>NC_053165.1:24590469-25190469 GCF_016835505.1 Polypterus senegalus
GAAGTGTCCATTGGATCAAACTTCTTGCCACCTTTTGGAAGTTCATACACCATATTGTATAAACATTATTGTGGCTTTGGCACGAATGGTAAGCACTGTAAACTCTGCCTTGCTTCTACGAATATTTCTGATAAAACCAGATGACAATAAACAAATCAAGTCTATACAGAAAATTGGAACACAAAAATACTTTCTTTTCTCTAATCTGCAACAATTATATTCAAGCAAAAATCAGTGCTAAACACTTCCTAATGCCTCAGCATGTATTGGTGCATCTCACCTTCTAATATCCAAGGGGATGTGCTGGGAAAAAGAAGTCTGATCCAAGGATGCCCCACCTCACAATTTATAGAACTTAAAGAATATGTTACTAATGCCTTGATGCCAAACACCAAAGAACAACTTCCGAGAGCAAAATGGTTAAAGTGTGAAAAGATTAAAGCCACAAAAGGTGAGGCACTGGTACACGGACTCTGTAAATACAATCTGAATTGGTCACTTACTAAGAAAAACATTGTACTGCTATCAAGGTCGGGTTAAAGGGGGTGTATGAATTAGGATACAATCAACTACTTTATATATAAAAAAACAAAAATACACACAACAACATTCTCCATGTCTAAAGGGCTGCTGCTAGTTTCTATGCAATGTGCTAGTTATACATGTAGCTGAAACAATTTGCCTGTAGTGCCAAAAATGGCAAATATCATCCTTTATCTATGTAGTGACACATTATTGTAATATAATAAGAGCACCAGGCTAATGGCTACACCTAGCTTGATTTTCTATATGGTGAAAGTGCCCAACTGTAATGAAGTAGTTTGGTTCAAGATAATCAATTAGTTGCTGAAAACCAGAATCAATAACTACACAGATTTTCAACATACCTTGTTCTACCATTATACACACCCTCTGTGCTATTATTTCCTTGGCCTGTCACTCATTAGTTTTTCCTGGCTAATGCTGCAGATATGGTAGGATACTGCACTTCAACCTCGCAAGTGGAATGATTGTTTTTACTAAGGTGAACATTTCACTTACTTCTCCTGTGCTATGACATATTCCAGTCTGGGGACCATCTGTTCCTGGGAAAGTGGGCCAAACCTGAACCTTGTGCACCGAGACTGCAATGCTGGAATGATCTTCGAAAGATAGTTGCAGATTAAACAGAATCTTGTATTCTCTGTAAACTTCTCGATCACTATAAGATAGGCAGAAAAAAAACAAACAAATATCTATTTCTATATGTACAGTATATGTATATCTATGTATATTATACACACACACACACACACACATACACATATACACATACATATATATATATATATGTATATCAAAAAAGAGATTTAACTGACTCTGAAAAGTCAAAATTGTAAAAAGTCTCTTTCAGAGGGATGCAGCACTTTTGGAATTGCTAAGATATTGGTGTGTGATCACAGAACCATCAAACATTTTGTTGCAAATAGTCAACAGGGTCGCAAGAAACGTGTTGAGAACAAAAGACGCAAATTAGCTGCCAAAGATTTGAGAAGAATCAAACGTGAAGCTACCAGGAACGCATTATCCTCCAGTACTTTCATATTCCAGAGCTGCAACCTACCTGGAGTGCCCAGAAGTACAAAGTGTTCAGTGCTCAAAGATATGGCCAAGGTAAGGAGGGCTGAAACCCAACCACCACTGAACAAGAAACATAAGTTGAAACGTCAAAACTGGGCCAAGAAATATCTGAAGACAGATTTTTTTCAAAGGTTTTATGGACCGATGAGATGAGAGTGACTCTTGATGGACCAGATGGATGGACCTGTGGATCAGTAATGGGCACAGAGCTCCACTCCAACGTGGAGGTGGGGTACTGGTATGAGCTGGTATTTTTAAAGATGAGCTAGTTGGACCTTTTGCATTGAAGATGAACTCAAAATCAACTCCCAAACCTACTGCCAGTTTTTCGAAGACACTTTCTTCAAACAGTGATACAGGAAGAAGACCATGATTTTTATGCAGGCCAATGCTCCATCACTTGCATCGAAGTTCTCACTGCGTGGCCAGCCAGTAAAGGCCTTAAAGATGAAGGAATAATGACATGGCCCCCTTCCTCATCTGACCTAAACCCTATCGAGAACTTGTGGGCACTTCTTAAACGCTAGATTTACGGGGGAGAAAAACTACACCTCTCTGAAGAGTGTCTGGGAGGCTGTAGTCACTGCTCCACAAAAGCTGATCGTCAACAGATCAAGAAACTGACAGACTCCATGAATGGAAAGGCTTATGACTGTTATTGGAAAGAAGGGTGGCTATATTGGTCATTGATTGATTGATTTATTTTTTTTGAAATGTCAGAGATGTTTATTTGTAAATTTTGAGGTGTTTGTTTATTATTCTCACTATAACAGATGAAAATAAACAAGTGAGATGGGAAAATTTTCATTTTTCCTTTAGTTGCATAATAAATCTGCACACTAATAGTTGCCTAATAATTGTGCGACATATGTATTCCCCTGATGATGTTCACACTCACATTTCCGTTGTGAAACATTCAGGTTTCTTAACATTTTG
This sequence comes from Polypterus senegalus, assembly GCF_016835505.1. Taxonomy (NCBI): domain Eukaryota; kingdom Metazoa; phylum Chordata; class Cladistia; order Polypteriformes; family Polypteridae; genus Polypterus; species Polypterus senegalus. The sequence goes on from NC_053165.1 coordinate 24,593,026, forward strand.
GATTGACTGATAGCACTGTGTTTGTTCCATATTAAAATGAATCCTCAAAAATACAACTTGCCTAATAATTGTGCACACAGTATATATATACATATATATATATATATATACATATACATATATACATATATACATATACATACATACACATATATATATATATACACATACATATACATATATATATACATATACATATATATACATATATATATATACATACATATATATATATACACACATACATACATATATATATATATATATATATATATATATATATATATATATATATATATATATATATACACATACACATACATATATATACACATACATATATATACATATACACATATATATATATATACACATACATATATATACATATACATATACACATATATACAGTCACAGATGAGCGGGGACACTGCCTGGCCGGGACGCCTGGATAGTCCCCGACGTGGGCAATATTACTCCTATTTGGGGGCCACAAGGAGGGTCCTGGGACAGTGCCCAGGCAGTGAGGGAATACTGGATGGCAGCACTTCCGCCACACCAGGAAGTGCTGCCGGAAATAATTCCAAGAAGACCCGGAGTGCTTCCAGGTGCTTTCCTGAGAATTCTGCCACACCAGGAAGTGACGTCAAGGGGAGCACCTGGGGCTCATCCGGGTCATGATAAAAGGGGCCGCCTCCTTCTAGTAGACGAGCCAGAGTTGGGAGGAAGGAGACGAAGTTTGTGAGAAGAAGGAGGAAGGAGGTCAAAGAGAAAGAAGAAGAGAAAGAGGAAGAAAGGAAGAGAGTTGGTGAGAGAAGGCATTGTGGTGCTCAAAAATAAAGGAGTGTGCTTTGGACATCCTGGTGTCAGTCTGTCTGTGTTTGGGGGTACGTTTTCCACTATAAATATTATTTTATATATATATATATATATATATATATATATATATATATATATATATATATATATATATATATATATAAAAATAATATTTAAATATTACATATATACACACACAAAACATTAAGGTCTTAAGGCTGAACATAAAAAGATGAAAATGACTTCTAATCATATTTGTTAAAAAAAATGCTACTGTCACACAGGAATAAGACAGACTGTGTAACTTTAAAAGATGATGTGAGAAATTCAAATAACAAAATGACATAGTTCTACACTTTCATTATTGCCATAATGGATGTAAAACCTATAACTGACAACTATTCTAAGTCAGCCACTCTCAAAATCAAAACCTAGATTACACTTATGCATTTATGACTATTTACTTTCACAGTCAAATCATCTCCTTGTTACAAAAAATGTGTTTGTTGGAGGTGGCGTGTTGGAAAGGAACTATTGCACTATACAGAAAGAGCATCAACAGTAGATTACATTCTTACCATTTTATACTATCATTATATATTACAGCATAAACTGAACAGCACTTAATGGTTCTACAATTCATCGGTGAACTAGAAACATATACACTGTGCTAGTGCTGACAGAAATGGCCTCTTCTCTTTTTTGTTACCAAACCTAATCCTATTTTATTTATACCTTCAAATGACAAGTCAAACTAAACACTGGTTTACACAAAAGGACACTGACACACAGAAATACACATTCGATCGGTTACTTAAATCAGTAGTTTAGGTAAAAAAAAACAAAACAAGCTCAGAAGGGCTAAAAAAGGAAAGTAAACTAGTGGAATTCGATTGTATGCTAAAATTCAGAACTGTAGTAAAATGCAACCTCTTGTACTGCCTCAGCCTTGCAAATCAAATGCTCATTTGCAGTTGACATGATTTAATATATTCAACATTAGGTATCACTGCATTCCATTACATTTTAACATAAGTGATCTTACAGGGTTTAACTGAAGAACTGGTTTCTGAATCAGGGTATTATATTTGCATGCACTGTAATTTATTCTAAAATTTCTTGTTGACTACTTGGTCAATGTACTTTCTCAGTCAATCTCAACAAGCCTAAATACAATAAAAGCAGTAAACAAAGTTCCTGGTGTAAAAAGATTGTGCTACTTTTAAAATTACTCATGTTCCAATATCATGCAATACAGTATGGTGTCTTCTTGACAACTACCCACACAGAGACCAGCAAAACAGAACTTGAAGAAAGAATTCTCTCTGTATTTAACTAGTTTATCTCTGTCTAACACTTTATACAAAATTTTCTCCACACTTAGTTCACAAAACGCAAATATGATGACGTGTGAAAAGCTGCTAATCGGAACAAATATCACACTGCCCTAGAAGCTAAGACTGTGGAATGAAAACAGACCGATCACATAAGCTTTTGATAACATTCCAATACTGGGATGTAAATGTGTGAAGAACTAAGAGGCCATTAAAAATAAAATAAAAATTATTGCATAGTGGAAAAATGTTACCAATACCAAATAACTGGGCAAACGGATCAACCAGATATTCTTACTCACTACTTTTAATCTATCAAGTTTAATAATTTACCTTGGTCACATCAAGAAGCAACAAGCATTAAAATATTCCTTAACAGTTATACCAGTCAGTCACATGGTTAGTATACACATTCATGGCATTAGCTCATAGAGGAAGTTGAATTTTAAAGTAAAACTTGACTTTTCAAAAGAGGTTTATCTGGATGTATTAATTAAATCAGTTCAATTTGTACAGAAACTAAAGTCCCTGTTGAGACAGAAAAAATAAAGTTTAAAAATGACCAAACTATAATTTAGTTTATGAAAAGGAATCATGCTAAACACACAGCTGCAAGAGAAAACAAAAAAACGTTTTCCCCTGCAAATATTTATTGTCACTGCTATTCTTGCTTAGAGTGCTTTAAACATCAGGTGGATACATTTGCAAACTTTTCTAAAAACATATTTTAACTTTGTCATTATGGGTTACAGAGTGTAGACTGATGGGCAAAAATGGCAAATTTAACCATTTGAAATTAAATCAACACAATTACCTGTGCAGAAAGTAACGGGGTCTAAATACTTTCTGGAACCACTATATACTCATGACAAAGAACATTTAGATTTTGACAAGGCAAGGAGTAGTATCTGGGCTGCATTATACTTTAAGGACATCAACAAAACAAAATGCACTAAGTAATGTTTGCTGTGATATGTCTTTAAATTAAGATTGTATAATAATTTTGTCCCCTTTAAAATTTGTTATAGAGAAATAAAATGTTTTATTATATTGAATATAGTTTTGCAATACAAAACTTTATAATTAAAATCTGAACCTCTGAAGGTGTCCTGTGGTATCTTAGCACCAAGATGTTAGCAGCAGATCCTTTAAGCCCTGTAAGTTACCAGATGAGGTCTCTAGTACAGTGCATCCCACAGATGCTCAATCATATTAAGACTTGGGGAACTTGGAGAACAAGCCAACACCTTGAACTCTTTCTCAAGTTCCTCAAATCATTCCTGAACAATTGCTGTAGTGTAGCAGGGGACATTGTTCTACTGAAAGAGCCCACTCACATTACAGAACACCATTGCCATAAAAGGGTGTACATGGTCTACAACATTAGGTATATATGGTATGTGTCAAAGTAACATCAACATAAATGTCAGGACCCAAGGTTTCACAGCAAGGACATTGCCCAGAATATCATGTCGACTCCACAGCTTTCATCCTACAGTTCACCCTGCTGACATATCTTTTCCAGATAAATAATGCACACACCCCTAAACGACCACAGGATCTAAATGAAAACGTGGTTCATCAGACCTCTCACATCAACTTCTCACACTGCTTAATAATAATACTACATTTTAATGGTCCTCACATGCCCTTTGGAGGCACGTCCAGTGGTTGATGGAAGTGAGCATGATCATCCTGACCAGTCTGCAGCTATATGTAGCAAGCTGCAATGATGGGGTTGCTCCATTCAGGTTTTTTTTTTTTTGTTCCAATACCTATATCATTTAACTGGATTGGCTGATTCTAATACAGATTCAGACTTTTTTTTTTTTTTTTTTTTTTTTTTAAGGAAAAAAAAAATACACTAAGCTCCTGCATAACCAGACACAGAGAAACCTTATGTTCTGTATTAAAACTGTTAACACTGGTAAATTTATATTTAAATTACAGACCACAGGTTTTACCTGTTCATTTTTTATGAACAAAATTAAATTCTATAGGCTTACTGTTTTGTGACCATAAAAGTAGTAAAATCCCCCTAATGTACATACAACTAATAAAATATGCTGAGAAAATATTTACCCAAAATATATTTAATTAAAGATAATAAAATGCTTTTCACTATTACAAGCATTCATATTGTTTAATTCATTCTGTAATGTACTTATATGAAACAAAGCTTATTTTAAAAATACCATTTGTCTAACAAAATGGGAATTTCCCCTTGGGATTAATAAAGTATCTATCTATTTATCTAAAGTATACATTCTTATACATCGACTCAGTGAACTGACCTTGGCAGTTAAACACTGTTTAAATTTAACATTTATAGATTTTAGTCTAAAGCCTTTTTGTTGTTAACATGTACATTTCCTATATTTATACAGTATGTTTGTATTTTTCAAATTCTTAATTCTTGTGGTGTAATTATAAATATGGATTACCATTTTGATTATGCTGTTTAAAAAAAAAAACAAAAAAAAAAACTCAAATCTATGAAATGTTTATAAGATGTTATAAGACGATACAAGGCTAACAGAGTTAACAAATGTACAAGTAAAATATAACACTATTGATTACTAAGCAGTAATTTCAAATTCTTCTTTATCTCTTCGTTTTAATTAAAGGGCAAAATGAAAATGTTTGAACTCATTAAAGTAGCCTTTCTTGCCACTTGAATAACTGCACAAGATGACACCTCCACTTCCTTTTTTCAGTTTATTACTTCACTTTCTTTAAGGTAAAGGCTAATTATTTTGGTGTTCTCTCACACACACAGACACACACACACACACACACACACACACACACACACACACACAGCCTCACCTGTTCACATTTACCAGAAGCAATAGACGTTTTGCTCAACTACCATATAATTTTACATAAAAGAGCACTGCAACTATTACCATAAACTTTAGATAAGGAATGAAAAAAATATTTTTTGTGATAGGCCAATTTATCGATCACCAATAGAGTCTTTTGTAATGAAAATCATCCAGCATTAAGTCTTTAGCCATTTTTGCTAAACTAGATTTTCTTTGCAATCAGACCCGATGCGCTAGCCTTCGCTCACTATATGCATCAATGAGCTCTGGGCACGAATGACCCTCCTTTGCAGGTTCACTAATTTCCCTTCCTACCAATATGGTAGATACTAGGCAATGCAAACCACAATCATCCCATAAGACCTTCCATTTAGGAGATGCTCTGACCCAGTCGTCTAGCACTCACAATTTGGCCCTTGGAAGAGTCGTTCACATCCTTATGCTAACCCATTTTTCCTGCTTCCAACAAATTCATTCAAGAACGGACTGTTCAATTGCTCTCTAATATATACAACCCCAAAACAGGTACACTGAAGTGAGAATAATAAATGTTATTCATTTACCGGTTAGTGGTTTTAATGCTGTGGCTGTTAGGAGTAGACTGGCACAGAAAAGCACTTGGATAATCAAAACAATGCCCACTATAACTACAAAACTCATTTATAAATATATATTTTTTTATATTTAGCTTGCAGAATTTAGATTTACTATGAAGCTCAATTCATCTTCCAAAACTATTTTTCCAGGTGAGGGTCACTATTTTTCAGAAAGAGAAAAGTGCACAGCATGGGTTGCATTCACCCTCCCTCGCCCCAAAATTTGGACATCTACCATATATTTCTTTAATATGTATATCATCAACTACTCAACAGCAAGAATGCTTACCTCTTCTTAAAGCATTTTGGGCATCTTGAGTCATGGCATCTGCTTCATCTAATATGACCAATTTAAAGCCTTTTCTGGAAGAAAATACAATTAAAAGATAAATACATTCATTTAACTCAGATTCACTGCATTATATTAAAGTACACACAATGCATTCTATTAAATCACATCATTTTGCATATTTAGTTTTGCAGAGGGAGAAAGTAATGTGTAAGCATAAAAATTGACAAGAGGTCTCAGTATTCACATTGATTAAATAAATAATAATAATAACTTTATTTATATAGCACCTTATCACACATTTACATGCAAGTCAAGGTGCTTTCCACCTATTAATCAACAAAAACAAAGATACACCAAATTCACTTGGATTATTATCAAATAAATAAAGCTATTATAATTTCTAATAAATGTAAATCCAACCAGGTATTGTTAAGCAAAATTTAACCACTAAAAGTGTAAAACAAACCTTCATTCTTATAAGAAAAAGATTTTCTTATTTTTATATTAAGGTTGACAACAGATCTAATAAATATATATAAACATTTAAATATCTACATCTACCTAGGCATATGTACATGGTAACCCATTAAAGTTAATGAAAAGATACAAAAGTAAATAAAATAGTCCATGCTTGACTATATACATAATACACAATTATACCATTTGTGTTAAAAAATCTCTAACATTATGTACATTTTGAAAATACTGGATGAGTAACCATTACGTCATAACTCTTCTTAATGCTAGATGCCTAACGCTCAATATATGTCACTAATAAATTTAATAAATATCTTCCTTACTTGAAGATTGTTCTGGTGCTTGCAAAGCTCAAAATAGGTCCCCGTACTACATCTATACCTCTGTCATCAGAAGCATTTAGCTGAGAAAATAAGATTGTATGATTATGTAATGAAGGACTTTCTTAATTAAAACAGAACATACACATCCATTGACTACACATGAGCTTTGCGACATGTGATTATAACAGGATCATTATACCAGTGCTTGCTGTAAAAAGAACACCAGCATGTAGAATAAGGACATGCATGTGCTCGTTGAAATTCTACTGTAATATGTCCTGAAATTAATTGTATTAATATGACTAAGGCAAACATGGGGTTAAGAGAACTCAGTGCAAAAGGTTTAAGGAAAGCCAAATTTATAATGGTCCTAAACAGATTGTATTGACAAGAGTGGTTACATTACTAGCTGTGTAACAGGCGGAGTAAAGATAGCTACTTTTAATATTGGGAATGTAAAGGCATGAGAACTACAGTGGAAGAGAGGGTCAAAAGGTAGTATTCCCTGCAAACAGGAAAATGGCATGGAAAAGTTATAATAACTTAAATGGGCTGGCACATAGTACACCTTTTTAAGGAGCATAGCTATAGTCTGCAACAGCTATAAAGATAACTGTACAGAAATTATAATCATATTCTTATTATTTGCTTGACAGGCTGGTAGAAATGAAAAAAAGAGAAAGTAAGACTTTACTCTAGCATACTGCTGGTGATGTATTGGCTACTTAAGTTTAAGGCAATAAAGCAGAATGAATATGTGAGAGCCAATATTAATGGTTATATGGAAACCTATGGACATTTAGCTTTGGTACAAGAAATGTTGAGAATGAAAGATATGGGGTTTATGTGGAGCAAGTCAACTGATTATTTGCAACATCCCAATTTCAGAAATGAAGAGAAAAAAAAACTTCAGAAAAGAGGTAAGAGGAACAGAATGAAAATGTAAATAAACACTGTCTTTGGAGAAGGCATCACAAAATTGAGTGGTTGTAGGAAACCTCAGTCCTAGGCATAAGAAATAACCATAAGAAATATGAGGCAAAAGCCTCAATCACAACAGGTAACAAGCAAACAGGAATAAATTAGTGGTCAGTTTCTGTACTAATGTTTAAACAAGAAATAATAAGAATGGTGACTAGGAGAAAAATTAGCATAATACAGTTTTTAAGGTAAAAGTAAAGGGTAACCATGGAGCAGTTTATGCATTTATTATAATACAAATGGAAGTGGCAACCAGAAGTCTTGAATAATCTTGATATGACTGCAAAAACACAAAGCACAATTTATGAATTAAAAACCTGCAAGTGGTAAGAAAAAACATTTGGAACAAAGCAACATGGATGTTTGGTCAAATTACATATGCTGTAAAGTTGTTAGATAGAAAACTCTTCAAAGCATAGAAGTGGGTTCACCAAATGCTTTTTCAAATGCAATAATTTTGATACCGGATGCTACTGTAATAAATGTAAAATTAGACAGCAGCAACTGGGATTCTTTTGTAAACAACAGTTACTCACACATTCCGGAGAAGTCAATACATGGTACCAACAGTAAAGCCTAGACTCGCATGTAAGAGTTTGAGAAATGTTACTCTTTGTAATTCCCTAAACAAAAAAAATAAATAAATAAAAACTTCTCTGGTGGTGAAAAATAAATATTATGCAAGCTAAATGAGGTGGTGTACAGGGATATGAAAAAATATGGCAGAAGAACACAGCAGAATATCTAAGGAATGAAAGTCAAATACAGTACTCAGTTTAAAGAAAGCACTGCTGTGAAGGAAATAATTCATGTAGTATGTAGAACCGTGCTAAGCTGGTTTGCACATGTGGACACAAAGGGAAAAAAAATGATGTGTAAACTTCCAGGAAGGCTGGCAAGAAGAAAAAGGAAAAAAAGGCTGAACATGGTGGCACAGAACAAGGATGTGTCACGTAAAACCCTTAAGACTATGCTTAGTGGAAGAAGAGAAGACATAATAAAAGCCAGAGAAACTAAGGAAATGTAGATAATGTTCAATAATGTATGTGCGCCAATACATAATACTTTCAACTTTAAAAAACTGGGTGGAAAAAAACCATGACTAGCTGAAAGAAAAAAATAAAAAATAAAAAGTTACGCTGAATAGTCTGCAACTACAATTTTTTAATCAAACACTTCTAAATATATAATTTTTTTAATTACTATTTTGTTTACCTCCAAAACCATGGAATTAAATTCTTTATCCTTATATAATTGTTTTGCGCATGCCAGAATCGTAGATGTCTTTCCAGTCCCGGGAGGACCGTAGAATAGCAAATGTGGAAGTCTGTCTTCTTTGATAAAGCGCTGAACTGTATAGATGACATACAACACAAAAATCAAAACAAAGAGAAATGATTGCATTAGGGATCATAACCTCAGTATTTTATCATTAAGAATTTAGAATAAATGAAATAAAAATCAACTAACTCCTCAAGCTTACGTATGCTCTTAAAAAAAGGACTGAAGGAAGTGTTGACCCCAAAACTTATTGCAAGCAACATATCAACACTGCTCCTGAACTACGTCCAGTGTATACAAAAAATATTATCCATAAATATTTTCTTTTAAATATTTTAAAAACCTGCATTAATTCCACATGCATTTAAAAATTGCACAAATTAGTTTATTTTAATAGCATTTTTATTTAAATTACTTTCAAGATAAGCATTTGGCAGGGATAAGGCATGTTCTGCAATATGCCAAGAGCCCCTCCCCAGCACCCACTGCAACTAGCATAGAACCTATGTAAAGAAAGACTATTGATGGATGAAAAGGAAACTAATATTTATTTAGCAATTTCTTTATATAAATGTACTTTGGATTATGGTGGAAACACAGTCCAATGATTTTGTCAAATCAGTATTTATAATGGACATTCACCTACTTGTACTAAGAATATCCTGGTGCGATATTAAATCATCAAGCTTCTGTGGCCTGTATTTTTCTACCCTGAAAGACATTAAAAGAAGCTTAATATACAACTATAAAAAAACCTCTGCAAACTTACAATTTCTGACTCCAACACAAACTCTTTCTATTTAACACCTTAACAATAAAACTTAATTCGACAGATATACAGTATGTATAGGTCAGGGGTACGCAAACTCAGTCCAGGAGGGCCACAGTGGCTGCAGGTTTTTGTTCCAACCCAGATTCTTAATGAGAGGTCAATTATTGCTAATGAAGCACTTATTGCTCAAATTACATTTTTCTGCTTCATTTTAGTGGCCTCACTTGTAAAGGTCCCCAACCTTTAATTGCTTATTTCAGCATTAAACAGCTACATTCATTTTTTTAATGGCTCCTTATTAGTAATAAGTTGCAAATGACAAAGCAGCCAGTGATTTTCCGTCTAACTTGTTTCCATTTACACCTGTGTGGATTTATCATGGATTATGTGGCTTAATAAAACACTTAAGAGAAAATTGTGAGAGACTGAAAATTACCTGTTTTAGGCTTCAAATTATTTGGATGATTTTCTTGGAAGGGAAACAAAAATCTATAATATAAGAATGTAACATTGCAGACAACCATGCCATAAAATTAAATAAGGTCTGAAATTGGCAAACATTGGTTTCTAAGTAAGCAATTCCACTGAAATGAAAACATGCAGCCACTGCAGCCCTCCAGGACCGAGTTTGCCTACCCATGGTAAAGGTAAACAGTACAAGAAAGAGCACTAATTTAACAAGTGATACAAATAAAATGGTAGGCAAGAGGTAGTACAGTACCGACAAAAGCTCATGAAGCTGCGCCAATACTCCTGAAAAACAGATTTAACAGCGCTCTAGTTTAAGTATTGCTGCTGCAGGACAGATTTAATCAAGGACAAATGACTGAGATAAATATAAACATAAAGGAAAATTTACATGAGATGTTCTAATCAGGAAAATACTGATTAAACCTTAATATTAGCATATACATTGGCGTAACCAACTTAAACCAGCTGTAACTTCTCCCCTTACACCATCTTCAGATTGCATCTGGTGTAAATCAAAAGAAAGAAAATAACTGAGTCCATCAAACACGAGTTCTTGCTAAATCTTGCAGTAAAGGAAAAACAAGTACAGTTTTGTAGTTTTCAATAATCTTTATTTTTCTTTTAACTATACTACTGGCGGGCGGCACGGTGGCACAGTGGTAGCGCTGCTGCCTCACAGTTAGGAGACCCGGGTTCGCTTTCCGGGGTCCTCCCTGTATGGAGTTTGCATGTTCTCCCCGTGTTTGCGTGGGTTTCCTCCCACAGTCCAAAGACATGCAGGTTAGGTGGACTGGCGATTCTAAATTGTTCTTGGTGTGTGGGTGTGTTTATGTGTGTCCTGCGATGGGTTGGCACCCTGCCCAGGATTGGTTCCTGCCTTGTGACCTGTGTTGGTGGGGATTGGCTCCAACAGACCCCCCGTGACCCTGTGTTCGGATTCAGCAGGTTGGAAAATGGATGGATATACTGTACTACTAGCAGCACCACAAATGGGAAATCTGCAAAACTGATAAATACCATCATCAAATACTTTTTAAAAATTAAATTATTAAGGTAATTTATGTTTCTGGTTTTTGGTGTACTTAAATCAAAACGTCAAAAAGCATTTTGCTTCCAGCAATAAATTCAATCAGGATTAATACTGACTAATTAATATGAATAATACTCAGATTACTTGAAATTGAATTAGAAAACTCCTTGTAAATATGGCTGATTATTAAGTGTCTGAATACTCAATTAACTAATTAAGCACAATTATCAACAGCTGTCTTTTATGTGTTATATGTTGACATCTAACATACACTAGATTCAGATGTGCTGGACAATGCAGAAAGAAAATAAATGCTCGCGTGAACAATCTAAAGGATCAAGTAAGTAAAGAAAAGTTTGTTTTCTAAACTGTATTTATATAAATTAATGAATTCATGATGTTAGATATCTCAGTTCAACCACACTTGTTAATGAGACATAAGCAAAACATATCCACAAACAACCACCATGAAATGGATAGAAAAGCATTAAGCACAAAAGTGCCTAATTACAATACACAAGTATAAAATGAAACACATTTTCACTTGGTCATTTCATTCACTAATTGGTGTGCTTTTTTTAATTATCATTACCATCCATGGAGTTTTCTGTTGAAAGATGACTTTTTTTGCGCATGTATGTGTTGTACCTTGAGCCAAAGACTTTCTGTGATTAGAAATAATGCTACTTATTACATGGGGACACTCACCTGCACAAAAGCAAACTGTTTTCACTAGGGATGCACCGAATGTTCGGCAACCGAAATTATTCGGCCGAAAATAGCCAAAAAAAGCACTTTCGGTGTTCGGCCGAATAAGTAAAAAGGCCGAATAAATTTTGCCGAACAATGACGTTTTTAATGACGCGATCAAATAGTAACCCGCGTAGAGTGAGAGGCGCGCGCTTTATGCAGCAAAAATGTCAGCAGTGTGGAAGCACTTTAAAGCGTCAGAGAAAGAGGCAAAAACGGCTGTTTGCAGACACTGTTCTGCTGAATTGTCCAGAGGGGGTACATCTGCAAAAACATACAGCACTTCAAGTTTAATTTATCACTTAAAATCAAGACACCCGAACATCATGCAGAGTACGAGAAAGACACGGCGGCTACGGCAACAGCAGCAGCGAAAAGGAAAGTAGCTACTCCCAGTCCTAAGACACCCACTCCATCTGTGGCTGACTTCTTAGAAAAGGCAAAAAAGTTTGCCAATGACAGTGCCAAAGCTAAAGGTATTACTAAAAGGATAATGGAATTCATCGCATTGGATGATCAACCATTCTCTGTTGTAGAGGATGTTGGATTTCGCAGGCTTATAGACCATATTGAGCCCGTTACACCATGCCTAGTAGACGGCATTTCTCAGACGTGTGCTTACCTGAGATGTATAACGTCGTTTCAACTCACGTCCATGAGCTCTTGGCTACAGATATTGCAGCCCTCAGCTTCACGACTGATATTTGGAGCTCGGATGTGAGCCCCACCAGTATGCTGAGTTTAACTGCGCAGTGGATCGACACAGATTTCAAGCTACAAAAGATTGTGCTTCACTCACAAGAGTTTAGAGGGTCCCATACAGCTGTAGCCATATCCGAGGCGTTCGCCAACATGTTTGACACTTGGCGTATCGACCGATCTAAAGTGCATGCGGTAGTCAGTGACAACGCAAGAAATATGGCTAAAGCCATGGAAGATAGTGATCTGAAAGGCATACGGTGTATGGCACACACAATTCAACTGGCGGTCAACGAGGGATTGTTGAGTCAGCGCAGTATAGCAGATGTGATAGCGATAGGCAGGAAAATTGTTGGCCATTTTAAACATTCACCGCTTGCCTATGCGCGCCTACAATCTATCCAAGAACAGTTCGGAACGCCACAAAATCGTTTCCAACAAGATGTGAGCACAAGGTGGAACAGTACATATTATATGCTGGAAAGCCTTTTTGCGCAAAAGCGAGTCTTGGCTACATACATAGCAGATCATGACCTGCCCGCGACATTCACCGCATACCAGTGGGTGTTAATCGAGAACGTTCTCTCTTCTCGCCCCTTTGAGCAGATAACAAAGAGATAAGCTCATCTGATGCATCTGTGGCAGACGTCATACCTTTACTTGCAGCACTAAAACGTCTTTTAAACAAAGAGGCTGAAACAGACCACGGAGTTAAAACAACTAAAAGTGCGCTCTTGGAAGCTGTCAGCACACGATTTAGTCAGGCGGACTCAGAACCCCTGTACTGCATCGCGACTGTGCTTGATCCACGATATAAAGATCATTACTTGGATGTGGGGAAAAGCTGCGCACACGAGAAATGATCCAGGCCGAGTTGGATTTGGGAAAGCCGCTAGGTGATGGAGACGGTCAGGTGATGCACAGCGCAGGAGATGAAAACAGCGCAGAGAGTAAACGGGCTCGTACTACAGATGAGCGCGCACAGTCTCGCTGTCTGACATGTTCGATGAGATCCTCCAAGAGAATAACCCATTTGCAAGACAGAGGACAAGCTCAACCGCTCAACAGTTAGATGGTTATCTCTCAGAAGTCCCCATCCCCAGGAGCAATAACCCTCTCGAATTTTGGAGGACCAATCAAGGCCGCTTTCCCGACCTGGCGCAGATGGCACGCAGGTAGGCTATGGGAAATTAATTTAAGATTTTATTTATATTTTGGATTATGGTAACACTTTATAAGTAGTTTCTATTTTTAACATTAACTAACAATGAAAAACCCTTATTAAAAGCATTTATTAATCTTAATGTTAACATTTACTAATACAGTATTATTTACAGTAATTTTTGAATTAAAAAGTATCAAAAGTGGTAGGCCTATTTGTTAAAATTGTTAATGCACTTATACTAACATGAACTAAATATTTTTTATTATCTTACATTAACGAAGATTAATAAATACCATAACAAATGTATTGCTCATTGTTAGTTAATGCAATAATGTTAACAAAAGGAAACATTGTAAAGTGTTACTACCTATATTTTATATTATGTATTTTGTGAAAATGTAACTATTTTCAGTGTAGTAAAATAGTAGGCCTACACTGGGTTTCAACCATTTCATTATCTTGAAGACATTGTTCGTTTTGAAATGAGCAACTGTCAGAAAACTGCAATAAAAATTTCAACTATTCTGCAGGTACTTGTCTGCTCCATGCACAAGCACCGACAGCGAGAGACTGTTTAGTGCTGCATCTCATGTCATCGATGAGAAGAGGAACCGACTTTCATGTGAGAAAGCAGAGAAGCTACTTTTCATAAAGAAGAACCTGCCACTTTTCCTGAAGAAGTAGGCTAAGTAGGCTTATGTCTAGAACAGTTATTCATTTGTTGTGGGTTCATCCACATTTTTGCACTATTCAATGCACATTTGTTGTTGTAGACATACAGAGTTACATTCTTTCAGCAGTCAGTTATAGGCCTAACATAGGCTATTCAAGAAGGGGCTTCAAAGATGGCCATAAAAATATTTTTTTATTTTACTAATTTATTTATTTTAAGTTATATTGTGCTTTGTTTGTATAATATCTGCTGGAATGTTAAAAAAAAATGTTCAGTGTTAAATAAATATTTTGAAATTGTATTTTTGTTATTTGATTTATTTCTCTGAAAAGCAACACAAAATAGTAAAAGCTAATTTTACTATTTAATTATTGTAATGGTGAAAGAATTGGCAAAATAAATGGAAAAAAAATGCGAAACACCGCGTTCGGTATTCGGCCTTCGGCCAAGCATTTCATTATTATTCGGCTTCGGCTTCGGCCAAGAATTTCATTTCGGTGCATCCCTAGTTTTCACCTATGCTGGTCTGCTACAGACTGATCAAAGCACAAAGAGAAAGGCCAATGCTAAAGGTATATTTGTGAATAAATGTGCAGAGACTAAGGACAAATCACAATATACAATAGAATTGCTAAAACAATTACTCAACTAATCACCAAATTGCTTTTCAAAATGATATGCGACTTTAACATTGAAAGAAATTTTAATTTGTATTTTTATAACTCAGGAAAAGGGCCAAATCGCTTCTTGCAAAGATGCTGGAATGCATTTTTCATATATATATATATATATATATATATATATATATATATAAAAATTAAACAAGTTATACTTGAAGTGAAGAGAAATAAATTGGTCAGAATGCAACAAAGACATAGGCCATCTATCAATTCAGTGTGGAAAACTTATCACAGGGAAGGTGCACACACAAACTGGACTTGTTTAGATTTATTAATTAACCTAACATGCACATCTTCTTGATGCTGGAGGAAAAACACTGACATTAGGAGAACATGCAAACTCTAGAAACCAATCTTTAAACTAGTCTTTCATCTCTAATTCTGCAGTGATCGTATATATTGTGCAGAGTCTGACTGTAACAATTACTGTCATATATTGCATCTTGGCTTATGTGCCTGAATCTGTGTCATTTTTTTTTTTTTGTACTTTCCTGCTGCATACAAATTTCTGTCTGCGATAATAAAGTTTACTTAAGAGTTATAGAACCCACACATAACACAATACAATTCAGGGTTGCAGAGATGGCCCAAGCCTATAAAAGTACATGTGACACTATCAATTAGAATGGAAAGTTTAGATCTCTGAATAGTTGGATTTTTCTTTCTTTCACTAGAAATTTTCAATATTTTACTATTGTAGACTATTTAACCACATTAATGCAACACGTATTTGTACTGCCTTCACTTAGCTGTGTAGTATTACATTAGAAGTTATTGTTAACACTTGAGGTACTACAAAAATTACTGCAAAAATGCCACTATCATAAACTGGTCTGTGGTAACAAGACCTTACCAAAAGCTTCTTTTGATATTACAATAAACTGTTGATTTACCTTTGTGCAATGTAGCATACTACCATGCTGATAAAATGCTTTGTTAATATTAAGCATTCACGGATCTTAAGCTCAAATATGAAATATCAACAGAAACATGTCTCAATTTAAACAGCCTTTTATCATTCCAATGTGAAAGTATTTTAGTAGGCCATATTGCAGAGATTAACACTTAGTAAACTGCGACCAAAATAATAGATATATATTGATACATAACAGTAAAGGTGTAATTGATGCATTTTTGCAGTACCTAAAACTGTTTTTGAATTAATTGAATTGTGCTTTCCAACAACTTCCACATGAAACAATGCAGAGGTTGGGGGGCACCACTCGACAAATCACCTGGATCGGGACCCGCGGATGACACTTCAGCACCACACTGAGACACTTTTTTTTTTGTTTTTTTTCCAGTAGCTGTAGTGCCAATCATGCCACCAACCCCAAATTTTCCCTGCAAACTGGAGGACCTACTTGCAGGGCTAGATGCGGATTAACGACATGTCTAGGGCGAAACAATTCCAGGTCAAGGGGCCAACGGAGTTTACAGGATCCCCAGTTTCATAGCCACCACTCAGCCCACAAACGATGGAAAAAATAATATTAGGCTATCCACAGCATATACCGTAGTAAAAATGTTTAATGTAGTAAACTGGACACCCGAGATGCCCGTTTAAAATGCGAATTTCAGTTTTAAACCGCATTTAGCACAGAAATGAAAGCTCTTTAGCTGTCATTTCCTCCTAAAAAGACTGAAACGATTTTTATAAACATGTTTAAAATTCGTCTTTTATAGGGACAGCTTTTATATCGTTATAATAAACGACAAAAAAATCCTAGCAGCGTGTCTGGAAGGTTCAGTTTTGACGATATAATGAGCTTTCAGTACGCTTTTATATATAAAAAAAGTAGTATTCAATAAATTAAGAACGTTCTGTAAAAGTATTATTTCTGAACGTTTTCGTGGGTAGTTAGAATCAAAACAGATATTTACAATAAATACACGTAAAGATGCTGGAAATAAACTTTTAATTTACAGTTACTCAAACGTGACTGGATATTCGCGCATTACACTCACTGATTGATGCAGTCTTTTAGTGACACACTACAGTATTGCAATAATTAGACTAACAAGTGCGTAGGCAGCACACTAATAGACTATACACAACACAACCCACTGACATCACATATTAAAAAACTATTCTGTCGTGCGACGTTGATTTGTCAGTATACTCACCACGGCAGATTTCTCGACTCCAAAGGGACCCTGTTTGAAGCCATATTTTTCGTTTCCTCTACGCGGCTTGTTATTAATTTCTTTTGGCGCGTTTTCGGCAGCAGCGCAGCACATGCGTGCAACACCGATTTCCCTGCGTGCCATGCGATACAACATTAGCCAATCGATTTTTAGCGGGAGGAGACAGGCGATGGGAGGGCAGCGAAGCAGTTGCTAGGCGACTTCGGCGTTGTGCTGAACGCTAAACAGAGATGCGTTTTAGACTACGTGATGTGGTGTGATGCTCTTAGCATGTTATACATTTGTTAAGACCTATTATTACCGAGTTGAACTGTCTGAAACGTTATTTGAATTATTGATTATTCTTGTTTACATTTATAAGTTCTTAAATCCCTGGGGAGCGATAAATGCATTGCGGACAGGGCAGTTCTGAATTACATATATCAATGGAAGCAGGAATGTTTCTGTGTTTTTAACATATAGAGGCCTTGAAATTGTTTATTCAATTTTACTGGTCAGTTCACTTATATGTTTTAATTCTTATGCTTTCAAGTAAGTATAACATACCTAGTATGCATTTAGGGGTGGGTTAACATTACATAAAAATGCTACCTACAACCATTTTGAATGGATGTATCTTCAACCAGAAGGAGAGGTCATCAGGTGGTTACCAGACTTCACTGCCACAATACTCTGCAGCTGGTAGTTCTGCAGTGGTGGCCAGTTACTGCCCCTCTTCTTCAGACTTCCAGCTAAAGTCTAGTCTCTTAAACCAGAGTCAATGTCCCCTTAGTTGATGTTTTTTTCTCTTGTGGCCTCTCACTCCAATTCTTGTCAACAGATTCTACACCAACTGAGCTGGTAATCCACAACATAGCACATCTGCAGTGTGAACAGCCATTCTGTCCAACCCTTATCCCCACAATCCTGTACAAGTTGCTGGTATTTGCTCTATTTTCTCTCTGCTGCTATCACCCAGCCCTCCTCCCATGGTACTGTTAGTTCAACTAGGATAATCTTCATTCCATCTGTACCCCAAATTACAATATCTGGTCTCGGTGTTGTGGCAGTATTACGTCTGTAAACAGGAGTTTTCTTCCCAAGTCAACTTTCTTCTTTTGCCCCTGTGTGAAATGTAGCAGGTTTGACTTTGTCTGACTTTGGATAACTTGTCTCTGTTTTTCTTTAACAAAGGTTATGATGATATGCTATATCTTTTCCTTACTTGGGATCTGGGCCAAATTAATCCGAAATTGGGCCTGATGCTGCAGCACAAGGCCTATTTTTTCTCGGAATTGGTGCCTGTGCATTCAACACTCACCGTACATACGATCTCAGACCGACCAAGGAGCCTTAATTGCTTTCAATGCAACCAGCCAGCCTTTATTGAACATGAATAGTAATAATGATGTAGTATCGTAACAACTCGAGATTAACATCAAACTATGTAACATCAACATTCAATAGCCATTGTCTGAAAAGTGCACTTAATGCAGAAAACCTAACAATGAAATACACAAAATTTTGCAATTCTTTTAAGAAACAGGGTAGTAAAAAATGAATTTGCAGAGACATTGGGTCAAAGTGAGTCAGTTTAAGCTCTTGAGGGTAAAAATTTGTCCACAATTTAAATTTCCTAATAGACCACAATCCTGTCTAGGATTTTAAAAATTCTAAACATCCATGCCGGGCCCACAGGCCGGCTTTTAGTTTTACCTTTACAGATAACCATTTAAATAGCTATCCATTTTTACTGTACAACTAACTTTCAAGGTGACAAATTTACTATGTGGCACTTACCGAACAATAATAAAGTGGCAAGAATCCCCAAGATATTGCAAAAAACGCAGCTAAATTACTAAGTAAACTGTTTAAATTGATAGCATTAACTTGAAATCTTCGGTTAACAATAAACACAACGATGTTATAGTTACGTCACAGCGCAAAGAACAATAGTAACTGCATAATAAGTAACGCTGTGTCTAGGCGTCCAAAAGTCGGACTCTAAATTTCATTCTAAGAATTATTTTGAGGTTAATATAGCAAAGGAAAACTGTTCAGCTTCTGGAAAATTCTCATCTGGGCCTATTTCAGGAATGGGCCTAATGCTGCAGCATCAGAAGCACCCACCATAATCCCACCCTGCTTGGGATATTACTTCTCAAACTTTGCCTGCTCCAAGATATGTGCAAGCAATACTAACACTCTGTACCTCCCCTGTGTTAGTGCTGTTTATCACTCTGACAGGATATGTGCCACGGTCCTTTTTACCCCTGCAGAACTTGCACAGTGGGTCCACTTTTCAGGGTTGGAAAATGTCATAAACTACTCTTAGCAAAATGGAAACGTGGAATGGTTCCAGTCTCCATAGTTCAGGTCAATAAATGTTTCTTTTAGGGAGATCCCACTTTATCCAGGCAACATGTGGACCCAGCTGAATATTTGCAATTGCCTAAGTATTTCATCATGAACTTGAGATTTGTAAGTCACCTTGAAGAAAATCATCTGTTGTATTCTTTTTCTGCACTACGTAATTAAAGGAAAGAAAATCCAATTAAACTTACACACAACAGCACCTGTATACTCTACCTATTTGTCTTTCACCCTAAAACTCCAACATGTTCTTATTCTCTGAAGTTTGTTCAGTATGGCTGACAGCGAATAATAATAATTAACAAGAAGTAGAGTGTTTACTGACTTTCCTGCCTTCAACCAGAGACAAATGTATTTAATATAGAAGTAATTTATCCTGCTGGTAGAGAGTTGCAACTGTATTACAGGAAAAAAAATAGCCGTCAGTGATGTATGATCAGCAGTTTCTGTTGTCTTCCTTAGAAGCCCAAGGTGCCAATGGGAAGAATCAATAAATAAAAAAAAACAAAAGTCAAAAGAATCAAAATTCTTTTAAACAATATCATCTCATCAAAACATAACAGTGCTGTTCATATTTGCATGGTAATTACTTCACATTGAGTGGAATTTAAGTTATTGCTAGTCAATACTTTGAGATTTTTTTAAAAAGCATTAAGGCACAATATTGACTACTGCCACAAAATTTTCTCATTGGTTTCCATCAGACAGCTGGACATGATAGTCAACATAATACAAATTACAGTATGTTACATTTGAACCACTTAAAATATTTTTTCAGGTGCGATTTAGCTGAAGTCATATTGCTTGTCACGCGACCTGTAACCAAATTTGTATGTTTAGGCTTGCAAGGTTTATGTTTCCTGTAATAAAATCCAGGTCTCCCATTTCAAGTTAATTTGTCCAAGAAATAAATATCCATAACAAAGATTATGTGTTATGGCAGTATCCATTTACATAAGCTTTAAAATCCCAACATTATAATGTCAAATTGTACTAGAGCTAAGAAATATATTGAAGTGACTTTTATGGTTTATTATTATCTCTTAATGCTGCCTTTGGTTGAGTTGCTCCAGGAGCTAAAGACAGAGGTTATATATTGGTTATAAGACAGGAGTCAGCCTTGGACATGGTACCAGTACTCAACCTTTTAACAGCTATTTGCACAAGAAATAGATAGACAGATAGATAGATAGTCCTTTATTTTTCCTGATGGGTAGAGTTTACTTTCTACGGTTTAAGTAAGTTTACTGCAAGTGTATATTTATTTATCAAGTGGCAGAGGACCAAACTGGGACTGATAGAATTGTCAACTTGCCAATGTCAAGGAGCACAACTATACAAAGCTCTGAAAAATAGGTTGCCATGAACATGCAAGTAGGATGTAATTGCTAGGGAGTGATACACATAGCTCCCAAAATTAAACTCTAGAACAAGGAATTGGGTGCAAAACTCTAAGTGATCGCAGATTGTTTAATATGAGGCCTGTTTTTTAGGGACTGAAAAATTAGCTTTTGGGGATGACTGAGAGAGAGCGAGAGATAAGGAGAAGTCTTTAAAAGTTTTATTTGGAAGAAACAGAATGGAAGTCATACAGGCAATAAACAAAACAAACAGTGAGTCATTAAACAGAAAAGGATTCAAAGACCTTTAGTTAAATTAAACAAGAATTAGAATTGCTGAAAAAGCCTAATGCATTATGATATACAATGAGTCTTAACTTAGAGAAAAGAAAAACTGGATCTTCTATACAGTAATATAGCCATTATGATGACACATGCAACGCCCTACTATAACATCCTGATAATGGGTTTCACAGCATGGCACCATAATGATATTACCAACAAAATGGTATGAAATAAATAAAATGGTGTCCAGACCTGGTGGGTGTTCATCTGGGATGTTCTTTTTTGATTATTTTGAGCATTGTTTTCCATTGTTTCCAAGCTCTTCTGTCATGTGTATGTTATGTAAAATGTACCTGTATTCTGAGTGCATTGGTCACTTTGGTGTTACATAATAGTTCGGGATCCCCTAAGAGTGCCAATGTCAGGACATTATGCATATAGTGATGGTCATAAAGGTGAGTGTGGGAACTACAAGGTGAACAAACTTACAAAGGACAGGGATATGGTGGTTCTTTGAAAACAAAGGGAAATTTATACTGGCAGAGGTGTTACACCTCATGCCAGTACAGGAATGAGAAGACCGTGCCAGGCAATATGCCCTTTGAATGTGCTGGGTGTCTCAGAAGGGCAATAGGCAGGTACATCATCATTAAAGAGAAAGAAATGTGATCTAGGATACTAAGGAATGCATAGTTCACTGAGGGAATGTAATGAATTATGCTGTCCCTCCGATATAAAGGAGACCTGGTAACAGAAGGCAGGAGCACTGGCTGAGGGTAGGGAGATCAAGAGCCACGAGGATTTCTAGACTGGTGTTCCTTTTATAATTATAGGGCAGCCCCGTCCTGAGAAGTAATTCAATGCCTTGGCCAGTAGAGATGCCTGAATGGGATTTATTGTCACTCCTGTATGATATGTTCAAATAAGATCTTTTAGGTTACAAATAAAAAGGGGGCTTTCCTTATATTTTTGGGACATCCAAAAGAATACTCATTTCAAGCAAAGTCAGATTTACCAAAAAAGGAATAACAGCAACTAAAGTGCTAGACAATCCAGTAGTCATTAAGAAGGCACTAAGTTTACATGCCAATACTAAATTGAAGAAAGGAGATGCTAAATAGCACAGATGATCCCACCAACCATCGGGTAAAACTTAAACAAAAAAAAAAAAAACAGAGAAATTAGTTTAACTTGACCCTTGACGCCTACCATATGCTCATTGGCTTTGGAGATGGGAGGAAGTCTAAGACCAACAGTGGACTAGTGGAGGAGAATAAGAGTGTCCGGGATTTAGGGAAAGTGTATCACAATCTGGAACAGAAAAGGTGAGTGAGTACTTTAAAACACGCAAATAGGTGTGTATATATATTAAAAATTAAAGGAACACTTTGACAACACATCAGATCTCAATGGGAAAAAGAAATCCTCCGGGATATCTATACTGATATAGACTGGGTAATGTGTTAGGAACGAAAGGATGCCACATCGTTTGATGGAAATGAAAATGATCAACCTACAGAGCCCTGAATTCAAAGACGCCCCAAAAATCAGAGTAAAAAAAGTATGTGGCAGGCTAGTCCATTTTGCCAAAATTTAATTGCAGCAACTCCAAATTGTACGCAGCACTTTGTATGGCCCCTGTGTTCTTGTATACATGCCTGACAACATCGGTGCATGCTTCTAATGAGATGACAGATGGTGTTGTGGGGATCTCCTCCCAGATCTGGACCAGGGCATCACTGAGCTCCTGGACAGTCTGAGGTGCAACCTGGTGGCATTGGATGGACCAAAACATAATGTCCCAGAGGTGTTCTATTGGATTTAGGTCAGGAAAGTGTGGTGGCCAGTCAATGGTATCAATTCCTTCATCCTCCAGGAACTGCCTGCATACTCTCACCACATGAGGCCAGGAATTGTCGTGCACCAGGAGCCACTGTACCAGCATAGGGTCTGACAATGGGTCCAAGGATTTCATCCTGATACCTAATGGCAGCCAAGGTGCCTTTGTCAAGCCTGTAGCGGTCTGTGTGACCCTCCATGGATATGCCTCCCCAGACAATCATTAACCCACCACCAAACTGCTCATGCTGAATGATGTTACAGGCAGCATAATGTTCTCCATGGCTTCTCCAGACCCTTTCACTTCTGTCACGTGCTCAGGGTGAACCTGCTCTCATCTGTAAAAAGCACAGGGCACCAGTGGTGAATCTGCCAATTCTGGTATTCTATGGCGAATGCCAATCGAGCTGCATGCTTCTGGGCAGTGAGCTCAGGGCCCATTAGAGGACATGGGGCCCTTGGGTCACCCTCATGAAGTCTTTCTGGTTGTTTGGTCAGAGACATTCACACCAGTGGCCTGCTGGAGGTCATTTTGTAGGGCTCTGGCAGTGCTCATCCTGACACAGCAAACCTTCTGGCAATGACACGTATTGATGTGCCATCCTGGAGAAGTTGGACTACCTGTGCAACCTCTGTAGGGTCCAGGTTATCGACTCATGCTACCAGTAGTGACACTGACTGTAGCCAAATGCAAAACTAGTGAAGAAACAGTCAGAAAAGATGAGGAGGGAAAAATGTCAGTGGTCTCCACCTTTTAAACCATTCCTGTTTTGGGGGTCATCTCATTGTTGCCCCTCTAGTGCATCTGTTGTTAATTTCATTAACACCACAGCAGCTGAAACTGATTAACAACCCCTCTGCTACTTAACTGACCAGATTAATATCCCATAAGTTTCATTGACTTTATGCTATAGTCTGATTAAAAAGTGTTCCTTTAATTCTTTTGAGCAGTGTATATATATATATATATATATATATATATATATATATATATATATATATATATATATATATATATCTATATATATATATATATATATATCTCAAAGTGTGTATATTGTGCGTGTGTTGTCGTAAAAACCAGACATGAGAGTCATAAAAAGGTTTGAGGCAGCCACCCATATATTGGTATTCTTGCTGCAAAGTTGCAAATTGTATAACAGCACTGATGTGCACAAAACCGAGTCCAAAACACAACTGAGGGAATATGGAAAAGGTGGAGGTTTTTAAAGGGGAAGAAAGGAAGTGAGATCAAAGGGGTCAGGCTGAAAAGGGTCTTCAGCCATAGGCTCGAGCCCGGACGTGACATTACAGGGGCCAGAGTTGGCAAGGTCTTCTTCCATCAAGAAGTGACATCAAGAGGGCCAGGTGGAATCTCCCGTGAATGGTCGGCAGGAAAGGGAGAAAGAGTCTGTGCACTCTACCACATCCTGGTCTGATTCAGAATTGCCCTTACTCAAGCCCTTCAGCTGCCTCCCATGTGCACATGTGTGACAGTGTATATATACTGTGGCGGACAGCCGGGACACATGCCCGGCTGGGACGCCCCTTTGACAGTAGATCTGGGGGAGCAGCCATGGGATCCACACTACGTCTCCCGGAACACTTGGTGGCAGCCCACCCCGGGTTGCATCGGGGCCACAGGCATGGGACTTCGGAGCTCATCCCTGTTGGGTTCCATGGCCACTGCCAGGGGGAGCTGCAAGGCTTCTTGAGCCCATGTGGGTGGTAACGCAGCCACACCCGGAAGTGCAGCCGAATTTAGGTTAATTGCCACCTAAAGCACTTCTGGGTGGGCTATAATGGGAGCCTGCGGCCACTAATCAAGGGCGCCAGAGTTGGGAGGAGGAGGAGGACAAAGCTGCCTGGGAGGAGTGGAGGAAGAGCATTTTGTTATGTTTTTGTTTCACTTTGGTGTGCTTGTACGGGACTGTGCTGTGGCTGAGGGACACGGGGAAGACGTGTCCCCCAGCTGAAGAAAAATAAATCCTTTTGTTTATTTTTACACATGCCTCCGTTGGGTCGGGCACTTATATAGCACCTTTCACAATATATACAGTATATGCACATTCACAGTTAAATTTATAAATAATATTTCAACAATATAAGTATGGTATAATTTTAATATTTATATAATACTTCTTTGTATTGGTATAAAAAGATATTGACACCACTTGAAGTGAACATAATGCCCTTTTAAATAGTTAATTAATACATAACTCATACCTCATTCTCCAGATGTGATAAATCAGGAGATCAGTGGTTTGGGGTTATTCACACACACACACATTACTCAGACTTTAGTTAAAACCTCAGCAGACCTCGGTGGTAGATCCACGTACTCAGCTATAAACCCCTGAAGAACGACCTCAGACCTTTATGACGCAAGTTGCATGATCTAGAGAGACAAGCCAGAGACAAACAATTCCAATCTTTTTTATCCTTTTGTTGTGTATTCATGCATTCTGACTAGTGGTGGTGCATTAATTTACACTCATTTGTTTTGCAATGGTGGTCTTTTAATTATGACAGTAAAATGAATCTTCTCTTTCTGCTTCCATATGTGCTCTCTCATTCTTGCTTTATATGTCTTGATTTTAACTGGTAGCTCAGTTTTATGTTGTCCTTAGTTTAGGGTGGGACAATGTAACTCTCCTAGGGTGCTGGTGGAGTGGTAATAACAAACAGTAACAAACAGTGGAGTGGAAGAGGTAATAGCCTTTAAAGTGGGACAGCCATATTTGATAAATTCTGGTGCTTCTGCTGCACTTGTCCACCCACTGTACCAATACCATGTAGCAACAATTCTGTAACTGCTAGAGCATGGCAGAGGGTTCACTTTGGTTGCTGAATTTGGATAATCGGCTAAATCCTATACATATAATCAGTCAATGGGCTGTTCTCAGTTACTTGTGTCAAGTGGCCAACAGCATAGTCAAGGTGGATGAACTGTGACTCCATCCATCCATTATCCAACCCGCTATATCCTAACTACAGGGTCACGGAGGTCTGCAGTGGAGAGGAGACAGATGCCATTTGACAGTGTATCAGTCAATACAAGAAATGGAACTCTTATTTCAAATCCAGGTCACTGAGGAAGTCAAGAGCTATCAGCCTTTACATGCATCCTCCATCCAAACTAAATCAATTGGCCAAAATGAGGATACCCAAGATACTAGTCAAGACTTTACCTCCCAGGAAGTAAAGGAAAACCGGTAGCCATTCAGTTAGAATGATAATATTTTAGATGCAAGCTTGACGTAAAACTGATAGGTCGGGATTATAGTGGACACACAGATGGTTGACCATGTATAAATGTGAGTTTTGCTTTTTTCCAAGGTGAAAGAAGTCTCTCTATTATAATAAAAATCCTGGGACAAAACAAGACTTTTTAGCCTGGGACGAGATGTGACTTTTTCAGAGAGATACTTTCACTTCCCATGAGGCGAGACTTAGTGCCAATTGATTTAACCTCGCATGGGCCTGGAAATAAAAGACAAAGAGTAGATGACAAAGTAGGACGTCATAAAGAATTCAAAAATGTTGGCACGATACACATGCAGAGCAGGTTAGAGATTATGAAAGTACTAGAATTGGAAAGTCTCAAAAAAATGATAGTAAAGCATTAGCGCAATAAATGGAAATTATTAATTGGTGAAATAACGGAACAGAGAAAAGAGAATGAATATATTGTTTGGATTTAAACTTTAAGTAGGAGACTTGTAGATCGTGTAATTCGTGTTGCCATCAGGAAAAAGTAGTGTTTCTTCCAAATGAAGAAGTGTATCCACAAGAAATAAAAGATTTGTTGAATGGTGAAAGTGAAATTCACATACGTGAGCAGAGAAATGTGAATTGGCCGGTGCGTAGCATAGGCAGTGGGGTCAGGGTAGGGGTGTAGGGGAGCAAAGTGAACAGTGAGCAAAGCCCCCTAGTTTCTTATAGATATCTGAGTGGGTAAGCTCCCCAGGATGCTCCCCAAGCACAGAGTAAGTGAACCTGGTCAGGCACTGACTGAAGACAGCTTTCCTTTGAGAAGAATGAAGGGTCATTACCAGCATGAACAGGAATTTAGCTTCCCTATACTGGGCACATTAAACAGTCTCCTGGAATACAGAAGACTATTTATGAATAGAGTGAGGAATTTTTCAAACACCTGGTAAATTTCAAAAAATTGTCAATGAAGAAGAGCTGTGGCCAGAGCAGATTGGTCAGCTATTAAATCATTCTGGTTATTTGTAGAGGATACAAAAGGGTTAGCCAGGCATCTAAAGCAGTCAGAATTGACAATAATTTGTAGATATGTGGTATGTACATCTACAGTCAATGCAAAAAGGATCCAGGCCCCTTCACTTTATGTACATTTTATTGTGTTTTATAGATTTAATTTTTAAATGGGTAAATTTCCCATCTTTGTCCATCAATCTGCACTCAGTACCCCATAATGACAAAATGAAAACATTCTTTCAAGTTCTACCAAAAAGTTGAATTTTTGACTCGTCAGACTAAAGAATATTTTTCCTCACACTCTCAAGTGTCCTTTAAATGCCTTTTGGCAAGAATGGTTTCATTTTACCCAAACTACTATAAATGCCTGATGGACGGAGTGCTGCGGAGATGATCATCCTTCCAACAGGTTCTCCGATCTCAGCAGAGGACATCTTGACAATTGGATATTAGGTTTTTGGGCATCTCCCTGGCTTGGCTGGACAACCAACTCCAGGAAGAGTCCTGGTGGTTCTGAATTTCTTCCATTTCACAATTACTGAGGGCACTGTGCTCGTGCAAGCACTCGTTTCATTAGAAATGGTTTTATACTCTTGCCCTGATCTATGCCAGAGCACAATTTTATCACTGAGGTCTACAGTTCTTGTTTTTTCTTCTGACATGCATTGTGAATAGTGTATGCAAATTAAAGCAAAAAGGATGCACTTGACCACAATTTGGAGTGCCACATCAAATGGTCTGAATATTTACATGAATGAGAGATTTCAGTTTTTGTTTCAGTCAGTCAGTCATTACCCAACCCGCTATACACTGCTTATGGTTTATAAAGCCTTAAATAATCGCGCTCCATCTTATATATCGGAATGCCTGACACCTTATATTCCAAATCGTAACCTCAGATCTTCAAATGAGTGTCTCCTTATAATTCCAAAAGCTAAACTTAAAAGAAGTGGTGAGGCGGCCTTCTGCTGTTATGCACCTAAAATCTGGAATAGCCTGCCAATAGGAATTCGCCAGGCTAATACAGTGGAGCACTTTAAAACACTGCTGAAAACACATTACTTTAACATGGCCTTCTCATAACTTCACTTTAACTTAATCCTGATACTCTGTATGTTCAATTCATCACAATAACTATTCATAGTGGCTCTAAAATCCGTACTGACCCCAACTCTCTCTTCTGTTTCTTTTCCGGTTTCTTTGTGGTGGCGGCCTGCGCCACCACCACCTACTCAAAGCATCAGGATGCACCAACATTGATGGACTGAAAGCCAGAAGTCTACGTGACCATCATCATCAGGTCCTTCCAAGAAAACCCTAAATACAAAGAGGACTGTTTGATTTATGTTAGGTAGAATGCCCAGAGGGGACTGGGCGGTCTCGTGGTCTGGAACCCCTACAGATTTTATTTTTTTTCTCCAGCTCTTGGAGTTTTTTTTTTGTTTTTTCTGTCCACCCTGGCCATCGGACCTTACTTATTCTATGTTAATTAATGTTGACTTATGTTTATTTTTTATTGTGTCTTCTATTTTTCTATTCATTTTGTAAAGCACTTTGAGCTACATTTTTTGTATGAATATGTGCTATATAAATAAATGTTGATTGATTGAGATCTGCTGGAGCCAATCCCAGCCAACACAGGGCGCAAGGCAGGGAACAAATCCTTTTAATTAAATTTGTAACTTTTCTGAAAACATTTTAACGTTGTCATTATTGATTTATCAGTGTGGACTGATGAACAAAAATTGCAAATGTATCCTTTTAAAATTGAATATATAGCACAATAAAGTGTGCAGAAGATGAAGGGGTCTGAATACTTTCTTAGTCCCCTGTATGCCATTAGAGACAAATGCACTTGTTATCAAAGTAGTGAGCAAAGTTTGAAACAGGTGAAGTAATTTTTAGACATTTCATTGAACAAACTGAAAGATTATTCAGATTAGACACTAATACACTGTGTGCAGCCAAAACCCAGAAAATGCATAAACAGGGTTCTGGCAGAGTCTAATATTGTTTTCATTCACACACCATGCACAGAGGTTTAGAATAGGTATGGATAATACTTTGATTGCACCCTATATACAGACTGGATGGGATGCCAAGGATGCTGGGAGCCATCTCTAGCTTTATGAATCCAAGGTTTACATTTACTTATTTTGCTGACACTTTTATCCATGGTGACTTCAACAATTAATGAAACAATATATTTCTTTTTGGTTTTGAAATTGGAGCACAGGCAGCTCAAGTGACTTGCTCATGGTCACACAGTATCAGTAGCAGATTTTAACCCACAACCTCTGGGTTTGAAGTCAAAAGATTTAAGCACTACTGCTTGCCACAATAACAGTAGTACTAATAATTCCCTAAGGGATATAGCGCTTTTTTTTTTTTAGAGAACTCAACCAATTGGTTAGCTCTCGTATGGCAGGAAACAGTTCTGGTCCCAGTGACACCTCTAAATCAACACAAAATCGGCAGAAACGTACTGAATGTCTTGTATAGCTAACATTTTTGGTACAGGTAGCTTTTCCTCAAAGTGATGGGCAAAGGGCTAATGAGAATGGCTTCTGAGCCCCTGAGACGTGAACCTGGTACAGCGCATGTTGACCTCAGTCGTTGTTCAGATGTCTGGGCAGCAGGGGCACCAATAGTTAAGTTGAAGCAGAACACAAGAAAAGGCACGAAACTTGTGCAGAATGGGAGGGCTGACATTATATAGGATTTCTGGGCTCTTTTAGCCAGCAGACAGGAGTAATCCTAACAGGTGCTATAGTTCACAGCACGAAGAGGTAGCTGAATGGGCACGCCGTGGGCACGGAGCAGTCTGCGCGTCATCTCGCGAGAAGCGGCGCGCGCTCCGCCGCCTATGTTGTTGATACTGCTACTGCTGCTGCTGCTGGAGGTTTGATTGACAGGCAACATGTCGGTGCGGCGAGAGCGAGCCGGGATGCAGCTGCTGGCTGAGGAGACGGTGAGCACCTGCTCCCAATGCCTCCAGCAGCTTTAAGGACAGACACTCCGGCGCACCCCGGACCGATGTCTCCTGCCGAGCTCGGCGTCTGCGGTATTCCTCTCGGCGCATGGAGGTAACCGAGGGAAGCGCTTGCCACTGATTCTTCTTCTTTTTTTCTCCTGGCGAATTTCTTCATTTCTCGTGTCTGACTGAAACCCCCGGCATCAGCATCACACTACCTGAGCAGCTGATCTCTGGCAGGAGACCGTATGGGATCGCTGGAATGGAGTCGCCTTCTAAATAATTCGCGTGGGGAATAATCTTCACCCCCACCCCTTTGATTTTTTTTTGTGTGTTTTTTTTATTACTAAAAGTGTTTGTGTATTTTTAGACACAAATATAAAAAACACCCCACGCAAACTATGGATGAGGAAAATATGACGAAAAGCGAGGAGCAGCATTTGAGTTTGCAGAAAGCCTTGCAGCAGTGCGAACTGGTCCAGAACATGATCGACATTAGCATCTCTAGTCTGGAGGGGCTCAGGACCAAGTGTGCCACATCCAACGACTTGACACAGAAGGAGATAAGGACTCTGGAGGTAAGGATGACAGATGCGGCTGCCCAACAATGGCTGGCTTTAATAGCGCCGTTCTTCTTCGTATTACTGAGACGAACACATGCCTAATGATATGCACGCAGAGTGTGCACAGAACGTGCGGGCGGCCTTTGCGTGAGCCTGGCTAGTAAATGAAGAAGCTGCAGTGCGCCGGAGGGAGTCTGCGCGCGCGCTCTCGTGCCGCTACTGCAGGTGGCGCAGGGCGCTTCATCAGCATCTCAGTAGCGGGCCTGATTCCGCTTGCTTCGGGCCGACTCGGTTCAGCACCGCACTGCCAACGTCTGTCTCACTGCCGTAAGAGAAACGCGCAGACGTCGGCTCGAGTCAGTCCTTGGGACTGCGGGGATTACGCCCGTGTCCTCACCTTTCTCACACCGGCGCCGGCGGGTAATTTGAAAACGCGTCACACACACACGGGGGGCGAGCCGGGGTGCGTATCCTTGGTGATGCGTGTGCTACATCTGACCCAGCGATGGGTGACAAAAAGACTAAGCGGGCCGCCTAGTCCGGGTAGGATTGGGGACTGCCCGTCTGCTTTACATCGCGTACGAGTGAACACCCACGTGTCGCACATTTCCAGACAAGCCCGATGGGTGTAATCAGCCCGGAATTGGCTGCATAATCATCATGGGGAATAACGGACGCGGTACGATACTTTGAAATAGAAGCTTTAATCGCCTGCGCACGGACTCGTTTTGTTGCATCACAGAAGTCGCTGTGTTAAGAGCGTCCTCTAGTGTCGCTTCGAATGATTGTTTGATAAGAGAGATCATTAATGGATGGTATTTAAATTCTTCTCAGTCAGTATTTTTTTTCAGGATGATTCCCAGTAAAGTAACAGTCCGCAATCTCTGGGATAACAGTGCATATATGAGGTTATCTAGTTTACCAGGTTGCCCCGAACTTTCTCTAGTTTCGATTTTAAGAAGGCGATCCATTCACGTGATCCACTTTTTCCATTCACCTACTTTTGGCCTCATTTCCTCAATGTTTCCATCACTGTGGACCTTTTCCTACAGTTATTGTCTACATCACCCAACCCTGTTGTTCCTCTTTACTCAATTGACCTCAATTTTGTGATAATCTTTCACTGCCTCAGTGAAATTCTGTTTTACTCCTTAGAGTGTGGGACCTTTTCTGAGAAGGGCGGCTGTATCAGTCCAAAATAAAACTTCTCTGCATATGAGAGCTAATGTTTTTTCTAATTATTGAAGTCCTATCCAACCCTGCTTGGTGTCACTCTTTTACTGACCACGTCTTAGTAAAAGTGTTATACTCCATATGTTTCTTCATCGAGCTTGTATAAACAAGTTCTCTCATCAGTACTCAAGTGGTTAGAAAAGGGAGCAGTGTCTGCACACATTATCTTGGCATTCACTACTGTCCTCACTGAGCAGAATACCTAAGTAGCAGAATTTCTCTAACTTTCTCTAACAACAACACTTGTTTTCACAAGAATTACTTATGAACGATTTAATATCACTTCAGTTTTCACCGGTACAGGAATATCCCAATATTTGATATACCATTGACTTGTCTTGATGTCTACGTAGTTATCTAAGTGGTTGAGATTTTTGAGGTTTCCCCCTATTTTTTACCCTCTAGATCGAAAAATCCCTTAATTTAGGCTTTTTTGGACCATATATTATGCAGGAAATTACACCATTATGATAGAGTAAACCAATGGTCTTAAGATATCTTCAGCAAAAATGATCACAATGACTTGAACTTGTGTATGCATCGACCAACCCCATGGGTTCACCGCCTAAGTTACTCCTTGATATTCTAGGCATGTGGAAAGTTGTTTTATGCTATTTCAGGTTTTATGATCATAAACATTATAATATTTATGATATCTAATTCTTTTCTGGTGGTCCTAGCCCTGTAAGACTGACACTAAGAAGATGAAAAATGACAAATCTGAAATATAAGTATATGTAAGTCTGACATTCAAAAACCACAATCCAAAAAAGAAACAAGCAGGAAGTCATCTATCAAATAACAAACTCATTATGTGACCAGATCCAAAAAGCAGTTATCAAAAAACAGGCAGTTGATCATAAGCAAAGCTCATAACATAAACCAAAACTTTTTGCAGACTCAGCATTCAAAGAGCTGAGCCCTGAAGTCAAAAGGAAACACAAAACTATAGTACAGAGAACACAGAGTGCTCACCAAAGGAATTCTGTGTTTGCTTTTGCAAAGATAGGAAACATAGTGCTTGAATCACAACACTATTTGAGCTCCCACAAATTATGTTCTTTATTCCTCCATCATGTGATTACTGCAGAGTAAGACACAGACAGAGGGGCCACCAGAAATA
Source organism: Polypterus senegalus (assembly GCF_016835505.1). Classification (NCBI taxonomy): domain Eukaryota; kingdom Metazoa; phylum Chordata; class Cladistia; order Polypteriformes; family Polypteridae; genus Polypterus; species Polypterus senegalus. The sequence goes on from NC_053165.1 coordinate 24,626,281, forward strand.
GACATACACCATGAAGGACAAGACATAGCGCTCCAACTCCGTCTTGACAACTGCCATACAATCTTTAGAGGTTTTGGTCAGAAGTATTCTAAATTTTGGAAATGTCATATCAACGGCAAGAGATATCCATATTGATTTTAGAGAAGCAGTGGTTGTTGTATATTTGCCTGTGAAGAGTTTGAAGGTAATTTTCTAAAAATTTGACGACCATCATTCTGAAGTTGTATCCCAAGCGCGTGTGTGTGACGTATGTGCACTCCAGAGAGTTTTTATTGTGGGGAAACACTTCTCAGGCAAGCATTTCCCATGCCACAACCACAATACAGAGAAAAGCACAAGCACACAGCAATATTTTCTTCTCTCTGTCTTCTTTCTCTCTGTTTGTGTCACTGCCTCCTCTCCTCCATGCCAAGTGTTGTCTTCCTTCCTCCAGACTCTGGCTCCTGGAGATATGGCAGGAAGCTCCTTTTATATTATACCTTGAAGTACTTCTGGTGTTCCCAAAGCTTGGCCCAGGAGCCCTTTTGAGTAAGGCTGGAGCCCCACAAAGTAGGGTTGGCGGCACCCACGGAACCCAACAGGGCTGAGCAGACAAACTCCAAGTCTTATGATGCCCTGTGGGAATCCATGGCGATGCTGCAACCCAAGGGGACTCCCATCTAGTGCCCTGGGGGAGACAGAGCTCTGTGCAAGTCCTATGGTATGGTTACCGGGCAGCACCTTTCACTATATATATATACTGTATATATATAATACATACATACACAGTTAGGTCCATAAATATTTGGACAGAGACAACTTTTTTCTAATTTTGGTTCTGTACATTACCACAATGAATTTTAAATGAAACAGCTCAGATGCAGTTGAAGTGCAGAGTTTCAACTTTAATTCAGTGGGTTGAACAAAACGATTACATAAAAATGTGAGGCAACTAAAGTATTTTTTAACACAATCCCTTCATTTCAGGGGCTCAAAAGTAATTTGTCAAATTAAATAACTGGAAATAAAATGTTCATTTCTAATACTTGGTTGAAAACCCTTTGCTGGCAATGACAGCCTGAAGTCTTGAACTCATGGACATCACCAGATGCTGGGTTTTCTCCTTTTTAATGTTCTGCCAGGCCTTTACTGCAGCGGCTTTCAGTTGCTGTTTGTTTGTGGGCCTTTCTGTCTGAAGTTTAGTCTTCAACAAGTGAAATGCCTGCTCAATTGGGTTAAGATCAGGTGACTGACTTGGCCATTCAAGAATTTTCCACTTCTTTGCTTTAATAAACTCCTGGGTTGCTTTCGCTGTATGTTTTGGGTCATTGTCCATCTGTATCATGAAACTCCGCCCAATCAATGTGACTGCATTTAGCTGGATTTGAGCAGACAGTATGTCTCTGAACACCTCAGAATTCATTCGGATGCTTCTGTCCTGTGTCACATCATCAATAGACACTAGTGTCCCAGTGCCACTGGCAGCCATGCACGCCCAAGCCATCACACTGCCTGACTCCCCCGTGTTTTACAGATGATGCGGTATGCTTTGGATAATGAGCTCTTCCATGCCTTCTCCATACTTTTTTCTTGCCATCATTCTGGTGGAGGTTGATCTTGGTTTCATCTGTCCAAAGAATGTTTTTCCAGAACTGTGCTGGCTTTTTTAGATATTCTTTAGCAAAGTCCAATCTAGCCTTTCTATTCTTGAGGCTTATGAGTGGCTTGCACCTTGCACTGCACCCTCTGTATTTCCTTTCATGCAGTCTTCTCTTTATGGTAGACTTGGATATCGATACGCCGACCCCCTGGAGAGTGTTGTTCACTTGGTTGGCTGTCGTGAAGGGGTTTCTCTTCACCATGGAAATGATTCTGCCATCATCCACCACTGTTGTCTTTCGTGGACATCCAGGTCTTTTTGCGTTGCTGAGTTCACTAGTGCTTGCTTTCTTTCTCAGGATGTACCAAACCGTAGATTTTGCCACTTGTATTATTGTAGCAATTTCTCAGATGGGTTTTTTCTGTTTTCTCAACTTAAGGACGGCTTCTTTCACCTGCATGGAGAGCTCCTTTGACCGCATGTTGTCTGTTCACAGCAAAATCTTCCATATGCAAGCACCACACCTCAAACCAACTCCAGGCCTTTTATCTGCTTAATTGATAAGACATAACGATGGACTTGAACACACCTGCCCATGAAATAGCCTTTGAGTCAATTGTCCAATTACTTTTGAGCCCCTGAAATGAAGGGATTGTGTTAAAAAATACTTTAGTTGTCTCACATTTTTATGCAATCTTTTTGTTCAACCCACTGAATTAAAGTTGAAAGACTGCACTTCAACTACATCTGAGTTGTTTCATTTAAAATTCATTGTGGTAAAGTACAGAACCAAAATTAGAAAAAAGTTGTCTCTGTCCAAATATTTATGGACCTAACTGTATATATATTTTGTGTGTGTGTGTGTATGATTAGATTGGTCTGTGAATGTTATGTTATTTTAATTAGATATAGAATACTATTCAAATTTTATAAAAATCCTGATTCATTGTATATTTTTCTAAAATGCTTTTTTAATATAAAAGCTTATACTTTGTTTCTTATACACACTTAAATGGTGAACAGGGTGCCCATGCATGAATTTCTTTCAAGAATAAAAATTTATAAAGTAATAAACAAAAAAAAAATTGAAATGCAATACAAAAAGTAGTCTTAATTTAGAATACTAGTCAGCAAGTTCACCTGGCCCACCTTAACATCAGCGAGAAATTAGTGAAATAACACAAATATCTACTTTGATCAATAAAGTTTTGACCTTCAATAAAGAACCTCAGTTTGGAACACACTATTATATTATTGTTCTGCCAAAAAGCAGGCCACAAGGACAGAATAACAAGAGGTCAGAGGATGAAATGAAGGTTGAAAAATGAGAGTAACTGGAACCAGGAAAATCAAGCCAAACAGATGTCTAAATCCCAAATATCAGTTTTATACACAGTTAAAAGTTTGTTACAAAACAAATCTGTAACCTGAATCACTTTAAATTGCAGCTAGAATAGTAACACTTGGATATTGAATGTGCTACGTTGCCGGCTTATTAACTGTTGTTGCCTTAATGACATCATTCGATGTGACTTCTGGGGTTCATCACCTAGCAACCTGCAGTTGTGTCTGTACAGAAAATAGTCACACCCATAATGGAGCCGTGATACAGTAAAAGGAAACGATATAAAATTTTTATTGCATCATAATGAAAATTTAGAACAGAAACAATGGAATACTAAAAATCTGCATATATTTTAAAACGTGAAAGGTAGTCAAGAAAACTATATAAAAAATATGAGAAGCCAGAAAAATGTACAAAGTGTGGAATTCACAACGTTTTTTTAAGAAAATGGAATAACTAACAATGAATTGAAATTATGTCTCTTCACGATGTTCCTGTATGTGAACAGCATTCATTTCTTGTGGTGTTTTGTCCTTTCCTTTGCTGTCAAGTTGTATGGATCTGCTTTGTTTACTAAGCTCAGTTTATTTTTTTAGTATTCCTTTCTGTCACAATTTAATTTGTCCCAGTATGATTGTCCAATTGTTTTTTTTAAACCACTCCCATATATTTGATTAAAAAATTTGGCTTTTTTACTAACTTGACTAAATACCGAATGGTACATTTTTATGCTTACTTTTGGCTGAATATTTTCAGTGACTGACAATTTGGTGCATCCATAAAATCAAGATTAGAATAAAGGTACAGGCCTCGAACTGAACGGCTGCTACTTGATACCATCTGTATTATTCTGTACCCCCTTAGAATCACACTGAGGTCAATCTTTCCGAATATTAAATGTGACATATTATTGTGTTTTTCTCCAAAGTTTTTACAGTTAAATAAGCTGTTTGTTATGGCTGGATTTTTCTGGGCATTAAGGTCATCAAAATCGAAATCGATCCATCAGTTAGGTTCTCTGCAAATAGTCATGAATTTCTTGTGAGTTAGTCAATCAGTGACATTACATGCTTTATATGTTTAGATGCAGTAAATAGTAACAATAAAGAAAAAGACTTCTATGTGTAGGTTTGACTAAATATTTATTACTGACTATAAATTTCATAAGTAAATATACTTGCTATTCAGCCATAATGTTTCAGTCTTTCTGAATGCCTAAGTGTTAAATGTGCTGGTACAATTGCATGGAGTGAAGGGAGATCACTGTAAACATGCAATTAATATTTTACACAATTCTGAGCCACCATCCACTAAAGTTTTATTTGACACTAGCTGTGTTACCTGCCTAAGATGGGTTGAAATGTAAGTAATCAATGTAGATCACAGTGTTAATGATTGCAGTGCACCGTCTATTGGAATGTGTTCTGTAATACGTGTAGTAATAGTATGCGTTGCATTTGCCATTCCAACAATGGTGTATCACACACATTTGTAGTACTATAATGCATTACTACAAATGTTTATGATGTACCATCTGTTGGAATGAAAAATGCAAAGGATATGTTTCTGTTTTATACCATTAGTTATGGGATTCATAAAAGCAATGCAAATGTTTGTAATGTGCCATCTGTTGGAATGACAAATGCAATTTATTTTATTACTATAAATATTTGTGATGGGATTTGTGGGAGAATTGCAGAGACATGACAACAGGATGGACACACAGTTACACAGTGTGACAGATAGGGGGCGCTATCACTCCCTTGAACCCCTGTCCACGATTCCAGACACCAGGTAAAAGTCCAATAATTGACTTTATTAAATCTCCACAGTGCACAAAGCACCCTCTCATCCACTATACTCATGCAATAACAATAATCAATCACAAATAAACACAATAATACAATCTTCCAACTCCCAGATGCGTTGCCACCCTTCCACCCAGCTCAGCTCCCTGTCTGGGAGCTCTCACAGTCCTTTTATATTCCCTGACCCGGATGTGTTCCCAATCGCAGTCCATGTGATCCTGTATCACTTCCAGGTCAGGTAAAAAAGTTCTTTTCTTCACTCCGGAAGCCCGTCGCTCTTCCTTTGACGAACTTCCGGGTTATAGGGCACAAATAAGTCTTCGGTCCTCCCTGCAGCTCCCTCTTGCAGCCCCTGTGGTAACCAGGAGGGTCTTGTATAAAAAGTACATAGTCCATGACTCCCTGCTGGTCTTTTTAATGCACCTCCATACTGCAGGGAGGGCTCCATCTGGCGGCCTGGGGGTATTGGCCGGGATGACAAACTGGCCAATGATCACAACAGACACATGGACGCTTGTCATTTGTTAAGGTGGATAAGGAAATACTGCCATTGTTTATCAAAAGGGACACTCTTTAGGATTTGTATTTGTCAATGGCCTCTGGTTGTATCCTGTCTTCTAATGGAGTTGTGTCTTCATCCAAATCAATTGTTTTATACTAGAATTCACAATGAAAGGCTTTATAACAAACAGCATATTTAATAACATCTGACGTTTCTGTTTAAAGTTAAATGTAAAGATGTTACCTTGGGTGAGCTAAGAGCTTTTTAACCATGATAGGTAAACAGTAAAACCTGAACTCTAGCAAGATGTAAACAGGATTCTCACTACTGTTTCCAGGTCTATTATATTGAGCAGATATAATGAAATTGTAAATCTGACTTTGTTGTCTGTTGTGTTTTGGTCTTCCATACCTACACAACATCATTAATGGAATGTGTTTTCAACACCTAGAAAATCAATTTGTATCCTCATATGAAATGTTATTTTTTGGCATTTGCTTTTTCATGTTACTAGTTTTTGGGTGCAAATATCTGTTTGTGGTTTATACCTGAACTGAAAATCTGGTTATGAAAAACTGAAGGTACTGAATTGCTGTATCTTGTGTCATAACACCGTAAAATCTTGAAAGAACAGGTCAGTTAGGATGTCAATCCAGTAAGTACCTACTGTAGATAGGACAATTTTACATGCATATATACATACATACATACAGTGGAGTCAAAAAATATTCAGATCCCTTCTTTTTCTGCATGCTTTATTGTGTTGTAGATTTAATTGTAAGTGGAAGCATTTGCATTTTTTGCCCAAATACTGTATTTACAATCAACCTGTAAAAGGAAAAGTGAAAACATATATTCAGAAAGTTTTGCAAATTTATTAAAAACTGAAATCTCTCATTCATATAAGTATTCATACACTTAATTCCTTTCTTTGTAGAACCCCTTTGGAAACAGTTACAGTTCTTGGATAAGCCTCTATAAGCTTTGCAGACATGGATTTGGGCAGTTTTTACTAGTCTTCCTGATAGATCCTCTCAAGCTTTGTTAGATTGGATGAGAAGCATTCATAAACTGCCCTCTTCAGGTCTCTCCACGCATGTTTAAGTCTGGGATTTGGCTGAGCCACTCAAGGACAGTCAGAGATTTGTCCCCTGACCAGTCTTCCTTTCCCTGCTACTGACAAGCACCCCATAGCATGAAGCTGCCACCACCATACTTCAGCACAGGGATAGTATTAGGCAGATGACCAGCAGTGCCTGGTCATCCCAAGACATAATTATTGTAGTTCTGACCAAATAGTTCATTGTTTGTCCCATCAGACCAGAGAATCTTTTTTCCCATGTTCTTAGAATCCTTTAAACTGTCAAATGATTTTTACTGAAGAGTGGCTTCTGTCTAACCACTTTACCATAGATGCCTGATTGATAGCGTGCTGCAGAGATGGTTGTTCTTCTGACAAGTTCCTACTTCTCAGCATTGAACTTCTGAAGCTCTGTTAGATTGACTACTGGGTTCTTGGTTGCCTGCTTGCCTGGTTACCCAGTCTGACCAGATCTAGAAAGAGTCTTGGTGGTTCCAAACTTCTTCCATTTCATGATTATTGAGGCCACTGTGCTTCTCAAAGCTTTAGAAATGGTTTTATTCCCATGTCCTGATCTATGCCTCACCAGAATTTGATGGTGGAGAATCTAAAGAGAGTTCCTTTGGACTTCATGTTTGTTTTTTGTCCTGATATGCAGTGTGAATTGTTGGACTTTATGTACATAGGTACACATGTGCCTTTCTAAATGATGTCCAATCAATTTATCTTGCACAAGGTGATCTCCAATCAAGTATGAGATGCATCTGAAAGATAATTAAACCCAACGACATGCACCTGGCCACAATTTGGAATGCCATAGCAAAGTGTCTGAATACTTATAGTTTTTGATTTTTAATAAATTTGCAATCATTTCTGAAAACACATTTTCCCTGTGTCATTATGGATTATTGTGTGTAGATTAATGTGCAAAAATGTCAAATGTATCCATTTAAATTTAAATGTGTAACCGAATAAAGTGTACAGACAGTAAAAGGGTCTGAATACTTTATGAACCCACTGTACATTCTCAGACCTGCTTAATCCAGTTTAGGGTTACAGCAGTCCTGGGAGCAAGGCAGGAGGCAACTCTTGACAATGTGCTAATACATTTTTTATTATTCCAAATTTATTCAGAAAACCCTTTTATTGTTGTGAAACCGGACAAAATTTCATAATTAGTTATATAATAGACATATATGTGCATTGAAAGTCCCCACACACTATGAAAAGCATAATGCACAACAAAGGAATAAAAGAAAATGGACTGTCGCCAACCCCTGGCCTTAACTAAATATAGAAGCAGTGCCCTTCTGCAACACTTGGCATACCATGTCTACTGCCTGAGGATAAACACCATGGAGCACTCCCTTTCTCACCTGAAACTTCTCTGTGGTTGCAGAATTGTTCACCAGGGAGTCTTTGATCTTTTCGGTCCGACTGTCAGCTCAGTGGTCTTCTATTTTGGGAAATTTTGCATTCATTTTATATCAATTTTTATCCTGTATATACTCTACCTGCATGTATGCTCAAGAAGTATACGCTTTTCATTATCATTTGGGGAATGCTTATATAATGCGGTTGTTTTAAAAATACTTGCAGCTAATGTTTGATTCATTTTGATTATTTTTTGGACCAGAGTTTTTAACTGATTCCTATCCTTTCTTTCAATGTTTCTTGATTGTTTTGAGTCTGGGCTTTTTGTGCAGTCTGGTGTGGGTAAAGGTCCATTTTTAGAAATTAGGTCTCAGAGAGGCCTGGGGCTAGGTTTAGAAGGCAAGGCTTCACTTGGGCATTTTGAGTTTAAAGCCTGAAATTAATAAAGCCTGAATTTCAATTTTAAAGGATTTGGCCTCATATTTGCATTTTTTGTATATTTTATTGCAGTTTGAGCCAGATCATCATCATGAGTAGTAGTAGTAATATTGCCACATGTACAAAGTACAGTGAAATTCTCACTTGCATATCTAATTAACCCACAGTAAACTGCTACTCTCCAACAACATGATAAACACGAATGTTGTTTAAAATACATAACTTAGTTGTAATTAATAGAAAACACAAATTAGCTTACCTTATACATTGTTTACCCAGTGACTTGTTTCTTTCTCCCTCAATAAGACTGCATTTTCAAAAATCAGCATTAATGGGTGCTGTAAGGTAAAATGGACAAAGGCATTCATTAATTTATAGATCATAAAGAACATTTTGAACTAGGATCTAAAGTGCCATCCAACAAAGAAATTTACATTGTGGTGTTATATGTTCAAATTGTAAAGTTCTAGTTTCTAATTTTTAAATATTAAGGAAACAATTTGAACAATGTCATGCCCTTCTTCTGTTTTATGCCATTTTTTTTTCAATGTTTTGTGCATTTTTTTAATTTGTTTCATTTTAATTGCTGGTGATCTCCGATGGTTCCCTGAGATCCGGGTGACTGTCACATCATACCGTCACATGGGGGATGTGTTATGTTGGTTGCATGATCATATGGGTCTTGTTAGTCATTTTGGGGACACTGTGTAAGCAGATAAGCAGATAAGCATGGCCATGTCATCATTCTTATTTTTTTGGAGATGCTTGATTCTGTACTTTTGATATTTAATTCATTGAAATAACTAATTCCATTTGCACCTGTGGATTTTGCACATTCTTTTCTTTAAACTTTTACGCAGGCTTTAGTGTTTTGCGCCTCTGTTTTATCTTTTTTGTTCACAAGTGCCTGCTCAAATATTTTCCAATCTGTAATTTATTACTCATTTAGGAGCTAGTTCAGTTAGGCAGGAATCAGTCCTGGGGGGATACCTGCTTACCTGTAAGGGCACAGTCACACAAACCGATTTTATTATAGCTATTTGTTGGTTTTGGGTGTTACATAATGTTGTGACTTTGATTTATGGCTTTTGATAAACATCATAAGGATTTATTTAGAAATGTTAGTCAACCTAACAGCAATGGATATGAGAGGAATTCACAGGGAATGGAAAAAAATTCAGACACAGAGAGAACATACTGTACAGTAGATGTCAGCCTGGCTGGCAATAAAAACTTCGTCAGCTGCTTGAACTGTGAGGTAACAGCTGTGATCAGGGTGTTCATTTCTTTTTCCTCTTAGGGTTATCACAATACCAAAATTTCGATATGATAGTAATAAAAACTTTAAGATAATACTTATTCATTTTCTGAAAATATTAAGAAAACCGTGTTCCTAACCCTGTTTAAGATTATCTAGTGATCCATTATTTTCAAAGCACTTGTGGCAAAAATATATAGTAAGTATGCCTTAACTGCATTTATAAATATTATTTATACAGCACATAGTGATGTAAAGTTATAAAAAGCTCACTTAGCTTCTTTCCTCAATGTCTCAGATACTCATTTAATAACAGAAATATTTTGACGAACAATAAACACTGATGCACAGTTCAAATTATACAAATATATTTTCAGAACACATACAAATTCATAAATGTCCTAATACTGGTCATTTTCTACAGCCTGAAAATTATATGTCAAAAACTGGGCTTCTGGTGAGGAGCACCAAGTATACCAAGTATGAAGTCTATTACTTGAAAAGCAAAGCTGTGCTTAAAAAAACAAACCAATAAATATGCAGAGATTGTGCTTTGTAGATATAGAGATATGCAGTATTTATGTGAACATATATGTAGTTTTTCCGTCATAACTACAGGTTATATACTCAACCAATTTCTTTAAACATATATTTTCTAATTTCTGTGTTCTCATGTTTCAGTCCAGAAATTACCATGTGTTTATGCTACATTTGTAATCAATGAAGGAATTATTTATATGCGTGTTAGACTGTGGTTACCTAACTTTTTAATGTTTGGCTTTTGCTTTAAGTATTTAACCCTTTATATACTAATAATATACTATACTAATAAGCATACAAGTGGATAACAATGAAGTTGCTGCTGCCCTTTTGCATTTAATGTTGTTTGGACTGGTGTCTGTTTCTCATTGATTGTCAGTATTCAGATAAAAATAGAGAGTAAACTGCACAGAAGAAAACTGATCTGAAAAGAAAGTGACAAAACAAAGCTATTGTAAAAATATTAATATGAAGTATTTCTTCATTTCTTCTGAATGTGAATCTCACATTAATTCTTTTTTCTGCATGCACAAGGTCAGTTACTTAAACAGTAAGCTTACAGTACTTAAAGGTAAAACTGACTCAGTGATAGTGAATTTGGTTAGGAGATCCTCAAAATTGATCTTGAAAACGACTGCACATCTAATATATAATAAAACGCTATTGTCTTTGAGTACATCCGATCTCTCTGAGCAATCTGATTGGTCAGTTGGGCTTCTGTGGTACTGCGGTAGCCAAAAAGGTAAAAGTGAGAAGCTCAGTTTCTGATTATGAAGCGAGAAATACACTTTGAAATAATAGAGCCCGAGAACCAAGCTTTACAGGATCGCGATCAAGAAAGGAAGCACTGGGCGAGTTGGGACACACAAAAACACTGAGGAAAGGCATAGGAGGAACACTGAAGCAAACGTAGGGCAAGAGATATCAAATAACAAATCATTTAAAATGTATTCTGTTACCTGTAATGTAGCTGTTAAATATACAATATATAAATCAGTTTCTACTTTGTTCCTTGTGTGTTTTAACAACTCTTCAAATACAGTATGTGTATACCAGGTCTGTATATAGTAATTAGTATAATATATACTTGTATTTTAACTGAGAATTGTTCACAGGGCTTTGCGCCTGCACTCACCTTAAAAGCACTACACAAAAAATAAGTTGTGTTATATTGTACTACATATATTGGGGGGAGAATTGCCAGGTACCCCACAATGATATAATCGTAATGTATTATCAAGTTCATTATTTCATTGTTTTACTCTTGCACCCTCAGCTTAAAATACATAGAAGGGCGCGCACACAAACTGCAATGACCTAAGTACTGTTTATGAGTGATGTCTTCAATGCCTGTCACTCCTCATCACTCCACATAGGGACTCACATTCTTCAATGTGAACAACATATGTATGTCCTTGGATATAACGCAGACCTGTATGCTACTCTGGTCTCCAAGAATATTCTAGACACATGAAGGCTGATATGTCCTTTGCTTATACTGTATGCCACTTACCAACCAATGATAATTTAGTTCTACCACACTCTTCTTCTATTGGGATGTCCCCATCAGCCTGATAAACCTGTAGGAAAAGAATAGCACAGAGTGCCCTGTATTTACTTTATTACTTTGATCATTTTAGATATAAGGGCAATGTGGTATTTATTAAAACAAAATAATACCAGTAATAGAAAATATAAATAGATTCCAAAGTCTGGATGTTTATAGTCTTACTGAAAATCAGCAGCAGTGTCAAAAGAAGATGTTCTCTTTGGTAACTTTTAGATTTAGTAGTCAGGCTGATGCATGAGTTGTGTACTCTGATGTTGCTCTCTTGGATTGGCTATGATGTCCTGATATTATACACATATGACTGGCTAGCTATCCTGGTGATGAATGGCTCTGTCTAAAAGCTTTGATCTTTGTACTTTTTCTGTGTGATCGCTTGCTGTCTCCAGTTCTTTTACTTTTATTAAGTTGTAGATTGTTAAATTGCTTGCTCTTTTAGGCAATTCCTTTTGGCTCTTGTGCTTCTCAGAGCTTATCTTTGTTACAGAGCATTTCTGTTAATAATAAATCTTTTATTTACAAAGATTCTATGTTTGCCCTTTAGTGTGTAGCCGGGGTTGATGGTCTCTCCCCTCTATTAGACATGATAGAGATTTTGAGTTATTATTTGGACCAGTTGTGCTCAGGAAACCCCAGTTCACAACTGACACATTTTTTTTTTCTAGAGCTGCTTATTAATCGCCCTTAACAGAGGCTATTAACACCTTCAAATTTCCTGTGATTATATTATTTAATGTAAATCCTAATTTAATCAAGTCAATTTTTCTGCCCTCCACATGTAGCGCCAAACAAATCCAAGTCTGTTGATAGTAGGTAGTGGGTCCCTGACACTTACTGTAAGTGTTTCCCTTCTTATTTCTTGATAATGAATTTCATTCATACACACCAGTGGAGTTGACACATATCCTAATATACAGGAAAAATAAAATGCAGCGTACCATATTGAATCACTAAAGAACATGACCTGCCCAGTATTTTCATACACATTATTTTATATATTCCCTAGCTGTTCAAACTGCAGAGAATAACATAAGAACAATTAAAATCAAATCAGTTATAAACGTAGAGTGAAAAAGTGTAATTTTCATGTCCTAATTTTGCAAACGAACAAGCACATTGGCCTGAGTGAGACTGCATGTCATCATCATGCTTGTCATTATGCTGAGTTCGCACATTAACAGTGCAAAAAAACCCAAAAAAACAGTCACATTGCGCAGTATAGAAGAACAGCCATAACAAGATGATACATGCAGTGATGTTTACTACTGCAAGTCCACCCATGAAACCTAAGAGGCTGTTGAGGTATAGGTCTCAGTGGGAAACAGAATGTCAATGGGTCAGCCATGTCACTGGCAACAAACATGCTAGCTGTTCAGCTTTTTTGCTGCCCATGGAGGAACATCTGACCTGAAACAGCACAGTGCAGGTATAACCCATTTCCGAGCAGCTAAAGAGCAGATGACACAAAATGGAATCGCTCAGTTTCTTGTACCTCACTCAGACTCCCTCAAGACAGACATGGTGTGTTGCTGCTTAATTATTTATATACTTTATAGCCTACTGTAACCAATAAAAAGAAATAATCAGTGCATGTTGATCATGATAGTATTTCAATCCACTTAGGATAATTGTGAAGACAGTTAGTTAGTTTAGGCTTATTTTATATTTAAATGTATATTTATTTTCTTAGTAGTCACTTTCCTCCAAAGCAACTTACAAAGGAGGGCAATGTAATTGAGGAACGACAATCCAGGGACTGTTTTCAACAATTGTATCAGGACAAGTTACAAAAGTTGGTTACCGCAAGTGAAAAGCTATAAAGCGACCGTAAGAAAAAAATATCAATTAACAATACAGTATAATGGATATCCACAGAGCAAAAACAATAATTAATAATTTGACAGTCAGTGCTTTTGGTATGTTGTCTTGCAACATATCAGTTCAAACCATACGCATTGGTTTCATCAGATATTATAGCAACAGCGTTGTTGTTGGGCATTGTTTCTGTCACACAAAACTGTTTAATAAACTAATTGGAATAATAACTTGATTATTAAAATTGTTTTGTATTAGAAAATAATCACTGAGTTATTTCTATTTTCTTGAAAACTATTAATATGCTTAAAGGGAACATTAAAAAAATTTGTGTGATTAATCATGATTGCATTTTTTAATCGAACTACAGCCCTATTTTCTCAGATTCTTTATGATTAAATTATTTTTTTTAGTGAGTCTATTGTATTTTTCAGGGCTTGAGGGCCATGGGATTAATTTTTTAGTCTCTCCGCAAACAACTGTATTTCTTGTCAGTGAGTCAGTAAGTATATAAGGAACATATAACTTTATTAAAGTACTGTACATAGTTACATTTTATTTAATAGAAAATTCATACCAGCTTACATCATGCAGTCTTTGTTCCCTTTTTCTTACCACTTGTTCAGCGATGCTCACACTGCCTTAAACCTTGTAGAAATAAACACTAAAAGAAATTTCCAAATTGTAGTACTGTTATGTGCATGCTCCCAACCTTGTTGGTTTTGAATTATTATTTTTATATGTTTGTTTTTTCTGATATGCTCATAATTGTGCATTGTCCCTTTTAACTGTGCTTCCATTCCTTGTGTGTTGTGGGAGGAGCCCCAGGAGGCGGAGCCACTCTGACATCACTTCTTTTTGAGGTCTCCTTCTGGCAATTTAAGGCCCAGAGCTGAGTAAACTCAAATTGGGGGAACATTGCTTATGAAAGAAACATTATTACTATTACTGGGTTAGCTGGATTTTTTTTTTTTGCTTCTGTCATTGGGTTTCTCTTCTGGTTTGTGGTTTATTTGTTTGCCCTGTTCATGCAAGCTGAAGATGTATTGCCAATGTTCTCCTGATGGCTGTTTTGCTATATTTTAGGACTTTTCTTGCTATTTTGCCAGCTCAATCTGTTCAGGGTCTACTAGGCCAGGAGCCTACTTTTAGCAGTTTTAATGTTAGCTGGATTTGGGGTCAGTCTCCTTTGATAGGTTGTTTAGGTTGCTGCTCTGCCTTTATAGTTCTTTTAGGAGGCCTTTTTTGCTATGTTTGGGGCTGTAGCCAAATTTGCAAAACAGTAAATAGGTGACATCACTTTTAAATTATATGAAATATTTATTTGCTACCACAAGTACATTGATAAAAAGCTATAATTAAAGACACTAGAACAGTAGTACTGCAAAAACTTACTTGAACAACTGATTGGTTATACTCTTTGATACTTATGCTAAAAGACTGCTACAAAAATATATACTAGAAAAATATATACATTTATATTTATATACTAGGTTTGCTTTAGAGCTGCCTTTTTTTGCCACTTTCTCTTGACACCACTCGTCATAATGACCACTTCTATCAACAAAGTGTTTTGCTGGGCAAATGCAGTGCTGGCCACTACCATACTGGCCTGGTTTAGCAACTCTAGCATTGGCTTCCCTACGTGTGCATTATTTATTTTTTTCATTCATTCCTCTGTTGCTTACCACATGAAGTTATCAATTATTAGCATTACAACAATAAACCTCATTCATATGTCCCATGTGGGTGCAACACAGTTACTGCCACATGGCTGCTGATGATGTATAACGTTAGATAACAGATTTGGCTTTGAAGTCCAGTTTTCTTATTTTAGACTCTGAATTGGCATTTTTATTATCATTTATTTTTTTGAGCCTCCTACATGTTTTGCCTATTTTAAAAATTTACTTCCAAACTCTAGCAACCAGATGGCCACAGAGAAACTTTTATTAAGGTGGATAAGCTGATTTCAGTCCACCTGGCAGTTACTCTGTTTTGGCCGTATTCAGTGTTAATGTCTGCAGGGCACCATCTATTGAAATGTCTTTTGTAATGCGTGTAGTAATAAAATGCATTGCATTTGTCATTACAACAGATGGCGCATCACAAACATTAACACTGCTTTTGTGAATCCCTTATCAAGTGGCATAAAACTGAGAAATAGCAACCAAACATTCATAGACAAACAATTGTCATTTTATTAAGGTAGACTAGGGCCCCGGCCTGTGCTACGCGCCAGCCAGTTTGCTTCTCTGCCACTGGTGTATGTGGTTTTCACTTTCACCAAACAACAAATCTTTTAATTCTTGTAGATATGCCTCTTCATTGGGAAGAAACACTACTTTTCCTTGATGGTAACATGAATTAGACGATCTACAAGTCTCCGACTTAAAGTTTAAATACAAACAATATATTCGATTTCTTTTTGCTGTTCCGTTATTTCACCGAGTGATCTTTACTATCATTTTTGAGACTTTCGAATTTTAGTACTTTCATTATCTCTAACCTGCTCTGCATGTGTATTGTGTCAACATTTTTGAATTCTTTATGACATTCTACTTTGTCATCTACTCTTTGTCTTTTATTTCCGGCCCCGGGCGTGGTTAAAACTCTCGGCACAATGTCTTGTCTCACGGGACGTGAAAGTTTCTCTCTGAAAAAGTCATGTCTCGTCCCAGGCTTAAAAGTCTTATCTCGTCCCAGGATTTTTTTTATTAGAATAGAGAGATATAGATATATTAAAATATACCATTTATGTAATTGCAAGGCAAATGTAAAAACAACCGTTCTTGAAAATTTACTACATTTTCATGGTGTCTTCTGTTTTTTTTTTTTTTTTTTAAGCAAATCTTTTTTTTTATAGATATATGCTTTAAAGGAAAAGAATACTATTTAGGGGTGCATTTTTCCCCTAAATGTATGAGTTCAAAGGTGCTTGATTTCTGATATTTGTGATAATATAACATCCTCAGACTCTCAAAATCCAGTTTAGTTTCGCAGAGAGCCAGAGACTGTCCAATCAACATAGAGTGGCACCCATCTACCTTCTGGTGATGCCTGTAGCACAGTCTTAAAGAAACACTTAAGTGTTATGAAATGTGAGATTGTATCACCAACCAGTGCAATTTCTTTTGTGAAATTCAAATTTTGTTGTTTCCTCTGGCATAGCCCGTACAGCTGGGCTTAAAGGCACTTTAAAAGGTTTGTTTTTTTCTGATTGTATGTGTCTATATTCCTGGTGTCATAGGAAGGCAGTACACTCTTTGTAAGGTGTAGCATGCCATCCAATCTCCAACAGGAACAGAATGTTAGAGCAGTATGCCACACAGAGCTTGGACCCCAGTATTAACTCTTTACTAAAGCATCTTCTGTGTAGTGCTGGTGTGCTCTCCCTGTCTTCTCATGGTTTTGAGGCAATGAATCTGTTTTCCTCTGACAGAAAGTAAATTAGTTTGTGTGGATTCTATCAAACCTGGTCCAGCAGAGGTGTGGCACCCACAGTGTTTGGACCCCAGTATTAATTCTTTACTAGAGTATCTTCTATGTGGTGCTGGTGTGCTCTGCCTGTGTTCTCATGGTTTTGAAGTGAGGAATCTGTTTTTTTTCTCTGACTGATAATAAATTAGTTTCTTTGGAAGTTCTACCTAACCTGGCCCTGCAGAGGTGTAGCTAAGAATTGGGTGACAAAATACACAAATTATGATTCTGTCTATAATCAAGCAGTTGGAACTGTCATAAAGTAAATCATCAAACTGTCATATCTGAAATCCCTCCCTGCTACACCTGTGTGGCCCAGTATGAAGCTTACAATAGTCCGGAAAGCAATCCAGAACTCTAGCTCCCACTAAACCCCGTACTGGAGAAAGCTGGTTTAGAAAATGGATGAGAGAGGTTCATGAACATTTGTTTTTCTGCCTGTTTAATCAGTGAACCTGTTTGTAGGCAGGGGCCTGGACCTGGCTGTCTTTTCAGCTTACTTTTCTTGCCATGGTAACTGAGAATGCTGTATTGTTTTCTTGCAGGTGGGTCTCCAGTCCGTGTATTTCCATTTTACCCTAAAGAATCAAAAAGAGCTCATTGCCCATAGTTGCCATGGCAGCATTCTACTGTAGTTGCTATCGCAGCATTCCCAGACTTTGTCAGAAAAAGCGTGGGAAGCGGGGATGCCTGTTTACCTTATGTCATTTTTTGTTTATGACTGCCACACAAAGACCAGTTTGCTTAGCACCCTTCTCTTCTCTTAACACTTGCCTTTTTGCTGTACGTCTCCCACATTAGATTTGATTTTAATGTTTTCATTGCCTATTTATTTATTTTATCTCTGGGGTCCATTTACAATCAGACTATAAATCTGGTGTTCATTGACTACACTACCTGATTGTGTCTCTAGACTCTAGTAGAGCTTTGTATGGTTGTGTTATTGTATTTTATTTATTTATTTATTTTTGCTAAGAGGTGATTTTACAGTTTTTCATTTCTGTTGAATACAGATTCAGGTTTTCTGCATGCATACCTAAACTTCATATGGCTTCTTTTCTCTGCAATATTGATATAGGTGGGAATTTACTCTTTATTTAATGTAATAGTCTTGCTAATGAACATTGTCTAATGGGAACAGGAAAACAAGATATCAAAGATAAAGAAAAGCAAAGTACAGTAATTTATATGAGCTATCAAGTATTGCCACATCAGTATTCACATCATTTTTAAAATCTAATGAAGATATTGTCAGTAGCCATCTTCACTTTGTATAACTTCAAAAGCTGCCAGTTAAATTGTTCATTTTCCTGGTGATCAATTGCAATGAAGCTATTAAGTTAATATGAATCTTGGTCAGGTGGCCTTTGAACTAGGCAGATGCTGCTAGATACCTCTGATTTAGATTTCACAACAACCTCCTACGGCTGGGAGAATTCTGGTGAGAAATCTGTCTTTTTTCACATTTCTTTATGATTGATAACATGTCCCAAAGTACATCCCTGTACATATGATAAAGAGAGGCACAACTGTAAATGTTCTGTGTAGTTCTTTCTTACAAAAACAGGCAGAGAGCTAAGATTGATCCTCATACGGCTGGTATACTTCTAATTAATTGCATTCATCTAGACACACAGTATCCAGCCATCCTGTTTTCTCTTTATCTTGAGCAGGAGGCATTGCAGTGAACCCCCCACAATTTACCTTGTCTTGCTCAGATAAACCATCTGCTTTATATGGCTTGCTTCAGTGAAGCTCAAAGCCCAACTGGTTGCACTATTCTATCATGGAAAAATTCTAGGGGAAAATGCATTTCAAAACATCTTTTTCCTGGGTTTTTTAATGTGGACCCAAATTATAATGTCTAATTTTCTTTTACTTTGACCTTTAACAACACTTGGGGGGCATACAGCCCACACTTAATTCTATATCATACTGCTGTATCAATTATGTACTATACATCCCACACTTTATCCTATATTGTGTTACCCTATCAATTTTATACAGCCCACATCTTTATTCGATATTGTGCTACTCTATCAATTCTATTGGAGCATCCTCTTCACCTGCTGACCTAACTAATGCACTTAGTCCTTGGGGATGGAGTAAACAGAAATGCTAGCCAGAGAAGCAGGCCCTTAAATCAGTTTAATATTTATTATAATGTTCAAAATATTAATATTAAATAATCTTATATAAGGAAGTGAAAGCAAATGAAGATGTTTCAGTACACACCATACAACCTGGTAGTGCTAGATGTTCAGTTTCTAGGAAGCTCTGTTCTTGAATTGTTGTCTTGGGCTCACTCTACCATTTTGGCAACCTAGTCGTTTGCCACCCACAATTACCCACCATGAATTGCAATCCTTTGGATTCAATACATCTGTTTGACTCTCATTAAACCTATTATATTGTTTATGTGCACTAGTGATGTCTGATGACATACACAAGCCCTTTACTGGTGGCCTTTCAAGTCCCAGGATGCACTGTTCTTTGCTTCACAAAGGTTTTCTTTATACAGAACATCATTGTTTCTTTAGTTTCTTCAGGCAGGATCTTGCAGTTCTACTTTTTTTTTTTTTTTTTAGTATTGTTTCCCTTTTGGCCAGTTTGTTCTTAATTTGCCATCCTTATTTCAACATTTGGTCGAGGCAGATTTTGGACATATACATGTATTTTCTTTCCATTTCGTCTTTTATTTTGCAAGTATCATGTTTTACCAGAAATTTTAGAAAGATTGTTTCTGTTCCTGTTATAAATCCTCACAATATATAACCACAAGAGATGGGGAGCAAAATTACTCCAATGCTTACCAGCTTCTGGCTACCAGTTTCCGGCCTAATACCAGTTGCTTTTTATCTTTTCAGCTAACTCCCTGCACCCTGAGGCAGTGCTCTGCCTCTTATTTAAGGAGCTCATAAACTTTCCTGTCTTCAAAAGGTGTCCAAAAACTAAGTTACATTTCTGACATCAAAAGTGGGACAAGTGATAGTAAGACGTGCTTGTGTAAGTTTGCCCTAAGCAGTGGGATGCTGTCCTTGTGAAACCATAAATTGTCTACATGCTTTATGGCAATAATTCTTATCAGTAAAAACACACAAAGCCAAGTAAAACAGCAGCATTCCAAAAACACATAGCTTACAGTCTTAGAAACTCTTTTCAATGTCTTTGACACTTTTCATATCAAATAGTTTTTAACATATTACATTTTTATATGAATACAAAAGGATTTAAAAACAAGGTACATTTTGCTTAAGCAAAAGAAAAGGGATACAGTGTCTTTATAAAAGTCCTTAAGTCACACTTTTAAACGTTACGAGCCCCTACATCACCGAGTCATTGGCTTCTCTTCTGGCTGGCTGCAATAACACGTCCCAGTGTCCCTGTAATATATGAAATTCTCTCAAATGAATGTCACACCCCTGTCTTTAAACCAGTTTGGCCAAAGGTTTACTTTTTAATTATTATTATTATTAATATTTTTTGATTTCCTTAACTCAAAACTGTTTAAGAGGATTATGATACATAAATATAATATTGAAATGCACACTACAAAAATATTTAAATGATAATAGGTACATTTGTATATGCATTGATCATGTATTTTTGTTTTATTTCAGCCTTTTTTTTAATTTATATTGACATTTTTTTTCTCTATCTCTGTTTTCACATTCTTGTTCAGTGTTGTTTGATTTCAGATTTTGCTTGTGCTCCAGCCTTTCTTTAATTTCAAAATGCAATTCCTTTTTCTTTTTACAAAACCTTCCAAAAGTAGCCATTCCACACACATCTGCTGAGGTGCACTTAAACACGCCTGCACCTCCTATGACCTCTCTAAATCTTGATGATGTTGTAATAATAACATAATGTTAAGGATGACAGGGTCATATTCAAACCAACTTACTTGTACAGTATAAGATAGATAGATAGATAGATACTTTATTAATCCCAAGGGGAAATTCACATAATCCAGCAGCAGCATACAGATTCAAAAAATATATTAAATTAAAGAGTAATAAAAATGCAGGTAAAAACAGACAATAACTTTGAATAATGTTAGCGTTTAACCCGGGTGGAATTGAAGAATAGCTTAGTGTGGGGAAGGAATGGTCTCCTCAGTCTGTCAGTGGAGCAGGACAGTGACAGCAGTCTGACGCTGAAGCTGCTCCTCTGTCTGAAGAGTGGATGCAGTGAATTCTCCATGATTGACAGGAGCTTGATCAGTGCCCGTCGCTCTGCCACAGATGTTAAACTGTCCAGCTTCATTCCTACAATAGAGCCTGCATTCCTAACAAGTTTTTCCAGGTGTGAGGCGTCCTTCTTCTTCAGCTCATCACCGTGTAGAAGAGGGCACTCGCCACAACCGTCTGGTAGAACATCTGCAGCATCTTATTGCAGAAGTTGAAGGACGCCAACCTTCTAAGGAAGTATAGTCGGCTCTGTCCTTTCTTACACAGAGCATCAGTATTGGCAGTCCAGTCCAATTTATCATCCAGCTGCACTCCCAGGTATTTATAGGTCTGCACCCTCTGCACACAGTCACCTCTGATGATCACGGGGTCCATGAGGGGCCAGGGCCTTCTAAAATCCACCACCAGTTTCTTGGTCATGCTGGTGTTAAGGTGTAAGTGGTTTGAGTCGCACCATTTAACAAAGTCTTTGATTAGCTTCCTATACTCCTCCTTCTGCCCACTCCTGATGCAACCCACAATAGCAGTGTCACCAGCAAACTTTTGCACGTGGCAGGACTCCGAATCGTATTGGAAGTCTGATGTATATAGATTGAACAGGACCGGAGAAAGTCTAGTCCCCTGTGGTGCCCCTGTGTTGCTGACCACAATGTCAGACCTGCAGTTCCCGAGACGCACATATTGAGGTCTGTCTGTAAGATAGTCCACGATCCATGCCACCAGGTATGAATCTACTCCCATCTCTGTCAGCTTGTCTCTAAGGAGCAGAGGTTGGATTGTACTGAAGGCGCTAGAGAAGTTCAAAAACATAATTCTTACAGCACCACTGCCTCTGTCCAGGTGGGAGAGGGATCGGTGTAGCATATAGATGATGGCATCCTCCACATCCCACCTTCTCCTGGTATGCGAACTGCAGAGGGTCGAGGGCGTGGTGGACATGTGGCATCAGGTGGTGAAGCAGCAGCCGCTCCATGGTCTTCATCAGATGTGATGTCAGAGCAACAGGCCGGAAGTCATTCAGCTCACTAGGACGTGATATCTTTGGGACTGGGGTGATACAAGATGTTTTCCAAAGCCTTGGGACTCTCCCCTGTTCCAGGCTCAGGTTGAAGATATGCTGTAGAGGACTCCCTAGTTCCAGCGCACAGGCCTTCAGCAGTTGTGGCGATACTCCATCTGGACCTGCTGCTTTGCTGGCATGAAGTCTCCTCAGCTCTCTGCTCATCTGCGCTGCTGTAATTGTGGGTTGGGATGTTTCTCCTATTCTGGTATCAGCAGAAGCATGGTTAGAGGATGCAGTACTCCGAGGTGAGAGTGGGTTAGGGTGGTCATTTGGTTTGCACTCTCCACTTCTCTCTCGATGGTGGCACCCTGCTTCGAGCTGCAGCCAGTGATGATCTTAATCCCATCCTACACTTCCTTCATGCTGTTATTCTGCAACTTCTGCTCCAGCTTTCTCCTGTACTGCTCCTTCGCCGCCCTGAGCTGGACTTGGAGTTTCTTCTGCACGTGTTTGAGCTCATGCTGATCACCGCCTTTAAAAACCCTTAGTCTTCTGGCTCAAAAGGCCCTTGATGTCACTTGTTATCCATGGCTTGTTGTTAGCATAGCAGCGTACTGTTCTTACTGGAACTATAATGTCCATACACAAGTTGATGTAATCAGTTGTGCAGTATATCCTTGCAGGATATCCCATTCTGTTGTTCCAAAGACAATGTTGTGGAAAAGGTGCACCAAAACTCTATGTGCCACTAACTCAATTAAGGAGCTTCTTTGCTATCAGTCCAGATGGGATGCAGAGTCATGATATGTAAAGTTGTCTGTTGAATTGAAAGAGGGTCAGTCAAATTGGAACTGATGACTGCACGTAAAGTAAACACGATGAACCAAAAAATTCCTGTTTTCTCCCAAAATTAGGCTAGGTTGATTGGTAGATGCTAAATTTTTCTAGTATAAAAAGGTGTGGGTGAGTATGCAGGTGTGGCCATTTAGGATTGATAGCACCACTTTTGAAAATCCTTGCTGTTAACCCCAAGCATGCCCTAAGCTATGTTTAACAGTTAAGCCTGAGTGTGTCTTGGGTTAAGCTGTTATGATCGAATGTACAGTAAATGTTTTTGGCTCTTTTTTTCCACGGGTGAACATCTAAGGAAGTTACGCCTGATGCAATCAGATAGGCTCTGACTATTCGTGAGTCTGGAATGAACTTACAGGTCTCAGTGTATACATTTATAAAATCTGTTATAATAAAGTTTGGAACAAAGTAGAACATTTTTACATTACAATTTCATTTAAATTTTCATCCATGTGTTTTCTGATCTGATCTGGGTCACAGGAGGCTTGTGCTTATTCTAGCAGCATTAGCTGCAAGGTGAGAATTGACCCTGGACGGAGTAGACCACTTGCACACCTGCACACCCCAGTGAATACAGGGCCTATATAAAGCTGCTAAGTAACCTAATAGTTTTCAGTTTTTGGCATTAATTATTAATTCATCTAATTTTGTTTGTGTGTCTTTTCTGTTTCTGGGGGGGTATAGTAGCTGCTGGGTTTTACTATACTCTTTCATTCAGACCCTGGTTAGTATCTTGTGCTAAACTTTGTGGACTTGAACCCGGACACAGACAGACGGACATCTTAAGTTCACCCAACACACCCTTTATTTACAATATTTACAGTGCACTCCCCAGTGCCTCTTGCACCGTTCCCCCAATGTCCAGGCCTCACAGTCCTTTGTGCCTTTCCTTCTCCTGGCCGCCTCCAGTCCTCTCTCCATCTCCATCTCTCTTCCACCCGACTTCCGCTCTCGACTGAAGGGAGGTGGCCCCTTAAATAGGAACCCGGATGGGCTCCAGCTGCTTCCCGGCATTCCTCCGAAGACATGCCCCAGTGTGGCGGAAGTGCTGGCTCCGCACCCAGAAGCCCTCCGGGTGTCCCCTGTCTTCTTCCCCCCAGCACTTCCTGGTGTGGCGGAAGTGCTGGGCTCCAGACTTCTACAGGCACCGGGGCGCGGCCTGGTGGTGGCCACGGGTCCCTACAGGGCTGGGCTTCCAAGCCCTTTACCCGTGGCCCCCAACATAACCAGGGCGATCTCCCCCTCGCGGTCTGGAAGAGGTACAAGCCCTCCTTCGGTCCTCCTGGGCGATGCCACAACTTATTTTAAAATATTTTATTATATTTGCAAATTTTTGCTCTTCTTAAACTGATTTCAAATCCTCCTGATGTATGTTGTTTGCTTCTCCATGGAATTATAGAAATTATGCTGTATATCAGCAATTAAAACATTTATCGACTCCATTCTGAATACTGTGCTTTACACATGTTGTGGTGGTCGGCTGGGGGCTGTGCCCAATCGCGACGCCTGGAAGGACCAGGAGAGGGACTGTGCCTGCCTCCCCCAGACCACAAGAGGGCAGCCGACTTGGTTGGTATGGGGGCCACGGGAATTGAGCATGGTAGCTCAAACCTATAGGGGCCCGTGGCAACGCCAGGGGACACCTGCCCTGGATGCCAGCACTTTCGCCACAACCGGAGGTGCTGCCAGAAGGAATACCAGGGACACCCGGAGTTCTTCCAGGTGCTCATGCGGCACTTCCGCAACACCACAGGACGTGCCACAGGAAGTTCATTAGAGGGCATCTGGAGCATGTCTGGGTGGGAATAAAAGGGGCCGCCTCCCTCCAGTCGGGAGCTGAAGTCGGGAGGAAGAGGATGAAGCTCTGAGGAGTGGAGTGGAGGCGGTGAAGGCAGGACTATTGAGAGGCCCAGACTTGGGGGTGTGTGGTGTAAGGACACTGAGTTGTGTGCAGGACTGTGGTCAATGTAAATATTGTAAATAAAATTGTGTGTTTTGGGAATTGTTGGTGTCTGCCTGTTGGTGTTCAGGCTGGTTTTCCACAATGTATACAACTGAGATGGCTGTTCAGCCAAACTGAGTAACCCGGCAAGCAGGGTTTTGTTCAGGAAGGTGACCAAGAACCCAATGGTCACTCTAACAAAGCTTCATAAGTTATTTTCTGAGATGGGAGAACCTGTCAGAATGACAACCATCACAGTGGCACTCTATTAATCAGGTGTTTATCATGCTAGATAGAAACTACTCTTGAGTAAATGGCAAGTGACAATAAAAGAATTTGTAAGTATGAAGAAAAAGATTCTCTGCTCTGATGGGACACAAATTGTTCTCTTTGGGCAGCACATCAAGCATTATGACTTCTGAAGAACAGGCACTGCTCATCACTTCCCTAATATCATCCTTATAGTGAAGCATGGTGGTGAAAATGTCAAGCTATGGGAGTGGGATAGGAACAAATGAGGCTGGTCAGAAAGAGAATTGCAGAGTGATCCTAGAAGAAAACCTGCTCCAGGGTGCACATGACCCCCGACTAGGGCAACGATTCACCTTTCATTGCTACACTAACTTAAAGATTACAGCCAAGACAACAGTGGACTACCTTTGTGTATATGTGCATATATATATATATATATATATATATATATATATATATATATATATATATATATACTAGTAAAATACCAGCTTAGCGAGAAGTAGTGTGTTAAAGAAGCAATGAAAAGAAAAGGAAACATTTTGAAAATAACGTAACATGATTGTCAATGTAATTGTTTTGTCACTGTTGTGAGTGATGAGTGTTGCTGTCATATATATATATATATATATATATATATAAATATATATATATTTACACACACACACATAAACATATATATATACATATCTATACATATACATATATATACACACACACATATATACACACAAATATATATATATATATATATATATATTGTCAAAGACCGAGGAGACAGCAATAAGGGTTGGGGTTTCCGGCCCCGTATATTGTACAGAACAAACAAAAACACCGGTCAAAATTATAAACAAACAGTTCATAATGCGCGCGCCGACTCCTGGCGTCGGCCATTTTATTGGGGAGGAGCGGAAGTGGAGGAATGCTGGGAAGGACCGCAAGGGAGGATGGGAAGGATGACGTCAGGGCAAGATGGCGGAGGAAGGGCGGAAGTACGCACGCGGTCAATCCAGCCTATGGTGCAGGAAGGTCTTTCTTTCTACGAGGAAGCAGAGGGAGAAAGTTAATACCCCGCCATTCCCTGGCGGCGAATGGTTTCCCAGGTGCTATCGAATCAATCCGCCTCCTACTGGCGTGCGTGACACGATCCCCCTTAGCCCAGGACCGTCAGGTCGGGCGGACCTAACCGAGAGGTCGTGAATACGAGAGAGGGCATCGGCATTGGCCTGAAGGGTGCCCCCCGATAAGTGACAGTGAACTTATACGGCTGTAAGTCCAGGAACCACCTGGTGACCCGCGGATTCGACTCTTTGTGTAGGGACATCCACTGAAGTGCAGCGTGATCAGTCACCAGAGCGAATTCGCGACCCAGCAGGTAGTAACGGAGGTGGGTCACTGCCCACTTAATGGCCAAGGCCTCCCTCTCCACTGCCGCGTGCGGGTCTCCCGGTCCATCAGTTTCCGCTAAGGTACATTACAGGGTGCTCGACACCATCGACGCTTTGGCTCAGCCCGGCGCCCAGGCCTGTGTCCGAAGCGTCGGTCTGGAGAATAAGCGGAGCCCAAAATCGGGCGTCCGTAACACAGGTGCCGGCGTTAGGGCCTTCTTTAGGTCACTGAGCGCGTGTTCTGCTTTGTCGGTCCACACCACGATAGGGGCGCCCTTTTGTCAGGTCAGTCAAGGGTGCTGCTCTTCGGAGAAACGGGAACAAACCGGCGGTAGTAACCCGCAAGCCCCAAGAAAGCCTGCACCTGTTTCTTGGTATTCGGACGGGGCCATTCTAAGATGTCTTTAACTTTGGAGCTCTGTGGCGACACCTGTCCTTGTCCCACGAGGTAGCCTAAATATTTGGCCTCCTTTAATCCAAAAACACTTCCGGGGTTTATGCGGAGGCCGGCTTTAGCCAGTGTTCGGAGGACAGCTGCGACCTGCAGTAGATGCTCCTCCCAGGTGCCGGAATAGATGACCACGTCATCCAGGTAGGCGGCACTATAGGACTGGTGGGGCTTCAGCACTCTGTCTACCAGGCGTTGGAAGGTCGCCGGGCCCCGTGCAGCCCAAATGGGAGGACCTTGTACTGCCAGTGCCCGCTAGGGGTGCTAAAGGCCGTTTTTTCCTTTGCGGATGCCGTTAAAGGAATTTGCCAATACCCTTTTGTCATGTCAAGGGTAGTCAGATACCGAGCCGTACCCAGCCGCTCAAGGAGGTCGTCAATGCGGGGCATGGGGTAGGCATCGAACTTGGAGATCTGATTCAGGCGTCTAAAGTCGTTACAGAACCTCCAGGAGCCGTCTGGCTTGGAGACGAGGACAATAGGGCTGGACCAGGGACTATGGCTCTCTTCAATTATGTCCATGTCCAACATACGTTTCACCTCCAGTTCGACCTCTGCGCGTTTTGCCTCCGGGAGTCGGTAGGGCCTCTCCCGGACGATTACCGCGGGCTCCGTGGCTATATCGGGCAATCAGCGGTCCGGCCGGGTGACTCGCTCACTACCTCGGGATGGCTCGGAGTGTTTGGGCTAACTCCTGCCGCTGCTTGGGGTCAGCTCTTCGCCGAGGTTAAGGGCAGTTGTGCTTGCGAAAGGGAGAGTGACCTATGGGAGCTGGGAGCTCCTCTCTATCTCTCAGGGCTTTAACAGGTTGACATGATAGATCCTCTCACTCGGTCGACGATTGGGCTGTTTCACCAAATAGTCGGCGAGTCCTTTCTCTCCTTAACCTCGTAAGGCCCTTGCCAGTGGCGAGCAGCTTCGTGGGGGAGGTCGGGGCGAGCACCATAACTTCGGTCCCCCGGGCGGAACTCCCTGAGGACGGAGTTGCGGTTGTAACACCGGGCCTGCGCTGCTTGCGCACGAGTCACGTGCTCTTTTAGGAGGGGCCTGATCTTTGTGAGTCGGTCGCGCGTTGCGCACGTACTCAAAATGTTAGAGGAGGGAAGAGCCTCGGCCTCCCAGCCTTCTTTTAGGATGTCGAGGATTCCCGGGTTGTCGCCCGTATAGTAATTCAAATGGGGAGAAGCCTGTAGAGGCCTGGGGTACCTCCCGGTAGGCAAAAGCACGGGGGGAGGAGCTGGTCCCAGTTCCTGCCGTCGCGCTGACTACCTTGCGAGCATCTGCTTAAGCGTCTGATTAAACGTTCACCAACCCGTCAGTTTGCGGGTGATAGACTGACGCTTTCAGGTGCTTTATCTGCAGTAATTTGGCTACCTCCTTGAACGTATCCGAAGTGAAGGGCGTACCCTGGTCCGTGAGGACCTCCTTGGGTATGCCCACGTGAAAACAAATTAACCAGTTCCGTGCGATGCTTTTAGTATTAGCGGGCGCAGGGGAACCGCCTCTGGGTACCGGGTGGCATAGTCCACCATGACTAGGATATACTTGTGGCCACGGGTTGAGGGCTCCAGGGTCCCACCAAATCGACCCCTATCCTTTCAAAGGGATGTCCACGAGGGAATAGGGACTAGAGGAGCACGGTCCCTCCTAGGAATCTGGCGGGTCTGGCACTCGGACAGGATTGACAGAACCGCGGACCTCCTCATTGATCCCAGGCCAGTAAAAGCGGGCTTAATCCTCTCCAGTGTTTTTCGGCCCGAGGTGGGCCTAGGAGGTGAGCATGTGCCAACTCGCATATCTCCGCCGGAAGGTACGCGGAATTAGCAACAACTTCCGCACCTCGCCCTCATGGGTAGCCACTCGGTACAACAGATCATTCTCAAGGACAAAGAAGGGTTCCCGGTGTGTGGATCCGTCCGCTGTGAGCTGTTAGGCAGAACAACGCATTCGGGCAAAGCGCGGGAGTCATCATTCCACTGCTCCCTCTTAAAGGAGGCGGCGTGGACGAAATTGATGGTCCAGGCCGAGAGGGTCTTGGGGCCTGGGCCGGGAAGAGTTCCTGGCTAGTCCCTTCTCCGCGGAATCTTCGGGTCAAGGTCCGTAGCCACGAAAGGTCCCCGAGACACCAGCGCCCATAGGGCCTGCCCTTGTGCACGGCGTGGAGGCCGCGGGAGGGGTGCCTTTTCCCCTCATAACAAGATCCAACGAGGCCCGGAGCGCGAATGGCTTACCGCTGATTCTTTTAGACCAGTCTTGTCCCAAAATCACTGGGAAGGGGGTCAGGTAACACAGCGACCGTCATTTGGATTGGTTCCCCTTCCAGGTGACATAGCAGTGAGCGGAGCGATATGACCTAGTCCCCCATGCACACAGGTGACCAACAAATGCTGTTTAACCACTGTTGCGGTAAGACAAAGCGGCGAGCAACAATGGTAATGTTGCTGCCGGAATCAAACAAAGCCACCACGGCGTGCCCATTTAGCAACACCACTCCCGTATTCGGACTCGCCAAGGGATGCGGCGGGGTACAATACCTCTCCGACGACGTCCAGCTGCAGTCCATAGGCTCCGGGGCGATGTGATGGGGGCAGTTTGGTAGCAGGTGACCGGTCTCGCCACACTTGAAACAGCGCGGCGGTCCCGGCTCTCTGGCTCTGGCTGGCGCTTCTGCAGCGCGTCGAGGGGCTCGGGGTGGCCGCCCGTCCCTGCGGTTCCCGCGAGCAGGCTTTTCTGACCCCCAAGTCGGAGGACCGCCAACTGGCGCTCCAGGGCGTCGAGGAGGCCCGACATGTTTGATAGGCGTGTCCCGGACCTGCTGGGCGAGGGAACTGGGCATCGATTGACCAGGCCTTCACAGGCCACCCGCTCGACCACTTTCCGCCCGTCGGGTCTCTGGCCGTAGCCAGCGCCCATCTTGCCCCAGAACTTCGACGCCTGGGCGCGAGCGGGCTTTTCAGGGTCAAAGACCCAGTTCCGCCATTCGGCCGCCTGCTGGCCCGGGCTAATGCCGTAGCGGGCCAGTATTTGGGCTTGAGGAGGTCGTAATTAGCGGCCTCCTCCTCAGGGAGGTCATAATAGGCCCGCAGCGTCCCTTCAGATGGCGCCAGGATGGGCGCCCACTGGACCGCTGCCACTCGTTCCGGGTGGCGTCCTCTCAAACATGCCCAGGTAGGCATCGACGCCCTCCGAAGGGCCCATCGGACTAAAGGAGAGGCGGCTGCCTGGCGGGTCTGGTCTCCCGTTGGGCTTCCACTAACCTGGCCTCGTGGCCTCCAGCTCCCGGTGGTGGCGGCTTGCGCTGCAGCGCCTGGAGCTGGTCGTTCATTCCTGCAGCACGTGTTGAGGTCCTGTCCCTCCGTCATTCCGGGATCTCTCTATCCTGCCGACTCGCCACTTGTAAAGGACCGAGGAGACAGCAAGGGTTGGGGTTTCCGGCCCGTATATTGTACAGAACAAACAAAAACAGGTCAAAATTATAAACAAACAGTTCATAATGCGCGCGCCGACTCCTGGCGTCGCGCCATTTTATTGGGGAGGAGCGGAAGTGGAGGAATGCGGGAAGGACCGCAAGGGAGGATGGGAAGGATGACGTCAGGGCAAGATGGCGGAGGAAGGGCGGAAGTAACGCACTGCGGTCAATCCAGCCTATGGTGCAGGAAGGTCTTTCTTTCTATGAGGAAGCAGAGGGAGAAAGTTAATACCCCGCCATTCCCTGGCGCGAATGGTTTCCCAGGTGCTATCGAATCAATCCATGCCTCCTACTCGTGCGTGACAATATATATATATATATATACACACACATATATAAACATATATATACATATACATACATATCTACATATATACACACACAGCTATTTCAGATCAGTGCAATACGCTGCTTGTTAAAACGGATAACTCCGCTCTTACGTGCAAGTCTGCGGGATATTATGAACTATCGTATTTGTTCAAGTTCTATTTAAATTTTAAATAGAAGGAATTTTTATTTAGTCGACAGAAATATCTTTGGTAGGAATGGATAAAACAGACAGGAATATTATTCGTGAATAAATCAACTCAAACCTTAAACAACTTATAATATTTTGCTCTCCATAAAAATATATCCTGTCTAAATTATACAAGTTAGAAATAAAGTAAACGTTAAAAGAACAAACATTCAAATTTCTTTACTCTTATGTAATTTTATATAAAAATAAACTTAGATTTTAAATATCCCAAAAGATTTTGCTCTCCATAAAAATATATCCTGTCAAAATTATACAAATTCAAATATGAACATGCTGCATAACAAAACCTGGAAATATAAATAAAATGTGTTCCTTTCAGCAATAACAAATCAAATCATTCAGTTGTCTTTGCTCATATGTCATTTTAGAGCTGGACGCCTGGCATCTTTTTTTGGCAACAGGTTCGTTTCTGTTTGGTGTGAGGTTCTGTGTTGTGGAGATTCTCAGGATGGATTGCAGGTGCTCATCAGTGAGGCGACTCCTGTGTGCTGTTTTGTTAGTCTTCATCACTGAGAAGAGCTTCTCACACAGATATGTGCTACCAAACATGCACAAGGTTCGAGCCGCATGTAGACGGACTTTTTTTGTTCTTCAAAGTCACCAAAGCGCCGTGCAAACTCAGTGCGCTCAGTTTATCAGCAAAGTGCGTGATTTGGGAACACCGTAGTGACAACTTGGTTTAACATTACTTGGCAACAGGGAAAGTGGGGCAAATTGCACTGGTGCATTTGTGTCTCCCATAAAAGCAGCTTCACTTGAAATCACTTTGTGATTGTGCACGGGTAAAAACGTCCGCTGAAGTGTCAGATTCTTATTTAATTCTTCTGCTTTCTGTATCTTCTGCATTGCATTCAGGTTACCCTGATGTTTTGTCTCATAGTGCCGTCTTAGATTAAATTCTGTAATTACAGCCACATTAGCTCCACAAATGAGACACACGGGTTCAGTAAACATATACTCAGCCTCCCATCGGTTTTAAAGGCTCTATTTTCAGAATCAACTTTTCTCTTCAGCATCGTGTGAGCTAGCTTCGCAATAACTTGCAGCATCATAAGCTAGACTTGATTGACGCGGTAAGTGTTCGGCAAGGCAGCTGAAGCGCTGCATTATGGGATCTGTAGTTTATTGTGTTACCAGCGCTTCATATACCGGGCCATTAATAACAATAATACAGTATATAAAATGATCTCGCGGGCCGGATATAATTACACGCGGCCCTTGAGTTTGACACATATGGACTAAATAGAACTTGAAAAGATATATTTTTTAAATGTGATCGCGCATTCAGATAGAGTTGACGCCTACAGCCTGCATGCCTCAATAAGTCATCCTCCCTCGCTCTTACTTTTTACCGTTCATCTAATGAATACACTGAGTATGGCTTTACCAAAACAATCATTGATGGCGAATAAAGTATCCATTATTCGAGTATGTAGATCGGGATATATATATACATATATATATATACCCGCGTATCGCAGCGAGAAGTAGTGTGTTAAAAAAGCTAGAAAAAGAAAAGGGAACATTTTAAAAATAACGTAACATGACTGTCAATATACAGTATTTGTTTTGTGAGTGTTACTGAGTGTTGCTGTCATCAAGGATTTGATTATCATTATTTCTTTCAATCAGGTTTGTATTTGTAGGATGTGTTGTGTTCAAGTTACATTCCGTGTTTGTCAATCGTTGTAAAGATGACAGGTTTCATTCATCGATTCGTTTCTTACTGCATCAATAAACAGCTCGCTTCTTCTTTATCTGAGACCTGACACACTGCATGCACGGGTTTTTTTACACTGTCTTCCTTTAGCGGGACATTGACTTTTCCACCGTGTGCTTTGTTTCGCAGTAGCTGGATTTATGAATATGCTTGTATCAGGCGCTTCATATTTTTGCTGCCTTTTCAATTGTGTAATTCGGTTTTGTTCAGCTCTTTGGAACTGTTGCTTTTATCTGTGCACTGCGTCAGTTCACGTGAGCACTTCGGTTTACATGCATCTAAGGTTCCCAGCTGTGCTGGTGCCATCTCGTGCTATGTCCATGGCTGTATTTAATGTTACCTTAGTCCTGGCACTTAAAACTTTCTCTCGCAGTTTCGCTGAGTTTGTACCAAACACCACCCTGACCATCTCATCTTCCTCTGCATAAGCACAGTCCTTCACCCGTGAATATTTAGTGGGAGTTTGCTATTGGATTCCGCTGACGGACGGCCTTATATGGGCAGGCACTAAATTACAAACGCCAGCGGCAGCCTGTCTATGAACTTAATTTAAAGTGTAGGTTTACATCGTGCTTTGTTTCAGTAGCAGAACTCATGAATATGGTTGTATATGTCACTCGCTCGCTTCTTATTGTTTCGCTGCCTTCTCAATTATATAATACATGTTTTCTTCAGCGCTTTTTGGAGGTCTTCCTGGTTTTCTATGTACTGCGTGATTACGTGGGAGGCGTGATGATGTCACACGAAACTCCGCCCCCACGGCATTCAAGCTCATCTCCATTACAGTAAATGGAGAAAAACAGCTTCCAGTTATGACCATTACGCGTAGAATTTCGAAATGAAACCTGCCCAACTTTTGTAAGGAAGCTGTAAGGAATGAACCTGCCAAATTTCAGCCTTCCACCCACACGGGAAGTTGGAGAATTAGTGATGAGTCAGTGAGTGAGTGAGTGAGTGAGTGAGTGAGTGAGTGAATGAGGGCTTTGCCTTTTATTAGTATAGATATATATACTAGCAAAATACCCGCGCTTCGCAGCGGCGAAGTACTGCCTTAAAATTTTTATAAAGAAGAAAATTAAACCTTTTTAAAATGAGGGAAAATATACCAATAATTATTTGTTAAGGATCTCTTTGTATACCACATTTTGAGTTTGGCCCTCCGGTTGTAATATGACCAAGCTGTGCGCTGAGCTTACTCTTGAGCATGTAACGTACAGTTGGCCATGTGAAAAGCAATCTTGTCTCAAATCTCACAGCTTGGATTGCTGCTGTTGTAATCGGTTTGAGTTTCATGGTTTGTTTCAATTACGACAGTATTTGTAGGACTTGTGTTGAAGTGACATTCAGCATCTGTCAAGCGTTGGAAGCATACAACCTGTTTCATCGATAACTTTACAGCCAGCTTTTGAGAGTTTAATCATTCATTAACATCAAAGTGTCCACTACTGAAATCATCACCTGTCAATCTAAGATGTTTAAGAGGCTTTGGCGGTTGTCCAAAGGTGTAAAATATTTGGCCATTTCGGTACACTTGAAAGTGATAACCGAACAATTCAGCGGCAGCCATCAACTCACATGCAGATGCATAGGTGAAGGGCTTAAGCATTTGACTCTCATAGTGCTCCTGTGTAGTATAATTATCTCCTGTACCATCAGTCCACACCTTGAACCTGTCCCAGTCATTCAATACATAGGACACAATGTTCCTCCGGATATCAAGAGTGAGCCTGATATGGCTGTGCAATACGTAACAAGAATGGAAAAGGTAGGTGCCATCTCCGGGCATGGAAACCACTCGGTAAGTGACAGTTCTTTGATCAATGGTGATCACCTCGATAGACATGTTAATGCGGGTACGGTTGGAATGATAAAGGAAATGGGTATCTGAACAATGTAAAGTAAGTCTAAAATACCTACACAATAACTACAATCATAATAAATGAACAATAAAACAATAAAACAGCGGAGAAGCCGTGGATTAAATAAAAAGGCTTTAGTTATCAGCAGGGAGACGTGAATCCGTGGCGAAGCAAGGAAGGGAATGTAGAGACTGGAGCGACGGATGGCCTTATATAGAAAGCCAACAACCAACAACGTGGGGGGCGTTGGGATGGGGGACCCAACGCCGCCTCATACGGTGACCGAGCTGCAGGCTATGGACATATATATGTACGTAAATAGGATTCAGTTAGCGTTGGGAACCCGCGTACCAAATTTCTTGAAAATGGGCCCATAAGTAACAAAGACTGTTGAAAAGTTCAATATGGCGGCCAACAATTGCATCATACTACCAAAATAAGTACCAAATTTCAGCCTTCTACCTACATGGGAAGTTGGAGAATTAGTGATGTTGGAAAATTCATTATGGCGGCTGACAGTGGCGTCATACCACTGAAAAATGTACGTACATTGGTGTCGGTTAGTGCAGGGAAGCCGCCTACCATATTTCGTGAAGATGGGGCCATGAATAAGAAAGTTCAACATGGAGAACGTTGTCAACCGTTATGACCGTTACATGTAGAATTTCAAAATGAAACCTGCTTAATTTTTGTAAGTAAGCTGTAAGGAATGAGCCTGCCAAATTTCAGCCTTCTACCTACACGGGAAGTTGTAGAATTAGTGACGTTGGAAAGTTCAATATGGCGGCTGACAGTGGCGTCATACCACTGAAAATGTACGTACATTGGTGTCGGTTAGTGCAGGGAAGCCGCCTACCATATTTCGTGAAGATGGGGCCATGAATAAGAAAGTTCAACATGGAGAACGTTGTCAACCGTTATGACCGTTACATGTAGAATTTCAAAATGAAACCTGCTTAATTTTTGTAAGTAAGCTGTAAGGAATGAGCCTGCCAAATTTCAGCCTTCTACCTACACGGGAAGTTGTAGAATTAGTGACGTTGGAAAGTTCAATATGGCGGCTGACAGTGGCGTCATACCACTGAAAAATGTACGTACATTGGTGTCGGTTAGTGCAGGGAAGCCGCCTACCAGATTTCGTGAAGATGGAGCCATGAATAAGAAAGTTCAACATGGCGGACTATGTTGACTGTTATGACCGTTACACGTAGAATTTCGAAATGAAACCTTCTTAACTTTTGTAAGTAAGCTGTAAGGAATGAGCCTGCCAAATTTCAGCCTTCTACCTACACGGGAAGTTGGAGAATTAGTGACGTTTGGAAAATTCAATATGGCGGCCGACAGTGGCGTCATACCACCGAAATAAGTACGTACATCGGTTTTGGTTAGCGCAGGGAAGCCACCTACCAAATTTCGTGAAGATGGGGCCAGCCTTCTGCCTACACAGGAAGTTGGAGAATTAGTGATGAGTCAGTCAGTCAGTCAGTCAGTGAGGGCTTTGCCTTTTATTAGTATATAACTGTGGTGGCCAGTCAATGGTATCAATTCCTTCATCCTCCAGGAACTGCCTGCATACTCTCACCACATGAGGCCAGGAATTGTCGTGCACCAGGAGCCACTGTACCAGCATAGGGTCTGACAATGGGTCCAAGGATTTCATCCTGATACCTAATGGCAGCCAAAGTGCCTTTGTCAAGCCTGTAGCTGTCTGTGTGACCCTCCATGGATATGCCTTCCCAGACAATCATTAACCCACCACCAAACTGCTCATGCTGAATGATGTTACAGGCAGCATAATGTTCTCCATGGCTTCTCCAGACCCTTTCACTTCTGTCACGTGCTCAGGGTGAACCTGCTCTCATCTGTAAAAAGCACAGGGCACCAGTGGTGCATGTGCCAATTCTGGTATTCTATGGCGACTGCCAATCGAGCTGCATGCTGCTGGGCAGTGAGCTCAGGGCCCATTAGAGGACATGGGGCCCTTGGGTCACCCTCATGAAGTCTTTCTGGTTGTTTGGTCAGAGACATTCACACCAGTGGCCTGCTGGAGGTCATTTTGTAGGGCTCTGGCAGTGCTCATCCTGTTCCTCCTTGCCCAAAGGAGCAGATACTGGTCCTGCTGATGGGTTATGGACCTTCTATGGCCCTCTCCAGCTCTCCTAGAGTAACTGTCTCCTAGAATCTCCTCCATGCCCTTGAGACTGTGCAGGGAGACACAGCAAACCTTCTGGCAATGACACGTATTAATGTGTCATCCTGGAGAAGTTGGACTACCTGTGCAGCCTCTGTAGGGTCCAGGTATCGCCTCATGCTACCAGTAGTGACACTGACTGTAGCCAAATGCAAAACTAGTGAAGAAACAGTCAGAAAAGATGAGGAGGGAAAATGTCAGTGGCCTCCACCTGTTAAACCATTCCTGTTTTGGGGTCATCTCATTGTTGCCCCTCTAGTGCATCTGTTGTTAATTTCATTAACACCACAGCAGCTGAAACTGATTAACAACCCCCTCTGCTACTTAACTGACCAGATTAATATCCCATAAGTTTCATTGACTTTATGCTATACTCTGATTAAAAAGTGTTCCTCTAATTCACACAACTGAAGTAGTTCAAGCCTTTTATTGTTTTAATATTGATGATTTTGGCATACAGCTCATGAAAACCCAAAATTCCTATCTCAAAAAATTAGCATATCATGAAAAGGTTCTCTAAACGAGCTATTAACCTAATCATCTGAATCAACTAATTAACTCTAAACACCTGCAAAAGATTCCTGAGGCTTTTAAAAACTCCCAGCCTGGTTCATTACTCAAAACCGCAATCATGGGTAAGACTGCCGACCTGACTGCTGTCCAGAAGGCCATCATTGACACCCTCAAGCAAGAGGGTACGACACAGAAAGAAATTTCTGAACGAATAGGCTGTTCCCAGAGTGTTGTATCAAGGCACCTCAGTGGGAAGTCTGTGGGAAGTAAAAAGTGTGGCAGAAAACGCTGCACAACGAGAAGAGGTGACCGGACCCTGAGGAAGATTGTGGAGAAGGACCGATTCCAGACCTTGGGGGACCTGCGGAAGCAGTGGACTGAGTCTGGAGTAGAAACATCCAGAGCCACCGTGTACAGGCATGTGCAGGAAATGGGCTACAGGTGCCGCATTCCCCTGGTCAAGCCACTTTTGAACCAGAAACCGCGGCAGAAGCGCCTGACCTGGGCTACAGAGAAGCAGCACTGGACTGTTGCTCAGTGGTCCAAAGTACTTTTTTCGGATGAAAGCACATTTTGCATGTCATTCGGAAATCAAGGTGCCAGAGTCTGGAGGAAGACTGGGGAGAGGGAAATGCCAAAATGCCTGAAGTCCAGTGTCAAGTACCCACAGTCAGTGATGGTCTGGGGTGCCATGTCAGCTGCTGGTGTTGGTCCACTGTGTTTTATCAAGGGCAGGGTCAATGCAGCTAGCTATCAGGAGATTTTGGTGCACTTCATGCACTTCCATCAGCTGAAAAGCTTTATGGAGATAAAGATTTCATTTTTCAGCACGACCTGGCACCTGCTCACAGTGCCAAAACCACTGGTAAATGGTTTACTGACCATGGTATTACTGTGCTCAATTGGCCTGCCAACTCTCCTGACCTGAACCCCATAGAGAATCTGTGGGATATTGTGAAGAGAAATTTGAGAGACACAAGACCCAACACTCTGGATGAGCTTAAGGCCGCTATCGAAGCATCCTGGGCCTCCATAACACCTCAGCAGTGCCACAGGCTGATTGCCTCCATGCCACGCCGCATTGAAGCAGTCATTTCTGCAAAAGGATTCCTGACCAAGTATTGAGTGCATAACTGAACATAATTATTTGAAGGTTGACTTTTTTTTGTATTAAAACTTTTCTTTTATTGGTCGGATGAAATATGTTAATTTTTTGAGATAGGAATTTTGGGTTTTCATGAGCTGTATGCCAAAATCATCAATATTAAAACAATAAAAGGCTTAAACTACTTCAGTTGTGTGTAATGAATCTAAAATATATGAAAGTCTAATGTTTATCAGTACATTACAGAAAATAATGAACTTTATCACAATATGCTAATTTTTTGAGAAGGACCTGTATATATACACAGTTGTGCTTGAAAGTTTGTGAACCCTTTAGAATTTTCTATATTTCTGTATAATTATGACCTAAAACATCATCAGATTTTCACTCAAGTCCTAAAAGTAGATAAAGAGAAACCAGTTAGACAAATGAGACAAAAATATTATACTTGGTCATTTATTTATTAAGGAAAATGATTGAATATTACATATTTGTGAGTGGCAAAAGTATGTGAACCTTTGCTTTCAGTATCTGGTGTGACCCACCTTTGCAGCAATAACTGCAACTAAACGTTTCCGGTAACTTCTGATCATTCCTGCACACCGGCTTGGAGGAATTTTAGCCCATTCCTCCGTACAGAACAGCTTCAACTCTGGGATGTTGGTGTGTTTCCTGACATTAACTGCTCATTTCAGGTCCTTCCACAACATTTTGATTGGATTAAGGTCAAGACTTTGACTTGGCCATTCCAAAACATTAACTTTATTCTTCTTTAACTATTCTTTGGTAGAGCGACTTGTCTGCTTAGGGTCATTGTCTTGCTGCATGACCCACCTTCTCTTGAGATTCAGTTCATGGACAGATGTCCTGACATTTTCCTTTAGAATTCTCTGATATAATTCAGAATTCATTGTTCCATCAATGAAATCAAGCCGTCCTGGCCCAGATGCAGCAAAACAGGCCCAAACCATGATACTACCACCACCACCATGTTTCACAGATGGGATAAGGTTCTTATGTTGGAATACAGAGTTTTCCTTTCTCCAAACATAACACTTTTCATTTAAACCAAAAAGTTCTATTTTGGTCTCATCCATCCACAAAACATTCTTCCAATAGCCTTCTGGTTTGTCCACGTGATCTTTAGCAAACTGCAGACGAGCAGCAATGTTTTTTTGTAAAGCAGTGGCATCTTCTTGCAACCCTGCCATACACACCATTGTTGTTTAGTGTTCTCCCGATGGTGGACTCATGAACATGAACATTAGCCAATGTGAGAGAGGCCTTCAGTTGCTTAGAAGTTACCCTGGGGTCCTTTGTGACCTCGCCGACTATTACACGCCTTGCACTTGGAGTGATCTTTGTTGGTCGACCACTCCTAGGGAGGGTAGCAGTGATCTTGAATTTCCTCCATTTGTACACAATCTGTCTGACTGTGGATTGGTGAAGTCCAAACTCTTTAGAGATGGTTTTGCAACCTTTTCCAGCCTGTAGAGCATCAACAACTCTTTTTTTGAGGTCCTCAGAAATCTCCTTTGTTCGTGCCATGATACACTTCCACAAACATGTGTTGTAAAGAGCAGACTTTGATAGATCGCTGTTCTTTAAATAACACAGGGTGCCCACTCACACCTGATTGGCATCCAATTGATTGAAAACACCGACTCGAATTTCACCTTCAAACTAACTGCTAATCCTAGAGGTTCACATACTTTTGCCACTCACAAATATGTAATATTCAATTATTTTCTTCAATTAATATATGATCAAGTATAATATTTTTGTCTCATTTGTTTAACTGGTTTCTCTTTATCTACTTTTAGGACTTGAGTGAAAATCTGATGATGTTTTATGTCATATTTATGCAGAAATATA
Organism: Polypterus senegalus; assembly: GCF_016835505.1. Taxonomy (NCBI): domain Eukaryota; kingdom Metazoa; phylum Chordata; class Cladistia; order Polypteriformes; family Polypteridae; genus Polypterus; species Polypterus senegalus. Next base: position 24,666,412 of record NC_053165.1, read on the forward strand.
GAAAATTCTAAAGGGTTCACAAAATTTCCAAAACAACTGTATATTTATAAATATTTGCTCAGTGTATGCTATACTCATGCTGTCTGTAAATTCAGCAAACATTTTGACAAAAGCGCAACAAAACAATAATAACACATATATTACTCAATTGTATTTTGTGAAATAATTATAAATCTGTGAAATTAATTATTCATTAATTTTAATTTGGAATCAGTGAGAAAATAACGGAACAAAGCAAATAGTTCACTTCAGTGCAGAAATTAGTGTTTCTTGTTTTCCTGATTCAATGTTGTTGTGGCAGTTTGGAGACCCCTACTGGCCAATAATGGTGTGTTCCCTAGTATGGTTTGAGTTAACGTTTTTAACCATATTTATTAGGTGCCCGTTATGCACTGGTGTTCTTCACTTTTACCCTTTTTCACTAATTGCTACTCTCCAGAAGTTAAATGGAAAATTTCATATGACATTAGGCCTATGGCACTAAAAGTAAACTGTGAAGAAGTTACAGGAATTATCTTCCTTTCTCTTTCCCTCATCATTGGATGACATGTGGTACTAGACTGAATGAAAGGTTGCAATGTTACAGTATAATACTTTAATCCAAATTAAAGAATTAGGCTTTTGTATCCTTTTCTCGATAAGCAGTGTATCAATTAGTTGTTTTTTGTTTGATTTTTTCTTTTCTATTTGCATTTCCTTTTCCTCTATTTGATGGCCCCAATACAGCAAACTGATAAACCCAAAAAGAGGATGCAAATGTATAATGTAGATTTAAAAAAATCCTTTGTATTGCACCTTTTAATTAAGAATAATTTTCCTCTGCACATCTTGGAAGAGACAGTAGTTTTTGCAAAGGTGTCGTGCTGCCATCTAGTGGCTCTTCTGAGGAACTGCAGCTCTTGTTGCTTTCTTAAAAATATAGTACTCATTTGTACAAAGAAAAAAAAAAACAATCTTTGAGTGAACAAGGCATTCATTATTTTAATTTTAACTTTTAATGAAGCCTAGCACAGAAACTGGCAGAAACGTCAATGTTTCCATCTGTTTTGAAGTAAGGTGCTTTAAACTAGAACTATAGAATTCTTAATGCCTTCATTTCAAAGTTAATTGAGGTATGGGTGGGAATGATAAACTTTAACTTGTGCCGCTCATGAGGCTCCTTTTTGGGGCCACTCTGCACATTTAATTTAAGATATTGTGAAGGACAGGGAAATGGGCTTTGACATGAAAGCTTGCTCCCCATTCGGAGTAAAGTGAGCATATCAAAATGGAAGGATGGTTTCTTTCTTTAATATTCCTATTGAATGTGGAATATGTCCAATATAATACTGCATTATGTTGAGGTCATTTGACAGTACTTCCTGCCCGGGGCTGGCTTCTGCTTGTGGATAGTCCTCAGCTCCCATGACCCTGAATTAGATTAAGCGTGTTTAAGAATTTTTTGCATGCTAGATAGTAACAATATTTTGCATGGTATCCTAACTTTGCATAAGCAAATCAGATTTTATTATTCCCAGCAAAATATTTCATAACAACTGGAACATTGATACTGAAAAATTCAACAGTAGTTTTCTGGTTTTCTAAGTATCTAAAAACTTCAATCCAATTTCCATTGATGTTCCATGCTTGTTTCAAGAATAGAATTATTAGACTGTACAAACACTTGATAAGCGCCTTTTTTATTTTGTAATCTGGAGTTGCTGCATAAACCCTGCCATATGAAGTTCTGTGTATTTCCAAGACAAATCACGTAATAGAGGTTGGTGCCTTATATATTATCTTTTATGTTTTCTAGGGTAAACTGGTGAAGTACTTCAGCCGGCAGCTCTCCTGCAAGCGAAAGGTGGCTCTTCAGGAGCGTAACGCAGAGCTTGAAGGATTTCCACACCTAATGCACTGGTTTCGCATTGTGAATATGCGCAAGGAAGTCACAGAGGTACTTAGCAGGACTCTCTTTTTAAACCCATCTCCTTTGCCACAGTAGTTCATTTTTTGGTTTGTAGGTGCCAACAGCAGGTAGCTGGATGCAAAAGAGAACGAAAAAAAAAACAGGATGCTTTCATCCATGGGTGCTTCAAAGAGCATAACTGATCTTACTGTACATTGCTGCTTTTATACAGAGCTGCACATTTACTGGCTACCTACACTTGGGATGGGGGGGTTAAGTGTCTATTTATTAATATGATGGTAGGTAAAATGCCTTTAAATGTATTTATTCAAAAGGGAAATTAGTCAACTCTGTGGGCTTATTGTTACTCCATGAATTTTTAAACCTATTGATGGACACTTTGCATCACTGAAAACTATTATATTACAAAATGGTAACAGTGTACTTTTTTAAGTCTTTTTCACAGAAGAACCAAAGTGTTTAGACACATCTTCCCCATATAATCAATAGATCATTTGAAAATCAAAATAAATTTTACATAATGCATATTAGAAGAAACGAGTGAGGTAAAAAGAAATAGTGCTGAAAGTCAGATTCAGTGCCCAAAGTAAATCCACTGTCAGTAACAGAACAGTATTCTGACTTTAGGGCAAAGAATATTGGTTATTTTGAAATTGGATCCTACTGCAATTACTAAACAGTCACAGTTATCTATATTGATTTCACGGCTTTTGATAAGGAGTGAAACTGATCAGCTATGAGTAAAGGGTTACTGGCAAGTCAGATTCAGTGCCAAAATTCACTGTCAGTAATTGAAAAGTATTCTGGCTTTAGGACAAAGGATTTTGGTTAAGTGCAGGTCTCCTTAGATCGGCCCACATTGTTGTTATCACAAAATGGGATAAAAAGAACTATTATTAAATAAAAAAAAAATATAGCCCCAGTTCAGTCTTAAGTGTTTATCAATCTCTGTTGTACTTGTAAATGCAAGAACATTCGAGTGATTACAGAATGTCAATGCCTTCATCTTCCTGCCAATACTGTATATACAAATTGTCATGAAAGGTTTTCTACGGACATGTTAAAGGTGAAAGCACCAGTTGTCATCGTCATGTCTGTCTGTCTGTCTTTTCATGGTTCCCATTGGACCAATATCATTGAAATTTGACAAGCTTATTCTGCAAGAAAATTAATCAGAAAAATTCAGTTTTTGTTGAGACATCTCAAATAAAGTGTGTGTAAAAAGCAGGAATGAATTTTCAAAATCCTCTCTCTTTAAACAGGGAACATTAATTCACTCTTTAAAGTTTGCCTTAAATGAGATTACTTCAACTTGTATATTTCCTTTTTGAACATGTCAGAAAGCCGTTCCCTAGTTCTGGTTCTTGAAAAGCCACCAGTCAAGCAGGTGCCAGGAGCTCATTGTCATTTCACCTTCTGCACACATCCAGTCAGACTTCAACATAGAGTTTAACTTCCTACTTCCTTAAAGAATGCAATGTTTAAGAAATCCGAACCATATTTAACTACAACCTCACAACTAACTGTTAACTTTGCATAAGATAGGCAGATTTATAGGGTTGGGTATGAGTGGAAATGCAAAACAAGAGAATTCAATCAAAAATCGGTTACACCTTTAGTCCATGCCAAACTGCTAGTTGAAGATAGTAGAAAGCAAAAGTCAAGAACTGGAAAGAACTTTGTATTGTAAGCATTACTGAAAGAAATTAATATTTCAGTTCAATAAGAAAAAAGTGGCCTCTCCATTTATTTACTACTTCATACTAATAGGCCTGGATAAGTGCATCATCAGACTTAACTAGTCATCTTTTTGTTATGGATAGCAGTTCGGTTAACTGTGAAAACCCCACTAGTTTTGTAAACATGAAGTTAGAAATGAGAGGTTCCTTCTTCATTTCTGTCTCCCCTTTATTTTTCATAGAAAATCATGTCCTATTTTTAGAGTGTTCATCATACAGGCTTGTATGTTCATCGCTCTCTTTGTTGCTACAGCAGATCGCCCCAGGCCAGCTGACCTTGGAAGCCTTGCTGGAGATGACAGATGAACAGGTGTGTGAGACGATCAAGAAATATGGAGCCAATGGAGAAGAGTGTGCACGCCTGAATGCCTCCCTGTCCTGTTTAAGGAATGTCCACAAATCAGGTAAGACATTAAAATTAACTACATCTGTGTAGTTGGGATTCACTGGATTTCAAAACATTAAGTGATCTTGTATTTAGCACAGCCTTTCAGCATTTGGAGATACATGGTTTTGGTTTTGAAGTCTATTTATCTCAGTGGTTTCCAGAGCAGATACAATTAAACTGTTCACTTTGTCATGAATGGCGAACCATGTGTGCTAAATGTAGTGATTGGAAAAAGAAAAAGAAATACAATGGCTGTAACCATCACCTTGCAACTAGACTAGAAAGCCCTTTTTATTTCTGAATATTTTAAGGTTTAATTTTATCCAGAGATTAAAATGCCTCTATATTTAAGGGGAATTTCAGTTTACAAGGCATACATTTACAAGGCCAAGTGGTAAGGCATTATGGCTCTCTTTCTACACATGTTTCATTGATTTCATTTCTACCACTAAATGATGACATTACATCCACTGATCAGTTCATTTTCACTTAAACCACTTGAGGATCACCAGTATTCTAGCCTTATCTCAATAACCTCAAGCACAAAGCAGGGACAGAGGTCAGATGGATGGCAGTCATTCACAATATACCCTCACACATCCACACTGTCTCATACCAGACAGACCATTTAACCTAACATGGAGGTCTTTGGTATGTGGGAAGAAAACTTTAATATGGGAAAAAAAATCCTCGCCGACCCATAGATAAGGGGCAAATGTCACAGATAGGGTCTAGACCTCTTTAATTTAATATTGTTTTTGTGTCAGTACACTACTGCTGGATTATGTGAATTTCCCGTTGGGATTAATAAAGTATCTATCTATCTATCTATCTATCTATCTATCTATCTATCTATCTATCTATCTATCTATCTATCTATCTATCTATCTAGACAGGGATTCAAACCCAGACCTTTGGAGCTATGAGACACTAACCACTGTGCCTCTGTGCTGGCATGTTGATATTACATTTATAAACTAATAATTTTAAATGTCAAAGATAAAAAAAAACTCTTTTTGCAATAATGAACATTACATTTTTTCTTTAACTGTTTACTTTTAGAAGGTGAAATAAAGTAGGGTTCTCAACTATGAGTCTCCCAGACATAAGATAAAAAGAGAAATAAATAGTCAACAAAAGCAGAACGCTGAAGTACAGCCCGGCTGTGTGCTAAGCGCAGCTTTTAACAGGATTTTGAATTACTTATTTATAATTTCTCCATAGGATTACCAAAGTTTATTTAATCTATTTTTTTATTTAGAATATTTATCATCTCCTTTAACATATTTATTTTATCTGCCCTCACTTAATTGCATGCTGTAATAAAAGGAGTACAGAGAGTTGGGGACCAGTTCTGGAAAACCCCATTTCATGAAAGGCAGTTCAGTGCGTGATAAACAAAAACAGATGAGTAGTGTCTCAGGACTAAGACTTTTGACTAAAGTGAGCTATTACAAGCTATGAGAGGTTTCCTTATGTAGAAGAACTCCGCCCTTACCTGAACCTGGTTCCAAAGTGAACTGATGTTGGTTTTTATTTTATAGTGAAAAGGACTGGAAAGCTTAAGGCTTCTGGAAGTGGGGAGTGGATGTCATGTCAGTGGTCCTCTGTTCTCCATTCTGGAGACAAAGAGAGAAAAAGAAGTTAAGTACCCTGTTGCACTCTCAGTCTTCATCTCAGGTCACACCTGTTCAGAATCTATGAAGTGCTCCCTGTGCTTGTGTGTTTGACAATTGCTAAACAAACACACTTATCTATATTGATTTTACAGCTTTCAATAACGAGTGAAACTGGTCAGAAAAGTTTGATTCATTGGTGAAAACCAATTCACTCACAGTAATATTACAGTATTTTGACTTTGGGACAGAGGACACTGGCTAAGGGCAAGTCTTGTCAGACCTGGTCACATCATTGTTGCTACAAAATGGGGTAAAAAAATCATAGATACACTGTAATCTTGAATATTTATCAATCACTGTGTTTGCAAATGCAAGACAATTTGTGGAAATGTGTCCTCAGCATGAAAAAAAATTCAGTGCAATCATCTTGCTACCAATATATACTAATTGTCCTGAAATGTTTTCCATAGACATCTCAAAGGCAAAAGTGCCTATTGCTGTACAACCTTTTTGAAATTTGGTAGAATTTTTATAATGTTTCTTAAAGCAGGGAAACATTCTGTGATGTCAGTTACTGATTAATTCATTCTTTCAGGTTTACCTTGAGAGAGATTATTTCAGCTTGGATGTTTCTGTTTTATACACGTTGTACTTGTTATTGGAATGCCAGCAGTCACACATGTGGTCAGGAACAGTCGTCACTTCATCTGTTGCACCCATGTAGTCACACTTCAACACAGATTTTTAGCTGTCCACTTATTTCAAAAATGTTATTTTTAAAGGATATGAACTGCAATTAACTATAACCCTCCAACAACTAGCTGTTGGCCTTGCACAACAAAGGCTACCAAGGTAAAAGGGGTGACCAGGAGAAGAAACGCAAGACAGGCAGAGAATCGAAACCAAAAATCAGTAATGCCTTTAGTCGGAGCCATTATGCTTATCAAAGAAAACAGAAGATAAAAATCAAGAACTGGAAGGTTTAAATGGCAGTATTAATGCACACATATTTTCCTTTGTGTTTTTGCAAACTTGGATAGTGACGCCTTTGACATGATGTTTTTTGTAGCAGCCTACTGATAATGTCAACTACATAACTATACTATAGCAACTGATGATTCATCTTGAAGATGGTGACACAAAATGGTGACAAAAACCTTGTATTAACTTACAATTTCTATAATAAGAATAAATACAACTTTGGACTCAGCACCTCAAAAAAACCTGTAATGGGAATATACCATCAATAAAATGGCTTAAACAAGTATACAAAAATTTGCTAACATGCAGAATCATAACATTAGCAACTAAAAATGACACATCAAGAAATGCTTTTTTTACATCACTTGAGTTGGAATCTAGTGTCTATAAAAGGTGAATTTGAACACCACAAGTCTATTTGGACGAACTTTTTAACTACACAATATTCCAAATTCTATATATCCTGTATTGTGTGTACTCTAATAATATGTGTGATTACATTTTATTATCACTATTTTTTAATATTACTCATTGATTTTAAAGCACTTAACAAAACAGTTCATACATCTCTCTATTATAATAAAAAAATCTTGGGACGAGACATGACTTTTTGAAGAGACTTTTTGGAATGAAGTCCCGCAAGACGGAGACTTTTAGACTTTTAACATGAGATTCTTTCAAGTCATGTCATACTTACAACCTTTGGAAGCAAGTCCCGTGAGATGGTGACTTTTGCCATTAGATTCTTTCAAGTCACGTCCTACTTACTTACACGGTCATCTATCCTCTCAGTCGTGTGAATGCTGTTGGCAGACACACTTCCTGCGCTCTCAGCTCTTATAAATTTTATCAGGACAATAATTTTATATGTCCTAGATGACATATCAACGACTAAGTGAAGAAGAAAGAGCAGCATGTCGAAAAGAAACCCAAAAGTGTTGGAGAGAAAAGAATGCAAAAAAGAACAATAATAATCTATGTGCAAATTCTGAAAATAAGTAAAGTAGTAATCAGCCTAGACCAAGTACAACTGAAAATCTCACAGTTCTAAGTAAGGCCAGAAATAAAAGACAAAGTAGAACTTCATAATGACGTTCAAAAACGTTGACGCGATATACATGCAGAGCAGGTTAGAGATTATAAATTTGAAAGGGTCAAAAAAAATGCTGACATGATACACATGCAGAGCAAGTTAAAGAATATGAAAGTAGTAAAATTTTGAAAGTATCAAAAAAAAGATAGTAAAGATCGCATTAGTGCTAACAAACGGAAATTATTACTTGCTGAAATAAGGGAAAGTAATAATCAACCCAGGCCAGGTGGAATTGAAAACCTAGGAGGTCCAAGCATGGTCAGAAATAAAAGACAAAGAGTAGAAGACAAAGTAGAATGTCGTAAAGAGGTTCAAAAACATTGGGGCGAAACACATGCAAAGCAGGTTAACTGGATAACTGATTTTGTCATGTAATTGGATTGCACTTTGTCAGGCCTCTACCCTAAGACTTGTCCAACTTGGGTGTCCCACCTGAAGGCTAAGCTTCTGCTGGTGTAGCTCTTAGGGTCACTGAGGCACGCAAACCCCCTGACCACGATAAGGTGGCAATCCCTCAGGAGGAAAACTGAAAAATAAAACAACAAAAAATAAAATAAAATATTCCTCATCAGATTATAACAACTAAAAACATGACATTTACCTTAATTGGATGGCCTATATCAAATATATTTGAACCCAACAATAACACTTCTCACTATTGCCAATATTAACAAAACTAAAAAGTGTAGGCCAAGTTATAAAAAAAAAATCAATTCACCAAGTCTTGAAAAATAAAACTGAAAAACAGAATAAAAAAAAATAAATAAAATAAAATAAAATAAAATATCCATCCAGATCTTTACAACCAACAACATAAAATGTTTCTTAATTGGATGGCCTAATTCTCAAATAAATTTGCAAAGTAAAAATAAAATAAGACCTCTCAATATAGCCAATATTTACAAAACTAAAAGGGTTGGCATAGTAATTTAAAAAAAAAAAACAATTCACCATGTGTTTTCCTATAATTCTCAAACTAATTTGTAGAACACAACAGATTTAGAACAGAACATTTTAACTTTTTTCTTCTTTTTTTGTCTCGTTTTAAGCTTGTTTGTTTTGCAAGCTACTGAAGTCTCTGCTTGTAGCTGAACATCTCCACTTTCCTTTCTTCTCAATACACTCTACAACAACAGTTTCCTGTTTCCCTTTCAAAAAACTCTTTCAAATGCATCCATATCCAAGTTATTTGTTATGGACTTCTCATGGGCCAAGATCACCAAATTCCTCTTTCTTTTATGTAACATGGTGTGACGATAGGGGGTTAGGACCGTGACAAAGTGGAGAAGGAACTCTCACATGATGCTGAAGACACACCAATTACCAGGGCTGTTACATACAATTTATGAAACTCAGGAAAGGCTTCCTTGTACTCCTGCAGGAGTTTACACACAGTGGACAGGTCTGTTTCCTTTGAACATTTTTTGAGCAGCATCTGTTTTGCCACAAGAACTTCATTTTCAGACTTACAACATCTGCTACAGTGCCAGCCATCACAGCCAGAGGGTGCAACAGGGTGGGATCTAGAAATGCTAGATTTGGGTGCAAGACTAGATATGGCTCTCATCAGGTCAATATTCTTGTGTGAAAATCTAGTTTCCATTTCTGAAATGGCCCTGTCAAGGATGTTGAGCAGGGATCTTTTCAGAGACTGATGGGGGGGAAATGGTAGGGTCACCAGAGTCTGTATGGCCCAAAGTTGAGAGCACAACACTTTGACCCAGGTGTTTGCTCATTGTTCTCCTTCTCTTTGTTGGATGTGACTCATCCTCAGCAGGAGATGACACTCCCCAACAGTCATCCTCATGGATGTTTTTTAAGGAGTCCAGTGCTGCACTAACAACCTCAGAAGCACTGCACAGATCAACTGACTGAGACTGTAGAATAGCATTTGCTGGTTTCAACACACGAAGCACCCACACTGGGAACTTTCCAGTCTCAAAGAAGTGATGCCTCTTAATTTGGCATAGCAGGCCTGATGCCTCGTGCACAGGTCAACTGCAGCATCATCATCCTCTGTCATCTCAGATAGGATACTAAGGATTTGTTCTTGATTGTCCACAGTGCACCTTGTCACCTCATAGTGGCTTGTCCATCTGATCTCAAGCAGCCTTTTAGACAAGGTGCATCATGTTTATTGAGCACATAGTGGTGGTGAAAAAGTTGTAGAGTGAACTAGATAGGCTAAAAAATCTTTTTGCACACGGCTCACTCTGCATGGCATGCACAACCACTAAGTGCAGTTGGTGGTTGTAGCAGTGGATGTATGGGACATATCTGTCAAGCTTCTTTTGGAGCAGAGCTTGTACACCACCTCTAACCCCACTCATCACAGAAGCCCCATCATAACACTGGCTAAGTATACTGTCAGCACTGTAGCCAGCATCAGAAAGGTGTAACAGTATCTCAGAGGTGATGTACTCTGCATCAAGTTGTTGCAAGTCAAGCAACCCAAGATGCTCCTCTGGCATGGAATTTCTGACAAACCGTATTATTCTTGCACCTATCCCTGGTCCCATCACTTTTGAGGCAAAATCCTGCAGACTCAGCACTTTCATATTTTTTCCTGACCTCTCCAAGCACCATGTCAGCCAGTGTTTGGATAATTTCATTTTGGATATCCTTAGATGTGTATTTTGCATTTTTTGGGATACCCTTAGCAATGCTTGCTAGCTTCTCATCCTTCTCTAAGGTATATTCCATCAGTTTTAGAAAAATACCTGAAGCAATGTCATCATCATTACCCGCTGCATCATGTCTCAAGGTTTCTGCAGTCCCACGGAGCCCCAACTCATTTACACAGAGAAACCTTATAGCACTACCAATACTCTTGACATAGTAATGGTTTTTTTCAAGTTGTGTTTTACCAACCAACATTGAATGCACAGTCCCCCTGTGGCCTCTCTGCTTTTATGCTCAGTCCAGATGGTTGAAGCATGCACATGGTTGTGGCTGGACACATGCCTCTGTAGCCCCTTGTCTCGATCAAGTGCTGCTTTCCAGTTGTTAAAACCAGTTAAGGTAAAAACTACATCCCTCTCATTAACAGTGCTGCCATATTTCCGACAGGGGAAATAGAAGCATGCGTCCCGCGCAACAGAGTACTCCAGCCATGGTCATGTGTGGTACCAGGCAGGATTGAATGATCTTAATGTTATACCACCAAATACACATTTGGGGTAACTACCCAGTATTGGCTGGGATGGTGTATTGCCATTTAAGTCACTGGGTAGCTGAGTGGGTTGCTTTGGGGCAGCAATTGTTGGCAGAGGTACAGGAGAAGCAGTGCCTGTTTGACATGCTAGCTGCTGTCTCTGATGTACCAGCAGCAGCATCATTGCTACTGCTATTGGTACAGGCAGGAGCAGCACCACACTTTTTAAAAGCTTGGAAAAAAGGATGCATCTCATAGCATTAACTTTCCCTTTGTGAGCTGATGGAAGCTGGGGTGGAAAGTGAATAAGCTTTACTAAAATGTCTGTGATTACATCAATATATGAAACAAGAAAACTGTTGAGTGCAGAGTTGAAAGCTGGGGCGGGGCTTTGTGTCGGGGTCTGACAGACACAGGTCATCCAGTTGGCTCTATGCAGCAGACAACCTCACAGTGGTGCTTGTGGGATCGAGAAAGAAACACTTCTCTACCAGACTGAAACTGTGAGAAGAACAATGAACTAGTCCCCCATTGACTGTACAAATATAGATGTATTTTTTAGTTTTTGTTAATTATCTCACGAGTTGCTATGATTTTGACGACAGAGATTCGCTGCTTCCTCAAAGCCTCCTGCTGCTGCGCAGCCCTGCCTACTGAGAAACCTGACATCGGGTCATTTGCATACTAACAGTGATTGGATGTTCAGCTGGGGGGAGGGTGAGTGGGGGATCTCTGCCGATTGCTGTGTGAGCCTATGTTCAAACAGAGCACGGAGGGAAAGAGCGAACAAGAGGTGAAACCTATCATCTCATTTATGCCTTTTTCAGTGGATTTTTCAGCTACTGTAGTAAATCTTGTCCATATTCAGTTTGTGGGTAATCTATTATTCTTTCTCAACTTCTAAAAGTTTGATTTAAGGGGGAAGGACATTTGTTTAAGGGGGCATTGCCCCCTCTTGCCCCCAGCGTAGAGCCGGCCCCGGATCACGATCACATTTATAATAAACCAACATGTGACGAATTGTCAGTGATGATAGTTTTGAAAGACGGAGATATCAAAGACAGTAGATATTCATGTATATCCAAAAGCAAAGCACAATTTGTCATTTCTGTCAAATAAATCACCACATTCCGATCCTTTACTTTTTCCTTTGCTTTTTCCTGATGGTGAAACAGAATGGTCGTACAATGTGAAGCACAATAATTCAGAAAACGAATAACACCCACACAATATTTCGGGTCAAAATTACTGATACGTTCCTATGTATTTAACCCACTTATGTCATCTCAACGTCTATTGCAACATTATATTATTAATGCGTATCTAAAAGTCAAAGTTAATCGTCTCTTCTTTATTAAATCTAATCAAGCAAAACTTAGAACGGAACATATGCAAGGTCTCATTGATCATGTTCAAAATTCAAATAGCAATAGTTCAGACAAATTCAAAATAGGTAAAGCAGTAATACTGTATTACCATCATCATATCAAGGTAGTCCAAGAGCATGGCAACAGTTCTATCATGATGCAATGCCAATATCCCAAACTATCAATTGGCCAGACTTATTTATTACAATGACATGCAATCCACAGAGGCCAGAAATACATCGATTCCTTAGAACAATGCCACCAGCTACATCGGCTCTGGATATTCTGGCTTTCGTAAGTACCGTAGATTGTTTTATCAGAAAGTCTTAGTTTTATTGAAAAAACTTGAAATTGTGTTTAGTCAAATCAGAGCATACATTTACACAATCGAATTTCAAAAATGGGGTTTACCTCACATGCACTTATTGGTTGCTTTGCTAAATAAATTGTTAACGTTGATGTTGTCTGTGCTGAAATTCCAAACAGAGAAACCTATCCTGAATTATTGTACAAAGTCATTAAAAACATGTCTCACGGACCACATTTAAAAGATTCAGTATATGTTGGGCCCCTCCTTGAACCGTCACCTTATCGTGGTGGAGGGGTTTGCATGTCCCAATGATCCTAGGAGCTATGTTGTCCGGGGCTTTATGCCCCTGGTAGGGCCACCCAAGGCAAACTGGTCCTAGGTGAGGGATGAGACAAAGAGCGGTTCAATAAACCTCCAATGATGAGCAAAAACTCTGGACAACGTTTTCCTTTGCCTGGACGCGGGTCACCGGGGCCCCTCTCTGGAGCCAGGCCTGGAGGTGGGGCTCAATGGTGAGTGCCTGGTGGCCGGGCCTGCACCCACGGGGCTCAGCTGGGCACAGCCCGAAGAGGTAACGTGGGTCCTCCTTCCCATGGGCTCACCACCTATGGGAGGGGCCAAGGAGGTCGGGTGCAGTGTGAGTTGGGTGGCAGCCAAAGGCATGGACCTTGACGGTCTGATCCTCGGCTACAGAAACTGGCTCTTGGGACGTGGAATGTCACCTCTCTGAAGGGGAAGGAGCCTGAGCTAGTGTGCGAGGTCGAGAGATTCCGGCTAGATATAGTCGGACTCACCTCGACGCACAGCTTGGACTCTGGAACCAATCTCCTTGAGAGGGGCTGGACTCTCTACCACTCTGGAGTTGCCCCCGGTGAGAGGCCCCGAGCAGGTGTGGGCATACTTATTGCCCCCCGACTCGGAGCCTGTGCATTGGGGTTTACCCCGGTGGACGAGAGGGTGGCCTCCCTCCGCCTTCAGGTGGGGGGAAGGGTCCTGACTGTTGTTTGTGCGTATGCGCCGAACAGCAGTTTGGAGTATCCACCCTTTTTGGAGTCTCTGGAGGGGTGCTAGAGGGCATACCTTCTGGGGATTCCCTCATTCTGCTGGGAGACTTCAATGCTCACGTGGCAATGACAGTGAGACCTGGAAGGGCGTGATTGGGAGGAATGGCCCCCCCGATCTGAACCCGAGCGGTGTTTTGTTATTGGACTTCTGTGCTCGCCACGGATTGTCCATAACGAACACCATGTTCAAGCATAAGGGTGTTCATATGTGCACTTGGCACCAGGACACCCTAGGCCTCAGGTTGATGATCGACTTTGTGGTCGTGTCGTCGGACTTGAGGCCATATGTCTTGGACACTCGGGTGAAGAGAGGGGCGGAGCTGTCAACTGATCACCACCTGGTGGTGAGTTGGCTTCGATGGTGGGGGAAGATGCCGGTCAGACCTGGTAGGCCCAAACGTGTTGTGAGGGTCTGCTGGGAACGGCTGGCAGAGTCCCCTGTCAGAAGTAGCTTCAACTCCCACCTCCGGCAGAACTTCAACCACGTCCCGAGGGAGGTGGGGGACATTGAGTCCTAATGGGCCATGTTCCGTGCCTCTATTGTTGAGGCGGCTGACAGGAGCCGTAGCCATAAGGTGGTCGGTGCCTGTCGTGGCGGCAATCCCAGAACCCGTTGGTGGACACCGGCGGTGAGGGATACCATCAAGCTGAAGAAGGAGTCCTATAGGACCTTTTTGTCCTGTGGGTCTCTGGAGGCAGCTGATAGGTACCGGCAGGCCAAGCGGAATGCGGCTTCGGTGGTTGCTGAGGCAAAATTTGGGCATGGGAGGAGTTTGGAGAGGCCATGGAGAACGACTTTCGGACGGCTTCGAGGAGATTCTGGTCCACTTTCCGGCGTCTCAGGATGGGGAGTGCAGTGTCAACACCGTATATGGTGGGGTTGGTGCGCTGCTGACCTCGACTCGGGACATTGTGGGTCGGTCATGTCTTCCAATAAGGAAGCAGAGCCTGGGGACTCTGAGGTGGGCTCTCCCATCTCTGGGACTGAGGTCACCGAGGTGGTCAAAAAACTCCTTGGTGGCAGGGCCCCGGGGGTGGATGAGATACACCCAGAGTTCCTCAAGGCTCTGGATGTTGTAGGACTGTCTTGGTTGACACGCCTCTGCAACATCACATGGACATCGGGACAGTGTCTCTGGATTGGCAGACCGGGGTGGTGGTCCCCTCTTTAAAAAAGGGGGACCAGAGAGTGTGTTCCAACTATAGAGGGATCACACTCCTCAGCCTCCCTGGAAAAGTCTATTCGGGGGTTCTGGAGAGGAGGGTCTGTCGGATAGTCAACCTCGGATTCAGGAGGAACAGTGTGGTTTTCGGCCTGGTTGAACAGTGGACCAGCTCTACACCCTTAGCAGAATCCTGGAGGGTGCATGGGAGTTTGCCCAACCAGTCTACATGTGTTTTGTGGACTTGGAAAAGGTGTTTGACCGTGTCCCTCGGGGAATCCTGTGGGGGGTGCTACGGGAGTATGGGGTACCGGACCCCCTGATAAGAGCTCTTCAGTCCCTGTACAACCGGTGTCAGAGCTTGGTCCGCATTGTCGGCAGTAAGACGAGCCCGTTTCCAGTGAAAGTTGGACTCCGCCAGGGCTGCCCTTTGTCACCGATTCTGTTCATAACTTTTATGGACAGAATTTCTAGGCGCAGCCAGGGTGTTGAAGGGGTCTGGTTTGGTGGGCTCAGGATTGGGTCACTACTTTTTGCAGATGATGTTGTCCTGTTTGCTTCATCAGCCGTGATCTTCAACTCTCTCTGGAGCAGTTCACAGCTGAGTGTGAAGCGACTGGGATGAGAATCAGCACCTCCAAATCCGAGACCATGGTCCTCAGCCGGAAAAGGGTGGAGTGCCCTCTCAGGGTTGGGGGAGAGATCCTGCCCCAAGTGGAGGAGTTCAAGTATCTTGGGGTCTTGTTCACAAGTGAGGGAAGAATGGATCGTGAGATTGACAGGCGGATCGGTGCAGCATCCGCAGTGATGCGGGCTCTGCATCGGTCTGTCATGGTGAAAAAAGAGCTGAGCCGTAAGGCAAAGCTCTCAATTTACCAGTCGATCTACGCTCCTACCCTCACCTATGGTCATGTATGGGTAGTGACCGAAAGAACGAGATTGCGAATACAAGCGGCTGAAATGAGTTTCCTCCACAGGGTGTCTGGGCTTTCCCTTAAAGATAGGGTGAGAAGCTCAGTCATCCGGGCGGGGCTCAGAGTAGAGCCACTACTCCTCCGCATCGAGAGAAGTCAGATGAGGTGGCTGGGGCATCTGATCAGGATGCTTCCTGGACGCCTCCCTGGTGAGGTGTTCCGGGCACGTCCAACTGGGAGGAGGCCCCAGGGAAGACCCAGGACACGCTGGAGGGACTATGTCTCCTGGCTGGCCTGGGAACGCCTTGGGATTCTCCCGGAAGAGCTGGAAGAAGTGGCCGGGGACAGGGAAGTCTGGGCATCTCTCCTCAAGCTGCTGCCCCCGCGACCCGACCTCGGATAAGCGGAAGAGGATGGATGGATGGATGGAGTATATGTTGGGACTCAAAAGAAAAAAAGTGTTTAAAGAAATTTCCTAAAGAGTTTGTTCAATCAACAGATATGACTAAGGCTGGCTTTCCTGATTATCGCCGAAGAGATAATCGTCATGAACAACACACTTAACACAGAGAAAAAAACGATATTCACTCATGGGCAGTTATACGTTGCGTTGTCATGATGTAAGTCCAAACACGGAATCAAAATTCAATGCGATCTTGAAGACAAGTTAATTCCAAATATTGTTTTACTGAAGTTTTAAAGTGAAAGTGAAAATGATGAATTTGGAACAATTCTTATTTTGTAATAATAGTAATAGGTTTATAGAATTTAAATTCTGGAATAAGAAAAAATGTGGAGGTGGGTTGAAAATCCTTCTTGGATGTACTTGAATTGAAAGTGTGTAACATTCACCATTCTAAAATGATTCGCCGATTATAAGAAATGCAACTTGGTCATTTGCGAGAAATTTAGTGATGATCTTTAGTTACAGTGGTGTGAAAAACTATTTGCCCCCTTCCTGATTTCTTATTCTTTTGCATGTTTGTCACACAAAATGTTTCTGATCTTCAAACACATTTAACCATTAGTCAAATATAACACAAGTAAACACAAAATGCAGTTTTTAAATGATGGTTTTTATTATTTAGGGAGAAAAAAATCCAAACCTACATGGCCCTGTGTGAAAAAGTAATTGCCCCTTGTTAAAAATAACCTAACTGTGGTGTATCACACCTGAGTTCAATTTCCGTAGCCACCCCAGGCCTGATTACTGCCACACCTGTTTCAATCAAGAAATCACTTAAATAGGAGCTGCCTGACACAGAGAAGTAGACCAAAAAGCACCTCAAAAGCTAGACATCATGCCAAGATCCAAAGAAATTCAGGAACAAATGAGAACAGAATTAATTGAGATCTATCAGTCTGGTAAAGGTTATAAAGCCATTTCTAAAGCTTTGGGACTCCAGCGAACCACAGTGAGAGCCATTATCCACAAATGGCAAAACATGGAACAGTGGTGAACCTTCCCAGGAGTGGCCGGCCGACCAAAATTACCCCAAGAGCGCAGAGACGACTCATCCGAGAGGTCACAAAAGACCCCAGGACAACGTCTAAAGAACTGCAGGCCTCACTTGCCTCAATTAAGGTCAGTGTTCACGACTCCACCATAAGAAAGAGACTGGGCAAAAACGGCCTGCATGGCAGATTTCCAAGACGCAAACCACTGTTAAGCAAAAAGAACATTAGGGCTCGTCTCAATTTTGTTAAGAAACATCTCAATGATTGCCAAGACTTTTGGGAAAATACCTTGTGGACTGATGAGACAAAAGTTGAACTTTTTGGAAGGCAAATGTCCCGTTACATCTGGCGTAAAAGGAACACAGCATTTCAGAAAAAGAACATCATACCAACAGTAAAATATGGTGGTGGTAGTGTGATGGTCTGGGGTTGTTTTGCTGCTTCAGGACCTGGAAGGCTTGCTGTGATAGATGGAACCATGAATTCTACTGTCTACCAAAAAACTTGAAGGAGAATGTCCGGCTATCTGTTCGTCAACTCAAGCTGAAGCGATCTTGGGTGCTGCAACAGGACAATGACCCAAAACACACCAGCAAATCCACCTCTGAATGGCTGAAGAAAAACAAAATGAAGACTTTGGAGTGGCCTAGTCAAAGTCCTGACCTGAATCCAATTGAGATGCTATGGCATGACCTTAAAAAGGCGGTTCATGCTAGAAAACCCTCAAATAAAGCTGAATTACAACAATTCTGCAAAGATGAGTGGGCCAAAATTCCTCCAGAGCTGTAAAAGACTCATTGCAAGTTATCGCAACGCTTGATTGCAGTTATTGCTGCTAAGGGTGGCCCAACCAGTTATTAGGTTCAGGGGGCAATTACTTTTTCACACAGGGCCATGTAGGTTTGGATTTTTTCTCCCTAAATAATAAAACCATCATTTAAAAACTGCATTTTGTGTTTACTTGTGTTATATTTGCCTAATGGTTAAATGTGTTTGATGATCAGAAACATTTTGTGTGACAAACATGCAAAAGAATACGAAATCAGGAAGGTGGCAAATAGTTTTTCACACCACTGTATTTAAAAATGATCTTTAGTGGTAATGGAATAGGGATTGTTCTGGTCAGGTTAATTCCTAGTTGTGTCCTAGTTGTGGTTCCGGCATTAGAAAAATGTGTAAAAATATGTGTTTAAGCACCTGTCCTACTTCCAATACTTTTTGGCCAACGTTTTAAGCTCAATCCAGCTGATATTGTATGTTGTCTCTAGTTGTTTAGGCTCTTTAATCTAGAACCTTGTTGCATTTCTTGTGCTGAACGTACTCGGTACATTGCACACAAATAGGCCAGTTTAGCAATGTCAGCTTGAGTTCACCTAACTTATATGCTATGCTATATGAGGTAACCCAGGTGGACATGGGGAGAACAAAGTTGTAAATGTTTAAACTTGGCACTGCTTGGATGATGGCCAGGGCCATGAGAAACCTAGATCAGTGGTAGATACTAGCACACAGACAGAGGTAAATAGGTCACAACTGTCAGTGAAATTATTAGATTATATTTTCATTTCATTAAAAAAACATGACTATTGAACCACTCAGGTTAGTTAAAAAAACAAGGATGATACAATTACTGTGCTATACAGTAACATTAATGTTTCCCCCTCAAAAAAACTGAAGTCATGAAATATAATACGTAAGTGTTACGGCAGATGGACTACTGTCCTGACTGGGATGGAAGGGGAATCCTTGCCTGCTCAGGAGGCTGTAATGAAAAGACAACGTGAGAGGAGGATTATCTCTGCCGTGTTTGTTATTTATTCCCATCCTAGCTGGGACAGAAGAATAATGGATGGGCTGGAGCATTCTGAACAGTTCATCCCTCAGTATGAGAGGGAGTAGTGCTTCTCTGGTTTGGCCCCAGCCTGGACACCAGTAGGGTTGTGTGGGGCTTATAGTTGTGAAGGATGGCCTTGTCAGAGTCCTGACGGGGTGCTGTTGCAGAACACACCTTGATTGACAGGCTTCTGTATGGATCCTGAGGTGCGTCCATTACAAGAGTAAGTTTGTAAAAAATTAATTATATTAAATACAATTTCAAATGTACTTTTTTCTTCACTTTTTCCAAGTACCCCTTATTGTGTATTATAATTTCATGTTAGTATTCATTGTGTAGCAGTCTTTGTAATAGTTTTTGGATGGATGGCTGTGTCAGGTCAAAATAACTCACCCTATAAGGACATTATTTTATTTATCTGTATCACATACCGTAAGCTGACATATGTAAGATAAGGTTTAGGTTTGGGTCTATGAGAGAATATTTTATAAACCAGCTTTTCCATTTTTGGGTGTCTTGTCTGTGCAAGGTAGGAAGGCACCCTAAGTGAGAATTCCATTTATTGCAAGGCACATTGATGAATGTACTAACACACTCTCACTCACACCAGTAGCACTTAGAGCTGTTGATTTAATATAATATGCATATCTTTTTTCTTAAAGAATATCTTTAGGTTTATATATAAAAGAAACAAGCAGAAAGTCACTTGTCTGGTACTAAATTAGGGTATTTGGAGTTGTACCCATCACTGTAGATAAATGAAAACTGAATATTCAAAAATGGCTTAGTCCACCAAGTTCAATTAGACAAATAAGATGTTTTTATTAAGTGCATTTTATAAAACCTCAAAAAATTAAGGACAATGTTACTATATTTTGACTTCTGATTTTTTTTGTTCTATTTCATATGGTATAAATACATCCCATTAGCACATATGTGGATTGAGATGAGTTTGTCATATTGCGGTATCTGACATCAGCCAAGACGAAAGTCATACTAGTACAGTATTTTCAAGTTGAGATTGGTAAACGTATGGCATTTTATAAATGGACACTAGCATGTCTTAAGAGTATGAGTTGCAGTTTTTTCCACTGCAGAAGGTTCTTAAGGAAAACAGAAGTTTTGAAGTAACGTGGTTCTGCTGACTAATCATAGTGTTGGAGATTGGTTTTGCGTTTCACTTTTATTAGCACGTGCAGTGAGAATTTCACTGTATTCTGTACATGTGACAATACTGACCCTATGAACCTGTTTTTGTTATTTTTTTTTATCGCCACATTGCATACTCTTTATGACTTTATATATGGCTCAATATCTCATATCATATGTGGTTATACTTTTTATATAAGCCAGGGGGCAGTACTGTGTTTTAAAATTTAAATTTGGATCTTAAAGCAATTAAATTAAATAGCATCACATCAGGTTGTGCAGTTTAAACTATATTGAGATATTGCAAAATCCTAAAGGAAAGAGTGTCTTATAGCAAAAATGTATTCAGCAACACCATTGTGAAAGGTGACCAATTGGCAATCAATGACTTTTGAGCATAATATGGATTTCAATTTCCAAACTAAATCTTCTTTTGCAGTATTTCTTTTGAGTTTGTGTTTGTTGGGTCTCTCCTGTGCATTCAGCCTGGCTAGTCCTGCAGTCATTAAAGATGGATTTATACAGCAAACTACTTGGCGACAAAGATAAGCAAATTAGAAGACTACATTAGGACCCTGACAGCTGTCAGACAAACCAAAAATTGGAATATCTTTGTATCTGTAGGAGAATTAACTTTTTTAATTTGAGCTCTGCCCTCCACACCCTTGCATTTCAGCCACCAAATTACAAATTAGAACCTGAGCATCATGAATTTGGACCCCAAGCAGGTAAATATCTTTCACTGGCACTTCTGTGGATACAGTGTGTAGTGCTGAATAGAGTAGAGCTTGAATCTACCCTGGGCATCATCTGTGTGAAGCTTGCACATTCTTTTCATGTCTCTGTGTGTTTGAGATCAGAAAGTTAAAGGAACAATTTTTTTTCCTTTCCTTCCCTTCTGTTTCGCCCTTTTGAGATTTGCCGCCAACAGTCCCTGGTTAAATTGCCCATGGTGACCCATCACAAGTCACTACACAAACTGTACATGACTCTCTCCCATTGAATACAATGTACAAGAATTGTGTGACCCAAAAGGCTGCAACCCAAAACTCACTTTGGTATGTGGTCCATACTTTAAGAAACTATTACTTAGGGGGTTATTGACTGGCCCTGTACTTGTCCTTCTCATCCTAACCTTTAACAACACAACCAAGTTCTAAAATTCCTACCTATAAGCATGTGCTACAGCCTATCTGCCAGATCATCTGTTATCTTGGTAAAATTCCTTGGATTCTCAATATTTCTTCCTCAATTGCAAAGTAAGGAAAAATTGTGATGAGCACAGGCCATTCGGCTCAACAAGCATGTCCATTCTATTCATGTAGATTGCGTGATGTAACACCAAGTTGAAATTTGAAGGTCCCTAAAATATTTCTCTCAACCACACTACCTGGTAATTTATTCCATGTGTCTCTTGTTCTTTGCGTGAAGAAAGCCTAACATTTGTGTAAAATCTGACCTTAAGTTTCCAACGATGTCCTCATGTTCTTGTTGCAGTATTTATTATAACATAACAACTGAAATCTATTTGTTGCCTTCATAATTGTAAACAATTTGATCATGTCCCCTCTTAATCTATGTTTGCTTAAAATGAGAAGGTTCCATTCCTTTAATCTCTCCTTATACCTCTTGTAAGATAATTAATCTCACTTGAGAGAAAAAATAAGAGTTGGGGAGTTGTCCCTGTAGAATATCCAGCAATCTTCAATGAAACAGTTGAAAAAATGTGATCAAAAGCATAACAGTTGATAATACATAACAGTGAAAGGTGGTATTTATACAAAATGACAACCGGAAGGAAGTATTGGTGGAAATGATGTCATACCCGTAAGTGACATCATCAACAGGATACCGGAAGTGATGTCATCAGGATGCGGCTGGAAGTGGCGTCACTAGATGTGACATATATGAAAGTTACATCCTCAAATGGGACCGAAAAAAGTGATGTCATCAGAGACACACCCGGAAGTGACGTCATCTGCAGGCGTTGGAGGTGGAAATGATGCATCGGAAGAGGAGCCATTTTGGGAATCCAGAATACTCAGTGAGTACGTTGGTTTATTGTTTATCTTTGAATTCTGATGAAAAAAGGAGAGCGGTATTAATACCCGACGCAACCCCCTTGTCTCATGAACTTTCACTCACCTCTGGTCTTGTTAGCTGCCTCCTATGTGCACGTGTGTGACATGAACCCCCCTACCCCAGCCCAGACCCATCAGGTTGGGTGGCCAGAGCCGAGAGTTCGTAGACATGGGAGAGAGCATCATGGTTGGCCAGTAAAGAACCTTTATGATAAATGACCTTGAATATTTATGGTTGTAGGTCTAAAAACCACCTGGTGACCCGAGGATTTGACTCACGATAAATGAACATCCACTGAAGGGCGGCATGATCTGTCACCAGAGTAAATTCTCAACCCAGCAGATAACTCCTCAACTGAGTCACAGCCCACTTAATTGCCAAGGCTTCACGTTCCACCGCTGCATACCTTGTCTCCGGATCTAGCAGTTTCCGGCTCAGGTACAGGACGGGGTGTTCAGCACCTTCGATGCATTGGCTCAACACGGCACCTAGTCCTATGTCCAAAGCATCAATCTGGAGAATAAAAGGAAAATCTAAATTAGGAGTTTTCAATACAGGTGCTGAAGTAAGGGCCAATTTTAAGTCATGAAATGCAGCTTCAGTTTTATCATTCCATACCACCTTAAGGGAAGCCCTCTTCTTTCTTAGATCAGTCAAGGGCGCAGCAATCTCTGAAAAACGAGGTACAAAGCGACAGTAGTAACCCGCTAGACCCAGAAATGCTTAACCTGCCTCTTGGTAATCAAAAGGGGCCATCTAAGAATGGCATCAACTTTGGTACACTGTGGTTTAACCGAACCTCCTCCCACCAGATAGCCCAAATACTTCACTTCCTTTAAGCCAGAAAAACATTTTTTTGGATTAATCCAAAGCCCGGCTTGTGCTAGTATTAAGAGAACAGTTTTAACCTGCTTTACATGATCCTGCCATGTGCCCGAAAAAATAACTATATCATTTAGGTAGGCGGCACTATAGGAATTATGGGGCTGTAGCAGTCTATCTACCAGACGCTAGAAGGTTGCCATTGCCCCATGCAAACCAAATGGGAGGACCTTATATTGCCAGTGACCACTGGGAGTACTAAATGTGTTTTTTCTTTAGCAGAATCCGTTAAGGGAATTTGCCAATACCCTTTCGTCATGTCAAGAGTAGTTATGAATTGAGCGTTCCCTAGCTTTTCGAGTAGATTGTCTATCCAAGGCATCAGGTACGCATCAAATTTGGAGACCTGATTAAGACGACGTAAATCATTACAAAATCTCCACATCCCGTGAGGTTTTGGAAGCAGAACAATAGGACTGGACCATTGACAGTGACCTTCTTCAATTACACCCAAATCCAGCATATGTCTGATCTCCTGCTCCACTTCAGTTTTCTTTGCCTCCGGGAGTCGATAAGGGTGTTCCCGGACAATCACTTCCGGGTCAGTAAGGATGTCATGCTCAATCAGTGTAGTGCGGCCAGGTTGAACACTTAATACTGACAGAATGGCTATTTCTAGCTCCTGCCATTGTTTCTAAGACAATTTGGGTCTTAAGTTAAGGTTCAGGTATTTAGCAAAAAGGGAGCGGGGCTGTCCAGAGTTGAGATTGTTGTCTCTTTCCCTCCACGGTTTCAGCAGATGCACATGATACACACGCTCACTCAGTCAGCAATTTGGTTGTTTTATCAAATAATCAACCAAACCTTTCCATTCCTTAACCTCGTAGGGGCCTTGCCAATGTGCCAATAATTTTGAAAGGGAAATAGGGACAATCACCATAACACGATCTTCCCGGAGAAACTCCCAGAGGGTGGTATTTCTATTATAATACTGTGCCTGCGCTGTGTGGAAGATGGCTTGGACACACACAGACGGACATCGTATGTTCACCCAACACACGTTTATTTACAGTAATATTTACAGTTTGTGCACTCCCCAGTGCCTCTTGCACCGTTCCCCCAATGTGCAGGGCACACAGTCCAATAGCCTTCTGGCTGCCTCCAGTCCTCTCTCCAGCTCCGTCTTTCTTCCACCTGACTTCCGCTACTGAATGAAGGGAGGCGGCCCCTTATATAGGAACCCGGATGGGCTCCAGCTGCTTCCTGGCATTCCTCTGCAGACATGCCCCAGTGTGGCGGAAGTGCCGGCTGCGCACCCGGAAGCCCTCCGGGTGTCCCCTGTCTTCTTCCCCCCAGCACTTTCTGGTGTGGTGGAAGTGCTGGGCTCCAGGTTTCTACAGGCACTGGGGCCCTACAGCGCTGGGCTTCCAAGCCGTTTACCCGTGGCCTCCAACGTAACCAGGGCGGTCACCCCCTCGCGGTCTGGAGGAGGCACAAGCCCTCCTCCGGTCCTCCTGGGCATCCCGGCCGAGCTCCAGCCCCGGCCGGATACCACAGCTGCTTGACCTTTTTCCAAATGCTTTGTTAAGACGGGGTGAATTTTTCCTAATCTATCGAGTATTTGCGCGATATATTCTAGAATATTGGAGGAGGGAAGGCCATCTTCTTCCAAACCTTCTTTTAGCATATTCAATAGACCCCAGGGCTGTCTTCCATATAATAATTCAAATGGAGAAAACCCAGTAGAGGCCTGTGGGACTTCCCAGTAGGCAAATAAAACAACTGATCCCAGTTTCTCCCATCCTTGCTAACTACCTTGTGTAACATCTGTTTTAAGGTCTGATTAAATCGTTCTACCAAGGCATCAGTTTGAGGATGATAGACTGATGTTTTAAGATGCTTTATTTTCAGTAATTTGACAACTTCACTAAATGTTTCTGATGTGAAGGGAGTTCCTTGGTCGATGAACACCTCTTTGGGAATCCCCACATGAATGAATATACCTACTAGTTCCTGTGCGATTATTTTTGTCCCATTTTGATAGATCGCCTCATGTGCTTTTTGGCTGTAAAAAAACTGACTTTGCTAATGTTGCATTTCAGCAAAAGTCAATATGTGTAGTGGGAGAAAAAGCACAGATGTTAGATGGGTTTTGGACAAGCATGATGTGGCATGCAAAGTTAATAAATCTACATCAAACCAACGCATAATTTCCCTTACATCTGAAGGGGCTTCTTTGCCCTAATTTGTTCCACCTAGCATTTAACATGTTAAGCTATCTCATTATTTTGCACCATATCCACTAGTAATGGCTGAGCTTCCTTTTATTTTTAATTGTAAGAAACAAAAAGGCAGATGATAAATAACAGCTTTTGATTGTGTCATGATGTTATGTCCATGTTGATTAGCACTTTTCTCTATATACTTGTATGTAACAATATTTACCCTATCTGGACCTGCAATCTTAAATAATTTCCTCAAAAGTACAAGCGGCACAAGATGCCATGCCTTATTTGAGCCTCATGAGGGCACCATTTTAACAGTGAAGTGTTTTTACTTTTTTCACTTACCAGATTCTTAGAAGGTTTTGTCTACTTCTGCAGTAGCTGGTATACAGCCTCTCAATTCATTGCTGAGTACAGAGTTCATAAGTTGCAAGCTGAATTTTAGGAGGAAATATTTGCCATGGGATTGGCTCCAGCAGACCCCCGTGACCCTGTATTTGGATTCAGTGGGTTAGAAAATGGATGGATGGATGGATATTTGCCATGTTTATACATTTTTAACAAAGTGATCAATAGAATGAGATTAACTTGTGTCATGATCCTCTGGATGTAAAATTAAATACTCAAAGTTACCATAAAAGGTGGACTAACTTTTAATAAATTTGCCTTTTATTTGGGCATAAAGTGCTTGACCTATGAGGAGGTGCATCAACTTATTTGTATTATAACACCAATCTGTGTTTTATACAGCGCCTTTAACAGCATGCATTGTTGTAAACCACTTTACTGAGCAAACAACATTACAGTGCACCACATTTTTAGGGATTCTGGGTTTAGGTTTTACCAAGTTTCTCTGCATCTGTACATGGAAATGTTGAGCTATTAGTTTTTAAATGAACCCTAATTATCTGAGCAGAACTGGAAGATAATTGTCAGAAAGGCCATTTTACTGTAGCATTATTCCACCAGTTTTAAAGATACTATGGCTTACATTTTAGATTGGTATGTGTTCTTGAATAAGAAGTAAGTATGTTACAGAGAATATATCCAGCCTAAAGGTTGATATTTTATATTATTAATGTCTAATAATATAGATATTTAAACAAGCAGGGAAGTTATTGTCTATCTAATTTTAGAGTGCAAGGAATCAGGATAAGCCAGTTGTTTCTTTGGGACATTTATGACTTTCTAGATCAGATAGGATCTTATGTTAGATGCTCTGGTCATCTATGACGAGGAGGGGGAGACTTGAACAGAGTGGTCCAGGTGTCAAGAACAGTTTACATTCTATGAGCATTCTTGAAGTAGAAGGGACAAGTTCTGAGAGAGAAGGATGGAGAAGGCAATTTACAATTTAATTACCTGTACATCCTTCCTTACTTGTCTGTCTGAAACTACATTTGTGCATCCTTTGAAATTGAAGAAAATCAACGACAGGACATGAACTGGCCACAACTGGCCTGGAATGGGGGTTAAGTCTTCCTGACGAAGAGGTGTGTCAAAGACAACACGATGGGACTGTATTAAACGTTGAGAGAAATGTCTCTGTTTTGTTTATATAGAGGGTCATGTTCTCTCTGCCATTTTTCATCCTGAGGAGACCAACTCCCTCTGTGGCATATTTGGACAGGCTATGCTGCCTGCCGTTCCATTCAAGAACCATGCTGGACCAAATCAGAACACAGACCAAGCCTGACTGGAGACTAACCAAACCAAGAGACACCTGGTAGCCTGTTATTAGGTTGTGTTACTTTAACCAAGACATTTGTACTCTACTTATATTTTGGGCGTATTATCTATAATACATGATGAATATATTTGTAACCTTTTTTTCCTACATTTTCTGGTACTCTATCTTTTTGCCTGAGGTTATAGTTATAAAAGGTAGTGTGACATATGAGGGCTATAGCAGGGAATTCGGGTCATTTTGGTCATGCCTATATAACAGAGTATTAAGGGGACAGGAAAGTCATCCTTGGGCCCTACCAAATCAAAACAGATATGTATTAATTTTTGCTTTATCTTTAAGGACACCCACAAAATATATTCGACTCTACCTGATCTAGGACAACTTGTACTTTGTCTGTTTATGTTAGCTTAATGTTCTAAAGATGGCTAGCAGGTGATGGGACGAGACTTTATGTCCTAAGCCTGCTATTCTGCATGTTTTAAGGTCTGATTAAATCGTTCTACCAAGGCATCAGTTTGAGGATGATAGACTGATGTTTTAAGATGCTTTATTTTCAGTAATTTGACAACTTCACTAAATGTTTCTGATGTGAAGGGAGTTCCTTGGTCGATGAACACCTCTTTGGGAATCCCCACATGAATGAATATACCTACTAGTTCCTGTGCGATTATTTTTGTCCCATTTTGATAGATCGCCTCATGTGCTTTTTGGCTGTAAAAAAACTGACTTTGCTAATGTTGCATTTCAGCAAAAGTCAATATGTGTAGTGGGAGAAAAAGCACAGATGTTAGATGGGTTTTGGACAAGCATGATGTGGCATGCAAAGTTAATAAATCTACATCAAACCAACGCATAATTTCCCTTACATCTGAAGGGGCTTCTTTGCCCTAATTTGTTCCACCTAGCATTTAACATGTTAAGCTATCTCATTATTTTGCACCATATCCACTAGTAATGGCTGAGCTTCCTTTTATTTTTAATTGTAAGAAACAAAAAGGCAGATGATAAATAACAGCTTTTGATTGTGTCATGATGTTATGTCCATGTTGATTAGCACTTTTCTCTATATACTTGTATGTAACAATATTTACCCTATCTGGACCTGCAATCTTAAATAATTTCCTCAAAAGTACAAGCGGCACAAGATGCCATGCCTTATTTGAGCCTCATGAGGGCACCATTTTAACAGTGAAGTGTTTTTACTTTTTCACTTACCAGATTCTTAGAAGGTTTTGTCTACTTCTGCAGTAGCTGGTATACAGCCTCTCAATTCATTGCTGAGTACAGAGTTCATAAGTTGCAAGCTGAATTTTAGGAGGAAATATTTGCCATGGGATTGGCTCCAGCAGACCCCCGTGACCCTGTATTTGGATTCAGTGGGTTAGAAAATGGATGGATGGATGGATATTTGCCATGTTTATACATTTTTAACAAAGTGATCAATAGAATGAGATTAACTTGTGTCATGATCCTCTGGATGTAAAATTAAATACTCAAAGTTACCATAAAAGGTGGACTAACTTTTAATAAATTTGCCTTTTATTTGGGCATAAAGTGCTTGACCTATGAGGAGGTGCATCAACTTATTTGTATTATAACACCAATCTGTGTTTTATACAGCGCCTTTAACAGCATGCATTGTTGTAAGCCACTTTACTGAGCAAACAACATTACAGTGCACCACATTTTTAGGGATTCTGGGTTTAGGTTTTACCAAGTTTCTCTGCATCTGTACATGGAAATGTTGAGCTATTAGTTTTTAAATGAACCCTAATTATCTGAGCAGAACTGGAAGATAATTGTCAGAAAGGCCATTTTACTGTAGCATTATTCCACCAGTTTTAAGATACTATGGCTTACATTTTAGATTGGTATGTGTTCTTGAATAAGAAGTAAGTATGTTACAGAGAATATATCCAGCCTAAAGGTTGATATATTATATTATTAATGTCTAATAATATAGATATTTAAACAAGCAGGGAAGTTATTGTCTATCTAATTTTAGAGTGCAAGGAATCAGGATAAGCCAGTTGTTTCTTTGGGACATTTATGACTTTCTAGATCAGATAGGATCTTATGTTAGATGCTCTGGTCATCTATGACGAGGAGGGGGAGACTTGAACAGAGTGGTCCAGGTGTCAAGAACAGTTTACATTCTATGAGCATTCTTGAAGTAGAAGGGACAAGTTCTGAGAGAGAAGGATGGAGAAGGCAATTTACAATTTAATTACCTGTACATCCTTCCTTACTTGTCTGTCTGAAACTACATTTGTGCATCCTTTGAAATTGAAGAAAATCAACGACAGGACATGAACTGGCCACAACTGGCCTGGAATGGGGGTTAAGTCTTCCTGACGAAGAGGTGTGTCAAAGACAACACGATGGGACTGTATTAAACGTTGAGAGAAATGTCTCTGTTTTGTTTATATAGAGGGTCATGTTCTCTCTGCCATTTTTCATCCTGAGGAGACCAACTCCCTCTGTGGCATATTTGGACAGGCTATGCTGCCTGCCGTTCCATTCAAGAACCATGCTGGACCAAATCAGAACACAGACCAAGCCTGACTGGAGACTAACCAAACCAAGAGACACCTGGTAGCCTGTTATTAGGTTGTGTTACTTTAACCAAGACATTTGTACTCTACTTATATTTTGGGCATATTATCTATAATACATGATGAATATATTTGTAACCTTTTTTTCCTACATTTTCTGGTACTCTATCTTTTTGCCTGAGGTTATAGTTATAAAAGGTAGTGTGACATATGAGGGCTATAGCAGGGAATTCGGGTCATTTTGGTCATGCCTATATAACAGAGTATTAAGGGGACAGGAAAGTCATCCTTGGGCCCTACCAAATCAAAACAGATATGTATTAATTTTTGCTTTATCTTTAAGGACACCCACAAAATATATTCGACTCTACCTGATCTAGGACAACTTGTACTTTGTCTGTTTATGTTAGCTTAATGTTCTAAAGATGGCTAGCAGGTGATGGGACGAGACTTTATGTCCTAAGCCTGCTATTCTGCATGCTATTTTTCAGCAGTGCTTTTGGTTTATTTTTCCATTATATTTTGCTAGTCGTGATACGGTATATTAAATCTATTCCTAGAAATCACCTAGTTCCTTTTCTTTTCACTCTAGAGACACCCGATCACTGTTTAGATGCCTTATTCTGCTTGCAGCACTGTGAAGGTTGACTCTTGACTCTTTCAGTCTTTCAAAGACTGAGCTGTTCACCATTCACAATGCTGACAGCAATGCTGAGCAGGCTCTGCTTCACTGGTTGTAGCAATGCAAACCTTTTCCTCACCTCATTTATAGAATAGTGTGCTTGAAAGGAAAGAACATGGCAACAGGACAGAACTGAGATTCTTAACCTTGGTTTCTTCATGGCTGTAGTAGTTGCTGGCATTTAATGCAACTTCTTGGGTTTCACCTTTAGGGGGTATAATAAGCATATAGCTCTTGATCCTGCCCTTACACATTGGTTAGCACTTTATTTTTAACTGTTTGTTTGCACTTTATGTTCTGTGTTGCTGATCCTTTGGTAAATTTCAGCAGGCTTCACTCCCGCTGTCCAAAGAAATCTCAATACAGAGCTGTACTTAACGATGGTGCAAGCCCACAGTGGAGTGTCCAAGATCATTTTTACCTTGGTTTCAACTGGACTAACGGCGGAGCACTGCACTGTGCGTGTTCGAGCAACCCATAAGCCATCGCAAGTGTGTAGTATTCAGTCAGCTTCTATTGGTTTTTTTGTTTAGAAGCGTAATTTTTGCTTTTATTTTTTGATTTACCCTCATACTTATGCCTTGTTTTCTGACTTTGATTTGCTATGGTGATTTGAGTTTGACACACATTAGAAATGATTTCCTAGTTTTGATGTCACTTCATTCCTTGACTATATCTTTTCCTCCTGATCAATCTCTTCCTCTACTAACTTTTCTATAACTTTCAGAAGTTGTAGGCTTCATTGGTGGCACCATCAGGTGGTTCTCAGCAATGGGTGCAGAACAATCTCTTTGAGTCTCATTCTGATCAGCATAATATTACATGCTTGATGTGTTCCTAATGTCGATCAGCTTTTTTTTTTTGCAAATTACTGTGGCTAGTTTTAAGGGGGAACTGGTGCTGGACGTTTCCTACCTCTTTGCTGGATTGTGGTGTATTGCCTTGAGTGTGAAGGACTAGAACCATAAAAGTCAAACACATGATGTCATGGATGGCCAGGGCCCTTGCCCGGCTGGGATGCCTATGCCTTGGAAGGACCAGGAGAGCAAGTGTGGACAGAGCATCTCCTCCCCTGGCGGCCCCCCTGGATGGCAGCGGTACCTCGGACTCCCACAGGGCTTGGAGTTCGTTATAGCCCTGTTGGGATTCGGGGCGCTGGCAAGGTATGCTGCAACCATTCCTGAGCCCGAGTGGGCAGTTCTTCTGCCACACCTGGAAGTGCTGCTGGAAGTACGTAGGTCAACAAGCACCTCCAGGTGACCTGTATAAAGGACCAGCTGACACTATTCCGGGAGCCAGAGTCAGGTGGTAGTGGACGAAGCTTGCTGGAGAGGAATAGTGGAGACAGAGAGAAGAGGACAAAGAATTGTGGTGTGTTTTGTGCTTTGGGGACTGTGTTGTGTGATCATGGGAATGGGGAAGACATTCCACACGAGCAAGGAATAAATAACGGACATTTGTGTTTTTATCAGTGCCTCCTCTGTCTGTCTGTGTCAGGTTAAGCGCTGGTATAGTGCCATTTGCTGTCACAATGATTAAAAAAAAAGTAGTGGTCCTTATTTTAACACAGAGAGGCACTAGCATTCAGGCCCCACTGCTTAACTGGAAAGGTCAGGTTACACTTGTGCACACCCCCAAAAGAAAACCACAAACACTGCAGGGCCAGTAGAGCTAGTGCCAGGAGCTGGAAACCAGCACGCATGAAGACAATTTCATATACTACAAAAGCAATATTTTTCTAGATAAGATTAATGTATGATGAAAAATTGGACAAAACGGATTATGAAGACAAAATCGAGGGTTGTTATAGACATTTTAACAATACGCTAAATTACAGAGAGAAGCTTGTTACTTACTTTTCACAACATCTGGTGGAGCACAGCCATTAGTGCAGAGATGCCACTGGTAGTGTAGCATAATACTTACTGTATAATGAGAATGATAGTGTGTGAAGGTGTAGCTGACATGTCAGAGGGGTAAACTCAACCACTAACGACATTCCAATTAAATATGAATAAGATCTCTCTAGCATCATGCACTTGAGGGAGTCCATCTGATTTTTGATTTAACCCATTGTAACAGCACTCTGAACAAACTGGTCTGTGTTGATAACAAAATCTCACAATCTGTTCATATGAGGTGGATAAAGCAATAAGAAAAAAATACAGTCACTTTATATCAAAATCACTGATGCATACATTTTTCCTTAATTACCGCAAATAGTATCTACTTAGGCCTGGGAAAGGCTGCTAAAACTGAAAAACATGTTTATCACACATATAAAATGTAGCACACCCTCAAGCCATTGTGAATGGATTTCCGTGTATTAGCTGTGATATAAGATAGTGTTGTAATAAACACACATGCAGGTAGATCAATGCTTTCAAACACACACTCATGTCTAGCCCCACCACACAATTAATTACACCTAACCATAGGCTATAAAACTCATTTGGCTTTTATCAACCTGCTGCTGTGAGCTTCTATAAAGCATAAGGTTTCAGTCACAATGAAATGCTCCACTAGAAAAAGATGATTTATATTTGCTTATTTATAGAATAATTTATTAATTGTTATGCTAAATGTGCAATACAAATAAAGTAAAAACATTTTTAAACTGCTGATTTTGTAATTTCCTGACAATGCCAGCTTCAATTACTGCCGAGCTCAGAAGACTGCCTAGGAAAAGTGCACAGAAAGCAGCAGGAAAATGTCAAGGCAAATTGAGCAGCGGCCTCATTAATGACTTGATAAATAAAGAATACAAGAAAGATTAGCATCTCTCAAATGGAGAGTAAGCATTATAATATGAGCTATTGTGAACATGACTCCTGGTTACAAACATTCAGTTTCTGTTTGTCAGATTTTTGTAATTCACCTCCGTAGTTTCTGCCATTTCTCAATCTGCAGACCTGTTGTTCCCACCACATACCTACATAGACCAACAGAAAGGGATTTGGAAACCTAAGTTCAAACTATATTTAATTGTCTCTAAATAAACAAAAATATCAAAAAAGAACTGTAAAAATAAATTGGCTTGGAAGAGCAAAGCTGTTACAGAATCTAAATCTCATTATACTGGGTGATTTTAGAACATTACAACAGTCTAAACGAGAACAGGCCATTCAGCCCATCAAAGATTTCCAGTCCTATCCACTTAATTCTTTCAAAAGTAGACTTTGTTATTGTGTGAGTCCCTAAAGGCTTACTGTCTATCACACTACTTGGTAACTTATTCCATGTGTTTATGGTTCACTATGTTAAAAAAATGGGTAGTATATGTGTAAAATTTACCCTCATAATAATAAAGATGTTTATTTGTAATAAACAAAAGAAGCACCTAAACAGTAGAGAAATTATGTCTGTGGGAGGAAGCCAGAGTACCTTGAGAAAACCCACGCAGACAGGACCCGGGAAGTGAACCTGGATCTCCTAACTGTGAGGCAGCAGCGCTGCCCACTGTGCCACCATGCAGCCCAGCAAACAGGTTTCAAAATGCAATACAAGAACTGAAAATCCAAAAACAGAATGCTCTGCTAGAGGTGGAGAGCTAGCAGTTTAAAAAAGTGTTGGACCATGTTGGAAATGTTGTCAAAGAACAAAACAAAAGAAGATAAAAATACTGTTTTCATAACTAAAATGTGAATCGAAAATCATGGTCAAAATTTCAGAGCCAAAAGGTCAGTAACAAGAGAGACAGAGAGACTCTAAGAAAATGTACTTTCTGTCTACAAAGCTAGAATAGAAAATGGATGCCAGAACTGACCTTTGCAACCTGTCACACAATGTCAGAGATCACAGCAATGTGGAGTTGCATCAAACTCACAAAATGCCCACATCCACATCCTATAGAAAGCAAAACGACGCTTATAAAAATGCAAAATAATTTGTGCCACCTTAAATGCATAATAAATTTAAAATCACATGCCTAATTCAGATTCCTTGTGCTAAAGAAAAACCCTAAGGTTAGAAATGATCAGTTCAAAACCTAAAAAATGAATAGCAAAATTGCTTTATGACACAGAAGCAGTAATCCAAGAGTCCAGAAAAATCAACACTTACTATAATATGCAGTTTGTGAGTAACAATGAGCCACTTCAAGATTCACTCCTCAGCCTCCCATTATAAAGGCTAAGGGCGGTCCTTTAGCGGTGATGTAAGCGTGGCCCCACCTCTTCAGGTTCCACCCACAAAACAGAAGGAACATAGGAGAATATAAAAGGACAATTCTTAAAAATGTAATATTTAAAGAAAACATAATACATAATAAAACATAATAAAAAAACGAGAGTTTATGCAATCCAAAAAAGACAAATCAAAACCGCAAACATAATCAATAGCATAAGGCAAATAATATTTGAAAAATAACAAAACCATTAAATAAACTAAGAATAAACTTGAGCCAGGGCTATAACTCTGACTAAATCATAACAACTGGAGGATTCCAGTTGGAAATTAACCAGGAGAGACTAAGATGAAACCAAAAATACGGGACCAATAAAGATATTTTAAGAATAAGATGTTGAAACTAGGACTGACATACAGAACTATCCCAGGAAATGCAGGATATCTGATCACTTTACACATGTGCCTGTCCTGTTCTGCAAAACCATGGGGTAGTTCTGTGAGGCCACCGGTTTCATTCCTGTATGTTTTACTGCAGTCAGTCTCTTATTTTCAATTTATTTCCCTCTTGCTAGTTTACATACTATTTAGATGAATTTAAAATCTTCCTGCCTTATGTTTTGATTTCTGAAACAAACATAGACAAATGCCATGTTCTAGTTGTTTTATTCATATAAATTTATTGCAAATTCTTAATGTGCTTGCTAAGCGGATGTCTTTGAGGTTAAATTGTTTTAAAAGCAGAAATAATTTGACACAGCAGGTAGCAAATCCGAAATATCAGATACACCTGTGCTTCTTCATTGCAAATTACGTGCCTTTTTAAAGGCCATTTAAGCAAAGAAACGTGAGTGATTATACAACAAGCAGGAAAGATGACAACCATATGAAAAGATGTAACAATGATGCACCTATTACTAAATATTATATTTCACATTAATGTGGTATCCATAAATACAGCAAAACAAGTAGACTAATTAAGTAAAGGGTTGAGCTGAAAACAGAAATTATGAAATCATACACCTTTTGCCACCTGGGACAAAGACTGGCGGCCTCTGTCGCAAATTGCTCTGGGAAGTGTAGAAACTAGTAAATGAGATGTCAAAATGTGAATGGGGCAGGCTGATTATGAAATCGGATATGTCAGGTGGTAGCAAATGTGTGTTATCTGCTTTGCACCTTGAAAAGCTATCAAAACCCAGAAACTGAGTTAACAGGACAGCAGATATGGAGTGAAACAAATAATGCAGGACCCAACTATAAATGTTTGGCTTTGGTAGCACAAGGCAGAAACAAATCACTGGAGAGACATGGCAGCTTCTGAACTGGTTAGTATAATAATCTTTGACAGGCATGGAGTCATGGAGACATGGAGTCTCAAAATAATATGAAGCAAGATACAGAGGATATAGGAAAAAAATAAGGAAGGTCAGATTCAAGTCAAAACCATGTACTAAGCTCATTAAGTGACAGAGTCCAGTTCTGATTAATAAATAGAACCAGGGGAGCTAAAAATTGTGCAGCTGGGTCTCATGTGCTCTCCACATAATTAATGCCAGTAGACAATGACACACTATATAAATAAAATGTATTATTATTATTATTAGGCATTACATGGCAAAAACTCCATGTTGAGGGAGTGCCTGGATTGATTGAAAAGGCACAGTATAATAGATATATGGATGGTGTTTTGTCATGTTATCAGATCACCTATGACATGCACCTAACATGAAAAGTACTAACTAACATCTTAGGTTCTTAACTAGATGGTGGATTGTAAGAAATGTTAAAAACAGCAATGTAACCGTTCTATGTAAACTCCTACCTGTCTCTCACTGTCCATGTTCCACCCCAAATGTTTTATCTTTGAGACCTCTGTGGCAGGTTTTCAAATCATTACTTCAACACAGTTTACCACCAATAGAGAGCTTCATAAGGGTATCCACATGTGATGTTCATCGACCACAGTTTGACAAGGAATGAACAATCTAACCTCCCAGCCCACTAGTAGCAGTCAGACAGAGACACTGGCTTTAAGTTTTAATTCACAAACTTGATTTATTTTCATCAAAACCAATAACAGCCAAGTGCAAGGTGCTTGTGACTACTGGTGCTTAATGCTGGGCTGGTTCCTACTTTGTGGCTGCGATAGGTGCTGGATTTCTGCATCCTGGAAACAGATGGAATTCTTATACAAAGAATCTGGCCAGCTGGCTGCCTCTTGTGCCCACCTTATTGCTCATTTTTTTTGTTTTTTTTTTTTGTTTGTGACTAGTGTTCCCAGGTTTCATTATTTTATTTAAAAATATATAGATCTTTTTCGTTTTCTTTGAGCATGCACTCTGAGGTTTTGATTGCAAGCCATAATAAGTGCATACCTTGCCATTTCACCTTTTCATCTCCTCTACTTTTTAAAAATGGCATACAGTTGCATTAACTGAGCAGCACAGGGTGACACCCTGCCCTTCAGTCATACTTTCCAATTTGAAGGCTATATGGCCTTTGATTTAATAATCCTAATCTGTTCAATCCCTTGTGGCACTTTCTGTAAAAAATTACAATTGAAACTAAATGAGCTTTTAATGTTTCAGATGCCTGCAGCCCTTTCAAATGTTATTGTTTGGATGCTGGCACATTTCTGAAACTGAGGCTTTAAGTCTATATCTCATTTAGGCATGGCTGTGGTTTCTTGCTGTGTAATAATCAGAATGATTTCCTCTTATTGAACCTGGTGCAATCTTTCTGGCCCAAGTACATACTAAGTATATAAAATAGCATCACAAAATACAGAGCAAGTGTCTGCCTGCCAATTTATAATTTGTATTGCATTTAGAGTGGCCTGTAGAAAAAATACCTCATTTGGATTTCTGTTCAATTGTTCTGCAAAAGAATTGCCACTGCTGTCATTTACACTGTCTGTTGTTGTCTCACCCTGGCCTTTTCTTCTTTTCTTTTTTTATGGAATGCAAAGAAATATAATCTTCTCTGTCAAGTTATTACCGTTCCTTTTGATTTTTGTGAAATGTTGTGATCCTGCTCATTATGAAATTTGCTATAGAAAATAATATTAGTTATATTTATAATGATTAGTATAAGTATATCTTTAAGGTATTCTGGTTTTTAAGTTAGAACACTTGCTTTCCTTTCATGAAGATTTCAGTGTATTGTAACACATAGAATAAACCACCATTAACAAGATAAGAGGAAAGCACAGAGCCCTGGAGATCACCGGATTGTGGGGTAAGCAATATTATTGAGAGAATGAGAGCACAATGGAATACACAGAACATGGCAGCCAGACAAGGTGGTATGTATGTGTCAGCCTCGAAGAGATGGTGTCCATAGCAGTGGGAGTTGGGGGCATAGGAGCTGCAGTAATACCCTAACTTTTAGACTACTCACTTTGACAAATTATTCCTTCTGTGTTATGATATGTGGAGCAACCTATGTGAAGGTGTACTCAGTAGTCGGATTTAGGAGTGGAGGAAGAGAAATAAATAGAGAGAATAAAGGCTTGAATTGTGCTTTGCTACTGTTTGAGAAGAAGCCTTTTGTAAGGTATTTGCTGTCAAAACACTTTTTATTTGAACGCAGGACTTCTGTCTGTGCGGTTCTGTCTGGGGTTCAGGGTGTTACAACACTCCCTACAGGTCACAATAGAAAATGGGAACATAATGGGTATACATGAAAGATATGAAAAGCACTATATAAGATAGATATGAAAACTACTATAAAACAATATTAAAGATAAATAGATTCGAATAACACTATGTCATAGCTTGATAGATATGAAAGGCACGTTTCATGAGTCACTTCCAGCCAAACCTTACAGTCAATTCCAGGGTTGGTAAAGCCTCCATCAACTTTATAATGCAAAGTCCCCAAGATAGCAACCCAGCTGCTTGCACTTTTGGAGGGACAGTTCGGTCCCATATTTTCTTTTCTGGAACTATGTTCCATGTAGTGATAAAAATGTTTTGACGTCCTGGACATTCCCATCTTAACATTACAATCTCTATAAGGAGAGAATCAGGAATCCCTAGCAATCACTAAGTAACTGGATTACATGTTCCCGAGTGTCCTGTGACAGCAGTACCCATTTTCTTCCTGCCCTTTTCAGTTTTCCTCTCTATTTTTTTATGGTTTCAAGCTGGCCATCCCTTGGCATTAGCTTTGTGGGATTTTGCACTTGCCCTTTGCAATATCTTGCTGGCTGGACTGCTCTCACATGTCTAATGAGTATGCTATGATCCAAAGCACATGCATTAAATATTCTTAATGCTGTTTGAGAAGTATTTTTTATGGCTGCCCGTTTTAACTATAAATTTCTGGATGGCCAGTGCATTCATGTTATACACTATATCTGGGCATGTTGTGTATTTTGCTATCCAACTTCCTAAATATTCTAGTCATTATATATATGGGTGGGTTTCCTTCGGGTGCTCCGGTTTCCTCCCACAGTCCAAAGACATGCAGGTTAGGTGCATTGGTGATTCTAAATTGTGTGTGTGCCGTGCCCATGGTTTGTTTCCTGCCTTGTGCCTTGTTTTGGCTGGGATTGACCCCCGTGACCCTGTAGTTAGGATATAGCAGGTTGGATAATAGATGAATATATATATATATATACATATATATATATATACATATATATATATATATATATATATATATATATATATATATATATATATACTGTATATATATATATAGTATCTATCTATCTATCTATCTATCTATCTATCTATCTATCTATCTATCTATCTATCTATCTATCTATCTATGTGATGGTGATGCAAGGAACATTATAAATGCAGGAAACAGTATTATTTGGCCACTAACCTGGCCATGATCCTGCCTGAATGCTGTGTCTGTGTTTAGGAGAGTGGTAGATCACGCTACAATAAATAATTGTGCTGTTCCTGTTTTAAGCTGAATAAAGCTGTATTTGACAAAGTACTGAGACTTAACCTCGTGTTTTGCGGTGCAAGACAGTGACTCACATGTCACATGGTGTCAAGAGTGGGGTCCTTGCACCGATGGATCCACAAAATTTCAGTAACCCCTGGACC
Source organism: Polypterus senegalus (assembly GCF_016835505.1). NCBI lineage: Eukaryota > Metazoa > Chordata > Cladistia > Polypteriformes > Polypteridae > Polypterus > Polypterus senegalus. Next base: position 24,705,804 of record NC_053165.1, read on the forward strand.
AAGATGAGCCTCCGGTGGCCATTCCTGCCCTGGTGAGACCATCAGATGTGCTGCTGAAGATGGCTCCCTCAGAGGACCCTGAGTGTTTCCTATTCTGCTTTGAATGCATGGCAACGTTGATGCGCTAGGACAGGGGAGCCTGGGCAGATATTTTGACCCAATTTTTAACCAGAGAAACCCTCCAAGCCATACAGAATCTCTCTCCCGAAAGATTCAATGATTATGACTTCCTGAAGCAACAGATCCTCCTCCGCACGGCTGTGAGCCTGGTGGCTAAGGGGCGTCAGTTTCATCTGTGGCATATTTAATCTGGATCGCCCTGTACACGGACAGATCCAGGGCTTAGTGGAGCTGATTCAAAGCTGGATCCGCGGAGACACTTTTGAGCGCATTGTGGAGAAGCTCGCTATTGATGCAGTCCTGTCAGGGATAGACGAGAGACTTTGTGATGAAATGTTATGGAATGACGTCCACTCACTGCTGGATCTAACCTACAGACAAGAGGGTGCACAAGCCACCTGTAAAAAACAGGGATACCCAGGTTTGACCCTGATTTTGATCCAGCCAGCACAGACATCCAGGGTCGATAGCACCATGGGTGGAAGATGATATAGTGTGAACACCATAGTGCAGACTGAATGCAGATACTTTCGCTGTGATCAACTGGGACATCTAGCTTGGTCAGGCCCAGGTATGCAGCTCGCATGTTTCCCTCAAGACTTTAAAGGAGGACAATTTTAAGGTCTCTGTTACGTTGGCTGGATGGGAATTCTCGCCACTGTTGGACTCTGGTAACGACCTCTGTGTAGTCCACTGTGACTTTCTCTGGCAGACCCCTTATAAGACCACAGACAAAGTGAACATCCGCTGCGTCCATGGGGACATTAAAACATATGAGACTATATTACTCCCTCAGAAATTTAAAAGGAAGAACTTTACTGTTTGGACTGCCATATCAGACACCTCACCCTGGCCACTCCTAATAGGAAAAAGGAATAGCCTCTTCCCACAGATCTTGGCCACCTGCAGAGCGCCTTCCCCCGTAGTAGATAGAGAATGTCAGGGAACCGCATTTGAAATTGAGCTGGAGTTGTCCAGCGATGTGGGGGACAAATCCTCAAATGAAAACCCAGGACAACTGGCAGACTTTTGCACGCCGTCATGCACACCAGCAGCCTCCCCAGACCAAACACTCAATACGGACCTGGACAAAAACGAAATAGCAGTGGGAGATGAGTACGATGCTGCATTGGACACGGTAGCAATTGAAGGCCAGTGCAATTCTGCATTGAACATGGAGGAAGCAGAGACTGCCATCCAGATGGAGTTTGCTCGCCTTCAACGAGCCAATAGCAACTTGGATTTTGCATTCAGACAAGCCCAGGTCGGAAATGGCTCTTATTATCTGGAGGGAGGTCCCGAATTTTAAAACACATTTTTTACTTAAGGATGGTTTTCTGTATCGGTTGATTTTTGATTGCATGGGTGATGGACGTATTGAGCAGTTGGTAGTACCAAGTGAGCAAATGAAGAAGGTTTTAAAAATTGCTTACAGTCACATTTTGGGTTGTCACCATGGCGTGGAAAAGACGAAGGAATGCATTTCAAAATGGTTTTATTGGGTGAATATGGGCCAGGATGTGGAATAATTCTGTAAGACCTGTCCCTGCTGTCAAATAGTTTCTGCTCACAGACCCGCCAGGTCACCCCTGGTACTGATGCCTATTTTAGACGTCCCCTTTGAGGGGGTGGGATTAGATATTGTTGGCCCACTTCCCAAGAGTAAAAGTGGATTTTGATATATGCTTGTGTTAATTGATTATGCCCAGAAGTAGCCGTGTTGTAGTGGGCGGACACCCGGACTATTGCAAAAGCACTTGCGGAATTGTTCACGCATATTGGTATCAGGGCACTCCCTTTATGTAAGGGGGATCGGTGTTGATCCCGTCCAATCCACATAAATTTTGGGCTGAATGGCAAGCGCCGGCAGTGATAAAAGAGCATAAGTCCCCAGTGAAACTCGTAAAAATTTTACATACTGTATTAATCTTTTAAAGGAGTGGCTCGACCGTCACAAAGTCCTGGTCACAGCCGCAACAGTCCCCCTGACCGAGGTCGCCACTGGGGATGATTTAACGGATACCCAGAAAGCAGAATTGCTATCGCTGATCGAGGGGAACTCAGACGTCTTTTTGTCAGCACCTTGCTGGACAACGATTGTAGAAGTCGGACAGATGCTCCAGTTGGGCGTTATTCGGCCAAGCAAAAGCGAATGGTAAAGTCCAATTGTACTTGTCTCAAAGACAGATGGCTCGGTTCTGTATTGATTTTAGGCATTTGAGTAAGATTTCCAAGTTTGATGCATACCCGATGCCACGTGTGGATGAGCTGTTGGAAAAGCTCGGGCAGGCTTTTATATATCTCCACCCTAGACCTCACGAAGGGTTATTGGCAGGTCCCCTTGGAGGAGTCTAGTTGCGAGAATACTGCGTTCACCACTCCATATGGAGTGCTTGAATTTACAGCTCTCCCTTTTGGTCTCCATGGTGCTCCATTGACCTTTCAGCAAATGATCCAGATCCTGCATCCCCATTCCGTGTATGAGGGAGCCTATCTTGACGATGTGGTCATTTTCAGTAATGGGAATCTTATCTCGTCTGCCTTCAGGCAGTGCTTGACAGTTTGCGGTTGGCAGGGTTGATGGCCAACCCTAAGAAGTGCAAGCTGGGTATGTCGGAAACCCATTACCTGGGATATTCCGTGGGGAAGGGTTTGCTCAAGCCTCAAATGGACAAGGTGGGGGAGGTGATTGTGTATTCATGTCCCGAAACACAGAGGCAGGTTTGTGCCTTCCTTGGGTATGTGGGGTAATACAGGTGGTTCATTCCCAATTTTGCACTTTTGCACTTTGGGCCGCCCCCCTCACTGACTTGACAAAGGGCAGAAAGAATTGTAGTGTTGTCTGGACTGATGCCTGTGAGAGAGCTTTCTCTGACCTAAAAGCTGCTTTATCATTGTTCTGTGCAATCCAGACTTTTTGAAGGAATCTATTCTGCAAACAGATGCTAGCGCTTTCGTTTTAGGAGCAGAGCTCTCACAATACTTTGAGGGGGAAGAACACCCCATCACGTTTCTCAGCAGAAAGCTTCTACCCAGGGAGCATAATTATTTGACTATTGAAAAGGAGTACTTAACAATTAAGTGGGCATGGAGGTCCTCCATTACTATCTCTGGGGATGACAGTTTACCTTGATGATTGACCACACCCTGCTGCAATGGCTGTACAAACAGAAGGATACGAATGCCTGGCTCACTGGGAGGTCTATTAATTTGTAGGCTTTTGCTTTTGATGTTCGCAACCGTCCCAGGGCTGCACACACCAATGCTGATGTTCTCTCCCGCCTGGCCTAGCCTGACTTGGACGGTCACTTTCCCCACATGGGGGGGCAATGTGAGGTTTCAAAACTCTTTTGGGATCCCCTCCAACAGGATGACACACCAAAAAGCATCCCGAATCGTGATCGGCACATCTATGGAAGACTGCTTATCTGTTGCTGGGGCAACTGCAGGCTCATAGCACTGCAGTGGCTTGCTGCGAAAGCAACTCTGAGCCGATCATGGTCACGCTATAAGTGCCTGTCATCAATGGGCGATGCAAGGAACATTATAAATGCAGGAAACAGTATTATTTAGCCACTAACCTGGCCACGACCCTGCCCGACTGCTGTGTCTTTGTATAGGAGAGTGGTAGATCCCTCTACAATAAATGCATGTGCTATTCATTTATTCAGCTCAACAAGAATAGGTAGATACTGTAGATCTATCTATCTATCTATCTATCTATCTATCTATCTATCTATCTATCTATCTATCTATCTATCTATCTATCTATCTATCTATCTATCTATCTATCTATTCCTCTTGAGCTGAATAAAGCTGGTTTTTATAAAGTACTGAGATTCAGCCTTGTGTTTTGGGGTGCAAGACAGTGACTCATGCATCACAATAACTTAATAACAACTCAAAACTGCATACGCTCTGACAGAGTTTATCACTCAAGCAATCTAAGAAGCCAACCACCAGTGGCATGTTAATTGCTGAGGGAGTATCTGCCAATTTGTAAAAGCCCTCCTAGTAAGCTGCTTGTTTTCTTTCTATTCTGAGCAATGCAAATTAAAACATTAAGACGGGGATTGTAATTTCTGAAGAGGTTGCCAATGCTGGACCTCCTGTTCTGTTGTGCCCTATTAGTGTCAATTAACATATTAGCAGAAGACATTGTTCATCTTCAGCTAAGTGTAGTTAATCGGTCAATAGTGGCCATCTCATTTCACAAAATTGTTTCATTAGCATGTAATTGTCCCTCTGCTGTCAAAAATGAGTCTCCTAGTTAAAAAAAAGTTCTATTGTAAAAGCTTCTTGTATGAGAAATTAAGACAGAGCTTTGAGGTGGCAGAGTTAAAGATGGTAAGATCTGCATTGGGTGTGACGAGGATGGACAGGATTAGAAATGAGTACATTATAGGGTCGGCTCAGGCTGGACGGTTGGGAGACAAAGTCAAAGAGGCAAGATTGCATTGGTCTGTTCATTTGCAGAGGAGAGATGCTGGGTATATTGGGAGAAGGATGCTAAAGATAGAGCTGCCAGGCAATAAGAAAAGAGAAAGGCCTAAGAGAAGGTTTATGGATGTAGTGTGATAGGACATGCAGGTGATGGGTGTGAGAGAGCAAGATGCAGAAGACAGGAAAATATGGAAAAAGATCATCTGCTGTGGCAACTCCTAATAGGAGCAGCCGAAAAAAGAAGAAGAGGAAGAAGATACTATGCACTATATTGCAAGATGAATAAGTAAAGAATGCATAGGATCTGTGAAACGATGTCTTTCAGAAACGTTTAGTTAATGTTAATTTTAAGTAAAAACATATCCATCAATTTTCTAACCTGTTTTTCCACCTAAATATTTTAGGGAGGTGCTACCCATTCACATTGGAAATCTACCCTAGATAGGGCATCAGTTATAGGGTACACTCACTAGTTCAGAGTTGCCAGATAATGTGCAACACATCTCCTGATGTCCAGAAGGGATGTCCAAATCCTGTGTCAAATAAACAAATGAACAGAACAAATTAAAATAAGAAAAACGTTGTGGCAACAAACAAATGGTTAGAAGTCTCCACAAATTGGTTTCACATGATAAAAAAAAACTAAAAAGACACAAAACCTGCACAAAGAAACATGTCATTACTGCATAAAATATGTTAAGCTTAACTCCCTGTACTTTGTGCAATAGGTCAAAAGTCAAAATTACATTGTCTTGTAAGATTTGTGTTTTATTTCATGGATCAAGAGTAACTCTGTTGACCACACCAGACTAGACACACACATTTGATGAGAAAAGATTATGGACATTACTTGTGTGTTGTCTGCTTTTTTTTAATGGGCTTGTTGATCTTTGGGCCTTCGCCGGCTGTTGTACTAAGCAGTATACTGTATATATGGAATATATTCACTACATGGACAAAAGTATTGGGACACCTGACCATTACACCAGCAGGAACTTTAATGATGTTGCAATCAAATATATAGACTTTAATATGGAGTTGGTTGCGCCTTTCTAGCTATGACAGGTAGCACTATTCTTGAAAGGCTTTCCACAAGATTATGGAGTGTTTCTGGGGGAATATGTGCTCAGTAATTCCGTAGAGTATTTATGAGGTCAAGCACTGATATTGGATGAGAAGGTCTGGTTCTCAATCTCTGTTACAGTTCATCACAAAGGTGTTTAATGGGGCTGAAGTCAGGGCTCTGTGCCAGCCAGTCAAGTTCTTCCACGCCGAACTCATCCACCATGTCTTTATGGACCTTTTTTAGGGTACTTGGGTGCAGTCATGCTGGAATAGAAAAGAGTCTTCCCCAAACTGTTTCCAAATAGTTGGAAGCATAGCGTTGTCCAAAATGTCTTGTATGCTGAAGCATTAAGGTTGACCTCCACTGGAAGTAAGGGGACTAGCTCAAACCCTGAAAAACAGCCCCACACCATTATCCCACCTCCACCAAACTTCACAATTGGCACAATGCAGTCAGGCCGGTAACATTTTCCTGGCATCTGCCAAACCCAGACTCACCCATCTGACTGACAAACAGAGAAGCGTGATTTGTCACTCCGTAGAACACGTTTCCTCTGCTCCACAGTCCAGTGGTGGTGCGCTTTATACCTCTCTGTCTGATGCTTCTCATTGGACTTGGTGATGTGAGGGCTGCATGCAGCTGCTCAGCCATGGAAACCCTCCGCTGAATCTAGTGCTTTTTATTTAAACCTAAATATGTGTACTCAAATGCCATAACTATTAGTTAATATTGAAGATATTCATTTCATTGAGCTCCTAGTTTCCTTTCTGAATTTTGTGGCAATTAGATAATCTCACATATTGTATTATATGCATAATAAATGAGTTGCAGGCTAGCAGAAAGTTGAATAGACTACAACATATACTTTCGAGAAGGGCTAATGACCTTTAAAATTATCGTATCCCCTTTCAATTCTGCTTTATGCCTTTTGAAGAATAAACAGATATAATAAGTGTTCACGGGTGATCAATGCGTAGCAATTTCAGGCTGATGAGCAGCCGATTCCTGTATGGTTCACATCGCTCAACGTCTTCACTGCCTTATGTCATTTTGATGACTATTAAGCATGAAAGATGAAATTATAAACTGCTTAATGTCTATCAAACCATTATAGTGGAATTTAGGTGCTAGTATAAGCTGATGATTTAGAACTAGATGCTTTGAATTTCAATTTGTGTTCTGTTCTTGTGCCTGTAAATGGTTCTGGAGTTCCATATTAATGCAGAACGAAATCAGATAATGACTGATAGCACTGGAAAATGGATCTTTACTTATAGGGAAGGGGGCTGAAAGTGCTGTAGCATTCATAATGTTGAAGACAGTTTAATTACACAAATTGCAGTATTTAAATATACAACAAGATTAGAGTTGAGTGCACCCTCTTCTGTGCTTTCAAAGTCATTGTTAAAGTTATTATTTCTGTGTGAATAAACAAAGAAAGACTAACTTGAGACTTAGCGGCAGACAAATGGGACCCATTCTCACACAAGTGTCATTCAATTGTCTTTATCTTCATAAAATCTCTGCACTTTAATTTTTTAATTCCTGAACCATCAGTTATGCTCTGTTGGTTTAGGAAACCTTGATTCCAGAGCCAACAGGCCTGGTGCACATTAGGGATATAATTCTAAAAAATGCCATTAGCGTCTTATCCAGTTCATTATCACAGAGAAACTGACAGTCAAAGATGAACACAGTTCATCTGCAAAATGAATTTCTCATTCTCAGTCTCCAAATAAAGATAACATGCAAATCCCAGAGACATCACAGAGAACACTCAAAAAGACAAAGGGAATGTATTTAAACTCAGAAGGGACAGCGACTAGGCCAGGATTGAAATGCAGACAATGCAGAGGCAGCAGTGTTAACTGCTGAGTTGTATTGTTCATGTTCACACTAGGGTTTCATTAATTTTTACTCTATTAGGTTCACTCATACATTTTGTATAGTACCACTATGTCAAGTCACCCCACTGAATTTGCTTCACCTCGAGTTCTGCAAACATGTAGAAATGTTTGGGAATTACAACAAATTTGACAAAATAGACTAGTTTTGAGTAGATTGTAACGGTGCAATAATCTTTTCATTGTCCCCAAGGGGTAGGGAAGCATCCCCCAATTAAGCTGGACTGATTATTACTTCCAATAATGTCACCTGAGCGATTAGGCAGCAATGTTAACCACTGTGCTACCATGCTCCACCTTAGATAAAATTATATTCCAAGTCTACAATACTCAGAGTTCTTTAGCTCTCTCTTTCTCTTTCTTTCTGTCTCTTATCACTACAGTTAACACCCACAGAGCCTGTGATGCAAAGGATCAGTGTTATGTACTCAAAGGGGGCTGTCTATTTCACTACCTGATCTGCACAACATACTGAGGAGCTTAGCCCAGAAGTGAAGATTCAATGTGCAATGATTCCATGCAGAACAATGGAATATTTTCATATTTGGCTAAGATAATGTACCCCTCAAATAAAAATACAATGGGCTTCAAATCCATCTGGGGATCTGATTGCATAATGACTTTTCGCATGTGTGTATACACTATAAATTATTAACATAAATGTAAAGATCGGGCAGCGCCATAATGTGTGAGGAGGTGTATGCTTACAATACATCTGTGTGAAAGTTCTGTGCATACGTGATGCAACTCGGGCAGGAAGCACAGATTGGGTATTGACATTCCCATCCAACATATTTATTATAGTCCTATGATGGCATGCTGGCCTTGCAAAGTATTATGGGGAGCTTGGGAACAAAAGTTAGTCTAAGCTGGCTGTACAATGATTTTTCACTGAAAATTTTGACAAAATGCTTTGGCGAATTTTGATGATCATCACTAGTTTATAGCACTAACTGGTGCTTATAACAGATTTATGAATACACATCCTTTGTGTGATTTCCTCTAACTGTCAGGCAGAGTTCCCCTTACAAATACTATCAATATGCTGGACTGCTACATTTTAGTGACACAACTGACGTGTTGTAAAGTGGTGGTGTACTATAGATGTTCTGCTTGTATATTTTATCTGGTACTACACAGTTTGCTGCAAACTTCATCACTCTTTCCCTCACAATGCTAAAAAACCCAAGGTGTTTTTAACATACTTCATTTTCATTGAAGGCCTTAGTTCTGTGGCAGGGTATAAACCAATCTGACACATAACTTAAATATTTTCCTTGTGTGTGTGTGTTTGTGTGTCTGTATAATAAATAAAATATGTTAGTCTGTATCTGGCATTGCAATGCAACAAGGCAATTGAATATCCAAACACAAATTGAATTTAATTGTGTAATATTCCAAATTGTTTTGGTCAAACCTTTGATGCAAGTTTGTCAAACAATGGCTAATTGTTAACATCCCTACGGTAAAACAGTGCATGTCTTGCTAATGACTGTGGGAAACGAACTGAGCAAAAACCAAACCTGGTATGCCTTTATGAAAATTCATTTTGGACTGGCTTATAGTATGCAGAATATTATAAGTAATGACAGATTTAGAATAATTAAGTTTCACCCATGTTTCAAGTTAAGTTCTGTAAAAAGTAAGGCTCTGAAAAAATCTTACTATGCAGCTAAATGTTTTTTTATATCTTGGTTTTTACTTTTCCCTTTTAGGTTCAAAGCCCTAAAAGTGTTTCTTCCACTCCCCACAGGTAACAGCCATTCCAAGCAGGATTGGACCATCCAGTGGCCGACATCAGAAACTGGCAAGGAGAACAATCCAGTTAGTCAACCTGAGCCAAGCCAGTGGATCCGATTCCACTTGTCCCAGAGCCCCAAGGTCCAGTCCAAGTACAACCAGCATTACTGCCACAGCCCCCAGACACTGGCACCCAACTACACACATGTGGACAGATTAACAGTGGAAGGGCATTCAGGACTCTGCCCCCCTGTAGAAAGTGGGCCCCGCTCCTTGCCTCCTTCACCACGGCAAAGACACTACGCACATACGCCTCCGAGAACGCCACCAGTTGTGACAACCATGACTCCACCAGGCACTCCGCCAATAAGGAGAAGGAATAAGATGAAGGCTCCAGGGACTCCCCCACCTGCATCACGGAAGCTGATCCATCTCTTACCAGGCTTTACTGCACTACACCGGAGCAAATCTCATGAGTTCCAACTGGGAAATCGAGTTGATGAAGTACATACTCCAAAGTAAGTGCCATCTCTTGTTTTATGTGAGTTTAGCTGATGAAAATGAGTTGGATTGTAGCTTTAGCAATGATTTACTGAATCAATTGAACTGATGGAAATGTGTAAAATTGTCTGGACATGTGTGCAAACATTGTTACTCCTAAAATGGATAATACAGTATTGACTTTGAACAGGTCTACTCATAAGGGTCTTCTATATAATGTAAATGTAGTTGTTCTGGTAGTGTTGATGACTGAATCTTACAAAGAGTGTCCCTGTCTTTGCTCCAGCTTGGCAAAGAAGAGTCCACATAACAGGGGATACAGCAGAACACTACAAAAGCACATGAGGACAATCTCCTGATGCTACATAAAAATTCTCTGTTGAACTAACACACATATTGATTACTTTCAGTTTGCTTAAATCAATTCACCTCATTGAAATGAGTATGGTAGAAAGGTGTTTTGTGGGGGTTTTAACCATGGAGAATCAAACTGCAGTATTATCTGCTGCATAGAATGTGTCTTTAAATTAATGAACTTATTATATTTTGTTCTGTATTTGGGTGTTGCCATTTTTTTAGTAGTACCCCAGAACAAGATGATCAGTAACTACTGCCACGGCTTCAAAAATTGCAGAACATTGCATCATACATCCCACATTTTAAAATTGCCATTGAAACTTTTAGAAATCATAAATTAAACTTTGCAAAAAAACTAATTTATGCTGTTTGTAGTTTTCAGCTTTGTTTGTGACTTTGTCTCCAGTTTATTGATTTTTGTTTTAGTGCATGTTCGTTTAAATTCCACGTTCCAACCCTTGCATATGTTTTGACTATGTTCATCTCCTGGTCCTGACCTTTTTTGTGGCCATAGACTGGCCTTATTTTTCATCTCAGTCAAAAGCCTTTTGACTTTTTCATGAAATTTTCGCTTTTGCTGGCCCACATTCCCTCCCTCCATTCAAGTGGCTGTTTAAGTTGTGAAAGTTCACCCGAAAGCAGTTGATACACTTTTTGAGATGACCTTCCAGGGAGCTGCCAAAGAAAATCAGGAGTATGCTCCCCTCGACTTTCTCGTATACTGAGATAGAGGAAAAGGTCATCAGAACCACTTCCAGCTGTGCATTATTATTCACATATCATATGTCTTTGTTTCTCATCATAACTAACTGATAATATCAATACACTATTATTTATCTCTATTTACAGTCAAACTTTATATTAAAATGATATTTTTGCACTTAGGGAGGTTGAAAACGGTGGTGAGATTTTTTCATGATTACATATGCATTACCTAGATTTCGTGCAAAGTAAAAAGAGTTATAATCACCTAAAAACATACAAAAAGTGTTAGTATTATATAATATTTGTTGCAATAAATTGCTATAGGTAAAACTGCGTTTAGCTACATTCAGTTATGATAATGATGGAGGAAATAAAAAAAAAAATCATAAAATTAAATGTATTTCCAGGAACACGACGGGGACATAGCAACTTATTATTCCCATTACATCTTTATATATACTGTACATGGTATTTTCAATGTTTACATGTTATTGTTAAACTGATGATGTATAAATTAAAATATAATTAATAATAGTTATTGAAAGAATATGCGTTATATTGAATACAGTTTTTAATATCATCTACACATTTATATGCAAAAAATTTACATAGTTGTTTAAATAAAATACTACTTCTGGTTGAGTAATTTTTCTCAAATTTAATATATGTGTGCTTTTTATCATTATAAATATCTACACAAATCATCTATCTGTAATTATAACCACATCTTACTTGAAAATTTGCAAAAGTATTCAGTTGCCGGAAGTGCCCAAAAGTTGATAGGATTCCTTATTTTTGATATGAAGTAGGTGTACCAAATCTCATTTACCTAGATCAAAGTGTTTTCGAGTTATCATGTTTAAACACAGACACACAGACAGACATACTTTTAAAAATTGTATTTTTGGACTCAGGAAGGTCTAAAACGTCAATATTCATTCTGATCTTTACGTTTTTTGAAACACACTCTGTCCCACACACTATCCATCCTTTGTCCCATCTAGGGCCATAAAGGGGCCTCAACCTATTCTGCTAGCATTAGGCACAAGGCAGGGAGCAATGCTGGAGGAAGTGCTATTCCATTGTGGTGCCTGTTTATGCACAAACACTTCTACAAGGATAACTTAGAGTCACCTTTCAACCTTACACACATATACACGCATCATTCGAAGTGGGAGGAAAGCCTAAGTACCCAAAGGAAAACCCACACTGGAGCAAAAGCAGACTCCACACACACTTGAATTTAATGGCCTTGAGGAATGAGGCCAGAACCAGCCCTGAAACATACTTTGCTGAAAACAAAAAAGAAAATGCATGGCAGGAGTTATTATGATGATGACCCTGAAGTATAAGTGGCAGAATATTAAAAGAGGCAGTGCATTCAAAACCCGAGAGCTGGCAAATTAAAATGTTGAATATGAAGGGTGGCAGTAACTTGGTGTTTAAGGATAGAGTAATCACAAATATAAATAAATGAGTATGTTGATTACTCCACTCTGATGATCTGTGGAATATGGCGAGAAGCTTTAAGTTGCATTTGTGTTACACATATGTGTTGCAAGATTGTCAGTCACAGCCCCAGCACTAAGTTATGGAAAGGGGCTGGTCAAGGCAATTTTTATTCACTTTCAGAGGCGAGGACAGTACACAAGGGTTACGTTCACATTTGCAAGCCTCACTGCTTCACTGCTCAATTCTGATTTTTTGTTCAAATCAGATTTGCCTGTCTTGACAGTTCACATTCATAAGCACAAGTGACCTGCTGTATCTAACTGTCCTCTGAAATGGCATGCATGCATACGTGTGTGCATGGGTCATGTGCATCACCAACAAAAAAAAACATATTTGTGAGACGACTTGTGGTATTAATACCAACAAAATGAAATACTGCCACCTCTTTTATCTTGCCTGTATCAATGACTCCTTTTCTGCTGCTGACTTTATTTGGGACCACTAAGCATTATAACTATGGTATGACTACATATCCTGATCATACTAATTTATTAAATGCAGTTCATTTTAAAGGAATGTAAGTTTTGTAAGAAATAACCATTTTTTATTAATATTGATAAAGTAATACTTTAAACTTTGTCATTTGCAGTTCTTTGTACCACCATGTCTTTGACCAGTAGAGTTTATATTCCTTCAGCCTTTGAATCACCATAATTACCTTTTATCCATTGTAAAAAGTACATGCATGGCTAGGTGTATAACCTTGCAATAGATACTGTGCCTTTATTACATGAAAAATCTCATTTTACTGATTTTCCCCATGGCTGCACATCATTTCAACCGTTCCTGGAGGTACACCTACAAATTTCTATTCTTGTGTGGACATGGTTATTGATTTCTCATACCTAGTGGTTCTATTGATGAGGTGACTTAGTTATTGTGTGTGTCTTTATGTGGATCTCTTCAGATTTTGGCAAGAATTCATTACTATAATTCTAAAGTAAGTATGCTAGACCTGTTCTGTGTTGATCCTGTGCTGAAGAACCTTTTTACTTTATTTACTGTTTTATCCTAAATTGTATGGGGCCCTCTTGTTGCATAGCTCTCCCAGTCAGGGGGCTGAATGCTGAGTTTCATAGATTGCCTTTAGAATATATTATAACATTTAGCTTGATCCTTTCATTCAGCTGGGTTTTGTGTTGTTACAATGTTGTGTTCTTTAAATACTGTACATTAAAAAATGAAATGAAAAACAGATCTTTGTAGATCAGCCTACATTCAAAGTTTTATCTACTATGTGATAAAATTCTAAGGTCTGTGTTGGCGTCCTATCCCAAAGAACAATGTAATTGGTCTGTTTGGCTTCAATGACGTGATTGAAAGAGCAAGTGCAAATGTGAGATACATGAGCAGGAATGAAGGTGTAGGAGGCATGTTGAGAGTCACCTTCAAACACCAGAAGTATAAAAGCCGACAGAAGGTGAGCAAGGCTCCTCGAAAATAATGACTGAGTCTGAAATTGAAGTGTGAAATGCGCCGAGAGAGGGAGCTCTAGTGAAGATAGGCTCAGATACACACAGATACAGAGGATAGGCACTGAAGATACGCAAAGTTTTTGGGCTACTTTTTTAAAAACAACCCAGATTTTGGACTATTTTTCAACCCCCTTCCATTGCATTTTTGCCATGTTTTTTATTCATCTGGCACGTCTCCCCCTGCTATTCGGAATTGTATATGTTCTTTACTGATTGCTGAAGGGGAAGTACCCCAAACTCCCCATTCTGTTGAAAAGTTTCAGGCGGGTGTGAAACTAAGAATGCTTAGACAAATTGAAGTGTTAATAGTTTATTTTTATCAATTAACAGTGAATGAATTTAAGAGAAATCTAAATCAAATCAATATTTGGTGTGAGGACCCTTTGCCTTCAAAATAACATCAGTTCTTCTAGGTACACTTGCACAAAGTTTTTGAAGGTACAAACATTTTGGAGAATTAACCACAGATCTTCTGTGGATGTAGGCTGCCTCAAATCGTTCTCTCTCTTTATGTAATCCCAGACACACTAGAGGATGTTGAGATCAGAACTCGATGCAAGCCATACTATCACCTCCAGGACTCCTTGTTCTTCTTTACGTTGAAGATAGTTCTTAATTACATTAGCTGTATGTTTGGGGTTATTGTCCTGCTGCAGAATAATTTTGCGGCCAGTCAGAAGCCTCCCTGATGGTATTGCATGATGGATAAGTATCTGCTTGTATTTCTCAGCATTGAGGTCCAAAACCCCAACTCCATTTGCAGAAATGTAGTCCCAGACTTGCAGGGAACCTCCACCATTCCTCACTGTTGCCTGCAGACATTCATTATTGCATTGCCATCCAGCCCTTTGGCGAACAAACTGCCTTCTGCTACAGCCCAATATTTTAAATTTTGACTCATCATTCCAGGGGGCTCATGTATAAACAATAAACGGTGCGTACACACAAAAATGCTGTGTATGAATGTTTCCATGTATAAAACCTAAACTTGGCGTAAAGCCACGCATATTTCCACGGTACCTCATACCCTGGCATACACAAGTTCTCCGCTTTGTTTTGCAGACTGGCGGCACCCAGCATCAAAGCAGTGCTGCTGTTCTTGTTTGGCTACTCTTTCTTTTTTCAGATCCACTTCCCTGACGCGCCTTTATAAATACACTGAAATTAACCGCATATTGTTTATTAGTTTAATGCATCTGATTGTAATTAACCAGTAACAATATAATAGTCCACAGAATGGTCAAACTATTCTAAATACAATAGCTGCTTTAGCGTTGTTACTCTCACTGCACCTTCTTCTTCTTTCAGCTGCTCCTGTTAGGGGTTGCCACAGCGGATCATCTTTTTCCATATTACTCTCACTGCGCCACTCGGAGTATTAATATCACTGTATCTGAGTGTGGAATCAAAGATCTACAGAAGCTGAGAAAGAGAATTATCAGTATACAGCATCAAGCATATGCTGCCTCAGCCATGCTGTCTATTGAACTGCTCTTACATGGCAAACGTTTCAAAGCCTTTCCTGTCCGGACCTCGCGGTTCAGAAACAGTTTCATCCCAAGAACTATAAACGCACTCAATCAGTCCATCAAGTGCTCCTTGTAGAATTGTTTGTACTTATAAGTACAATTACCTCACTGTAAACTGTGATACAGTTATAATATTGCACAACCTGAGCCTTTTTATAAAGCGCGTATTTACATATGATGACGATATCATTTTAAGATGAAATGCAGCAAAATATGTTTATTATATTTTACAGATAAAAATTTAACTTAATTTAAATAATCTTTATTGTTAATAATTAAACATGCCAGGACACGATGCCGCAGCGCTAGCTAGGAGCTTGTGCTCCATTCACGGATTGTTCCTGCCTTGCCCTGTATTCTTGCTTGTGCTGGCTTGACACTGGAAGGATAGATGGATAGAATAATTAAACATGTACTACGAAGATATTTCAATGTTCCTTAAAAGTTTTGAAGAATCGGTGTTCTAAGCTTACAGATGGCTTAACGTCAATTACAGAGCTGATTGTGTGGCAGTTGCGTATTTGGAGAAAGAAAAGTGAGGACAGGAATTGGAGGTTAGTACGTTTGAAAGAGACAGTACTTCTGTACTAAAGCATTTCACCGAAGGTCGCGCATGGTGCAGCAAGCATCTTGCGTGAGACATGAACAATCACTGCGCAACCATGTTCCCATGTTTAACAACATGATTTAACTCCTATCATCATGAAAATTATATCAAGTATGCATCTCAGTATTTTAATTATTCAGAGAGCTGCAGTATCATAATGGATTCTGTGTCCTGTTGGAGGAAGAGAGCCGGTTTAAGAAGCAAGTAGTGATTCACACACATAGAGCACATAGAAGATCAAATAAAAAACAAACCATTTAACGTGCTACTTTAGTTATGATGGGATTTGAGAAACTAGTAAATTAAACGATTTTAAGATGAAGTTTATGATGTTTTACTTTAATGACAAAATATACTATATGATTAAAGTGGAAATCTCAAGATTATAATTGACATTTTCCCCACTGTGTGCCTATTTTTTTTTTGTC
Organism: Polypterus senegalus; assembly: GCF_016835505.1. NCBI lineage: Eukaryota > Metazoa > Chordata > Cladistia > Polypteriformes > Polypteridae > Polypterus > Polypterus senegalus. Next base: position 24,722,191 of record NC_053165.1, read on the forward strand.
TGTACCCTAATAAGCTTTCATATGACACTCAGACGGTGGGCTACGACTCGCCTTTTCACAACGACTTTGATATCTGACAACTTCTTTTTTATTTCGGTCACTGTGCGACTTTGTGAACTTGAGCTTTCAAGTTTCTCCGACACTCTGTCACTCGATCAGCTTCCTTTTGTTGATTGTATCACTGTTTAAACCAACAAATAGTACATTTTTCCTTGCCTCCACTTGGTATTCGCTGAAATTCTTCTATTTTCCCCCGTGCTTTTCTCATTGTCTTTTCACAGAAGGCTGAGCTTAACGGCTATTTATATTGATTTGCATATTCAAAGAGGCGTAATTCTGGGAGGAGCTGGAGCGGGACAGAAGGTGCGTGCACGTGCGTTACTTTTCACACTGACCGGGATTTACGTAGCAGAAGAACGTGGAAGTGTGCGTACGCAGAGATTTATGCATCTGGATTTTTCTGTGCGTATGCACATTCCCGCTTTTGTGCTTACGCCATGTTATAGTGTGAGTTCTACGCATGGCGTTACACATGAGGCCCCAGAGCACCTGCTGGCATTTTTCTGCACCCCAGTTCTTATGTTTTCGTGAAGAGTTGAGTCACTTGGCCATGTTTCTATGTTGAAGGCATGTTTTTGGCCACATTTCTTCTATGAAGACCTCTTCTGGCCAGACTTCTCTGGACAGTAGATGGATGTACTTGGTTCCTACATGTTTCTGCCAGTTCTGAGCTGATGGCTCTGCTGGACATTTTCAGATTTCAAAGGAAAGTAAGCATGATGTTTCATCTGCTGCACTAAGTTTACTTGGCTGACCACTGCATCTTCGGTCCTCAATGTTGGCTGTTGCTTTGTGCTTTTTCAAAAGAGCTTGAACAGCACATCTTGAAACCTCAGTCTGCTTTGAAATCTTTGCCTGGGAAAGACCTGGCTGATGTAGTATAACACCTTTCTGTCTTGTTGCTGTGCTCCCATGACTTGTGACATGAAACTGTCTTCCACAACTTCACCTTGGTAGCAGAGTCTGGCTGTTCCTCACCCAGTTTTAAGCCTCCTACGCAGCTGTTTCTGTTTCAGTTAATGACTGTGTTTTAACCTACATATGAAAATGATGATCATTACACCTGTTTGGTATAATTGGTTAATCATACACCTGACTATAATCCTGCAAAATCCCTGACATTGTGCAAGTGTACCAATAAGAATTGATGCTGGTTTGAAGGTTAGTCACACCAAATATTGATAGGATTTAGATTTTTCTTCTGTTAGCTCACTTTGCATTTTGTAAAGTGATAAAAATAAACAATCAGAATTTACATTGGTGAAATCATTCTTACTTTACAGTATTTTTTTACTCCTGCCTAAACATTTTACACAGTACTGTACCCTTACCCTGACACCACTCCATCTTTCCGGTGTATCATTTTGTCATCTCAACCATTGTTTTTTTTTGGGCAAATTTGCTATTTTTTAAGCTGTCCTTGGTCTATAAAATGTTTAGGGAATTGGGAACCCTGATTACCTTGTGCTTTTTGCACTTTTAAAACTATCAGCAGGACTCTGAGAATGTGTTCCCGATATAAACAAACAGAGAAAAGCCAAGCAAAATGACACCTATTATTGGCTAACTAAAAAGATTACAATATGCAAGCTTTCGAGGCAACTAAGGCCCCTTCGTCAAGCAAGATGTGAAGAAGGGGCCTGAATTGCCTCGAAAGCTTGCATATTGTAATCTTTTTAGTTAGCCAATAAAAGGTGTCATTTTGCTTGGCTTTTCTACATTCATAATGGCTAACACGGTACAACTCCCTAGTACTATAGAAAAACAGAGAAATTCTTTAAGGACCCTGAGTGAATTGTCACATTAATACGCTGATTACAGTTGAAAGTAGCAGTCTTCAGAACTGGCGATGGTCATCTTGTCATTAAGTGGTGGCTCTGAGGCTAAGGATCTGCGCTGGTATCCTGACAGTTGCTGGTTCAAATCTCTGTCACTGCCAAAAGAGATCCTACTCTGCTGGGCCCTTGAGCAAGGCCCTTAACATTCAATTGCTCCAGGGGCATTGTACAATGGCTGACCGTGCACTCTGACCCCAAGGGGTATGCGAAAATGAACAAATTCCTAATACGAGAAATTGTATAAGGCGAAATAAAGAACAAAAAAAACCCGAAACAAATAAAAACAAAGCAAATGTTAAAGCAACACTTAAAAAAAATAATGTTTAGCACTATGTTCATTTGCAAGATAATTGATTATAAGCAGTGTACAGCAATTGGAGCACATCATATACCAAAAAAGTTAGAAAAATAACTCAACAAAGTAAATCAATAAGTAAATAAACACACAACTGCATGCACGTATATCGTCACTTTACTGCATTGTGCTTTCTGGTATCTCTTTGGCCTGTAACATTGAGAGCTTGGCTCAATTCTACATCCATCCACATCATTAAGTGTCTTGTTCTTAATTTTGCCTCAGAATGTGCTCCATTTTACTGAACAGATTAAGTTTAGGTAATAAATACTGGTTAGAGGCTGTCAGCCGAGTTCTTTACAATCTGATTTTCATGGTTCTCTGAATTTTTTTACTACAACAATAATGCTACCTACCACAGGATTTATCGCAAAACTGTAGGAATTGGTAAGTAATTTGCTTTTTAAGCATGCATGCAGCATTCAAACTTTACAAAACGCAATTTAGATTCATACAGGTAAGCAGCAAATGCCATCAAAAGCAACTTTTTTATGCCCGCTATGTTGGAAAACGTTTTTCTTTCATGAAGGGTGACTAATCAGGGAGTGTGATTGTTTTAAGAAAAATGCGTTTACACTCATCCACACCAAAACGCTGATCCTATGTTTTCAGGAGTGTACAGCTCTGGAAAGCGTTAAAAGTCTTCATTTTTAGGGGTCTAAAACAATGGGGTGTTGTGGACAAAAGACAAAAATGTAGACAAATGTATACATATTTTAAATGAAACACATTACTGCTGACAGGGCTAAGTGTACAAGAATATGTGGCAATAGACAACTAGGAACTGATAGCATCGCAGAGAGTGAGTAGGAGATTAAAGTCCTGAAAGACAGCACAGGGAGACAAAACCTTAGATATGCATAAAGGTCCCAGGGCATAAGTGACAAAGGGGATCTGGGCTAAGGCCCATTAAATGGAGCTTATGAGGAGTAAAATACTAACTTAAATTAAGTAAACTAATAACGGGGGTTTCTTGAAGAAGCTTTGACATTTTTAAAAAATGTATCCTGTCAAATAGGAGAGGATAATTTGAGGTCCCAGGGCCATTGAAAGATGTATGGTTAAGGTTTATATGAAGCATAGCACAGAGATGAGACATGCTTTCTGAGAGGAGAAAAGGAACTAGCAAGAGAAAAAAAGAGGATGACAGCCTGGGACATAAGGTAATAGTTCTTGTTTTAAAAATTAACAAAATAAGACATTGAAGTCATGCTAATTCACAAGAAAATATGCCCCTAACTTAAGGACTAAGTAACTGAAAATGATTAGTGTTGCTTCATTTAACCCTGTGCTATTTTAATATGTGTAGAGCACAGCCTATCCCAGCAACCGAAGGAGTGGCAGGGTTGTGCTGTAGGTGCAGTATCGGTGACAAAACTTTCTGGTTTCATATCGAACACTTGACTTTTTATGTGATTTGTCTAGAAACAGAAGTTTGTATTTCAGGGTTAGGGTGTTTTTGCAGTAGTAATTGTTAGCAAGAACACCAATATTGTTACACTAGTCATTAATGTACCAGTAGGTGGCACTCCATGAATGCTTAATTGGATGCTTGTTGACAGCCTGCATTTTTTTTTTCTCCAGGAAGATGAGGTTGAATTGATGGTTCTGGAAACTACAAGAATTCTACATAATAATAGCAATAATAATAATAGTAGTCGTAGTAATATTTTTTTTTAATTTTTATAAAATATGAATTCTACTTTTTGAAGTGGAAACCAACAACATTCGTTTTGACTTTATTTAACTTAATCCAGAATAAACAATCAGATTCAAATTATACTAAGACAAAATTTTATTAGTAGTTTTCAGCCCAGGTGTAAGACCTAAAATTGTTAATTAGTTCAATAAAATATTATAAAAGGATATGTTTATGGCAAGCTCTGTTTTTATTTCTAAATGCATGATGCATTCTAATAGTGTTCCCTCTGAATGGTGCTTTGGAAAACTAATTTTGATTGTTAAAATGTTTTATTCAAATGTCTTTAACAATTTCATTGTACTGGCACTGCTCAAACACCTAGAAGTATTGCATCCTTTTCTGCTGTACATGGAGTTTCAGGCTATGTCCACACTACTAAGTTTTCATTTAAAAAAAAATTCAGACATTAGTCTCTGTTTTTACCTTTTTTAACTCCCGAAAACGGAGACTTTTGAAAATGCTTTCCAGAGCCGTATACCTCTGAAAACGCATACTCGCCATTTCAGTGTGAATTGGAGAAAACCGTACAATTTTGAAAATGCAGACTCTAATCGTGTGTCATTTTGCTTGTGCTTATTACATAGCCCTTTCACTGATTGGATCCTACTGATGAGAATGTCTCATTTCCTGATTGGTCACCTTTCACAAAAGAAAATCATTTTACAACATAACATAGTTATTTTTAATGACGTTTGTGTGTTGTTTACCTATGTGCATCTAAACTGTATTTTGTACAGTTTCAATGCTGTATATATGCACAAAAGGAAAATAATTTCCGGTCACAACCAATGTTCTCTCTAAGGAGTAGCATATAGTGAGCAAAAAACATTGTTTATGAGCAACATTTTGTTTAAGCTAAAAATTTATGAGCACCAATTTTCGCGATAAGTACGAGCGACGCCGTCAGAATGAGCGATCGTGTGGGAAGCATGAGCGATGCTCTGAATTCGTGTGAGCGATCGCTCACACGCTCAGCTTAGAGGGAACATTGGTCACAACAATTTTGGCATAAATTTCATATCTGATGGCGTAACCATCCCTTCAAGGAGTACACTTATTCTTCCTGTTTTCACTGCTGCATGAATGCCCAGTGTAGGTGAATGCCTGTCATACGTGTTTGCAGTAATTTTACTGTGAGAGGTGAACTGATGAGAAAACTCTAGTGTTGACAAAGATCATTTTCATTTAGAAGCCCATTTTTAAATGAAAAAGTAGTAGTGTGGATTTTGGTACAGGGTTTTTTTTTTGTTGAAGGATTGCCAGATCAACCCTAGGGATCAGTTTTGACTTATAGAATTAACAGCCTTAACATTTTTCCCATGTGTACATGGACTTTTCTCCCATATCCCTAAAGATATGTGTGCAAGGTTGATTGCCAACTGCAGAAATACATTATGATCGAGTTTGTCCTGATGTTCTAAATAGAGATTATTATGGTGTGTGCCTGATATTTGCCAGCTCCCCATGACCCTGAATGGTATATACGTGTCAAAAATGAAGCTAGCTAAATGGATAGATATGCTTTTTATGCACATCAGTTTTAAAGACTTCATTAGGTATTACATAAAAACTTTTTCCAACTTGCTTAATCTAATACAACTGTCCTGGAGTGCAGGCCTGCAAGGTACAAAGACACCCAAGGTGGATTGCTAGTTACTTATAGTCCATCACTTATACTCAAGGAATACACTTGGAATCCCCAATCAACCTAACCTGCACGTCTTTGGACATGTATAGGGTGGTCCATATCTAATTATGCAATTTTCATTATGCTATAACTTATTAAGTTTATTGCATAGAAAATCACCTGAAAAATCCCGGACCATCGAAGTGTGCGAACTGACGACATGAAGAATTGTCTTCGCACCAAACTGGAATTGTCCCTGCATAAATCAAAGTCATCCAGATGATCTGAATCTGCATAATTAGATCTGAACCACCTTGTATGTGAAAAATGTAGTTTCCAGAAAATTTTCCAGCTAGACACTGAGAGAATATTCAGAATCGAAAAAGACTAATGACAGATTGTGGGATTTGAACCCAGTTCGCTGAACTGAAATTGATACTGAGCTGCTTTTCCATCTGTTAATAGGTAGTTTGTGAATGTGTAATACTGATAAAGTATGACAGTTTCAGCTATTAACTGAGTGCCATGTTGAGAAGTCTTGCTGTCAGCTATCGATGCTGTCTAATATTGCACATTATCCACTAACACATAACATTTACAGACATTTATGCCTATGCCTAGGGGAAACTGTTTTAATACTCCATATGTTTTAAGTGTTAGACCTCTTTAAGCATATCCTTCATTGGAAGAAGACACCCATTAAATTGTCTTCTAAATCTATATAGTACCTACATGTGTGCAAGACATATAGCATCAGAGCCAGATTTAAGTGATTTTATACCTGGTATCATTAGTACTGGCTATTTCTGCTTTTAACATAGTCCTCCGTGGTGCTTAAAATACAGGTATTGAAGTAGAACTACATGGAAAGAAATCCAGTCCATCTATGTGTTAGGAGAAAATTGAGACCCAAATGTGAACAGGGCACCAGTCCATAAGAGATCATGCTTAAGTACACTCCAATTCTTGGTAGATGATTCAGTCTATGGAATAATTCTTTAACTCAGGCTTAATTTAAAATTTGTGAATGCACTTTAGGAAACAAAATCAAACCTAGTGCAAAAAAGGAATCTTAAATTGTATACACATCATTTTAAAGAGTGTTAATAGAAGTGCCAGAGCCTAAGCAGCATCAGATATAGAAGACTGGTAATTCATTTTAATATAAATATTCATAGTAAAGGTTTTGCTTGTTTAGAGATTTCCATAAAACAGATCTGATCATTATCATTTAGGTGTTTTCTTTTATTTTCAAGAGGTTTTTTGCAAATGGGAAAAACAAGAAGAGTGGTCAGAAGGGTAAAGTTCAGTACATAAAGTAAAAAAAGAAGCACTAACACTGTTACTGAAAATGAAGATCACAACATTGGATGTTCAGAAACAAGTTGTTTTTGGAAATGAAGTTCAAGCTATCTGCCATAATACCGAGTACTCTTATAAAGGACACAGTGTGCAGCTGGAAAGCACCTTACACTGCCACAATGGCCAATTGAAATCAAGAATGCTATGTTGTCAGAAATTGGCACCTGACAAGAAAAACCGTGAACACAACAATGTGCAACAAAATTATTTTCGCCTTACAAATTAAAAATCCAGATCAACACAAAAACATGAAATTAAGCATGATTAGAGTGTAACATGAGAGACATCAGGAAAGAAGGACACATGAATGAGTGATAACTGAAGGTGCAGAACATCACATAGCCTCAGGCAGTAGACATACAAGTTCAGATGGAATGTGGAACATAGTCATGCCATCCACTCATCCAACTCTCCTTTTTTTTACTACCATCCTATTCTATTCAGGGTCATGCAGAACTATAATAAAATGTATTATTATTATTTTTGTTATAAGTTGTGCTGTAAAATGCTACCTGCCTTTTAAAATAATGAAATTGCAAACTCAAAAAAGTAAAATACAGTTAATTCCTAAACAGACCATGAATTGGTGAGTGTGGTCTTAGATGCATGGCACACTCAAGTTGCATCTTCTGGCATTTCTCACTCAGCTTGTGTGTCAGAGCTGGGAAAAGCAACTCTGCCTACAATATATGCAGACCCCAAGGACAATTTAAAAATCTAAAGTGAAGATTTCCCTGCTGTTGCCTACAGATGGTGCAATCGTGTTTGTGTGTGTGTACAAGATGCAAGAAGAGGCTACTGCCTATTCGTAGTGACAATGTGAGCCACTCTACAGTATCAAACTTTTTGTTTTACTCCGCTTTCTTTTTTTTCTCTAAAATGAGAATGACTATTAATTTGCAATCTGCTTGTTTCTTGCTCTATTGTGTTCTTCACACTGTTGTTCAAGCCTTTTGAATAGATGAAACTTCCATATTTACTTGTGCCTATGAATGCAATCTGCCCTGATCATGGCAAAAGCCTGGAGATGAAGGCTTATGGCTTTTTTCTTCATGGTGCTTATTTATGTAGCCAGCAGAGCTTTTTTCAGCAAAGAAGCAAATTGTCTCCTTTTTTAATGTGTATGGCAAAGTCATTATCAATTGGTGTTTCAGTAGCACAATTAACTTATCACCACTCTTTAATATAACATCACATTTTACCTCATTAATTTTCATCTTTTCAGTAACACTTGAAAGACTTTAATTAATTTTCACTCTGAAGTATGTGAAATAACAGTGCTATTTGGCAAGGGTAGTATTTGTAACAGTCCCCAGTAGAAAAAAGAAAAAAAAACCAAACAAACAAATGTACGGTGTTATTTAGTTATTTCTTTTATTGCTTCTGTTAATATTTTTGCACTGAAAAGTTCATATTGAACACTATCCATTGAACTCTGGTAAACCTTAATGCTTAACAATGATTGACATACATGTTATGTGACATCTTTCACTGGATCCCATCATTGCTTAACGGTCCAGTATAATTAAACAGATATCTTGGTACAGAAGTGTTAAATGACTCATTCAGGGTGGGATCACAATTGAGCTATAATTGTCTGAAGTACATAAAAAAATAGTTAACCCCCACTCTATAATGCCATTTTCTCCAACCAAATATAATGTAACAAGCTATTGTTGAACTAAAAAAGACTAGAACCATGTGAATCATTAATGATTTGTCACAGTTATACTGTGCAGATGTCATTAATAATATCTTGGAGGTCCCATTTTTACAGCTTTCTCGTTTTTGGATATAAAATCAAAGCATGGTAATTTGGATATCATCTATGGTACCCTCTAATTATTAGCCAGCATAGCTATTACTATATAATCATTTTAGAATTGGGCAAAAAGTTAGGTGCAAAAGGCTCTATAAAATAGATAGATATGAAAGATACTATTAGAGAGATAGACGTGGATGGACTGACACCCTGGCAGAGATGGAAGATGTGGTTTTACCTGCCTGCTGTTATGGATCTACAACTAGGATAAATCTGCATTCCCACCAGGATGGGTGCTGCTCAACTGCCTCAATTGGGAAACTGTGTTTCTTGAACATGATGGTGATGATGTTGCGACCCCTGTTGGTTTGGGTGCTGATTCTACACTTGTCCTGTATGAATGTGAGTGTAGATGCTTGCATAAATAGGCCATTATGGCACCCCATCCAAAGGTGGTTCCTGCCTTGTGACCCATGCTGCAGGGATAGACTCTGGCCCCCTGTGACCCTAAAGTGCACTTGACAATATTATGTGAGCAGTTCTCTCTGCAGTTAATGTCCAATATTTGTTAATCTGTTTTAAGGTTTTGACTGGCTGCACTAATTGATGACCCAGCATCTTCATCAGGCCCCAGATGCAGATGGTTTTAATTGTCAAGTACAATTATTCAAGCAGCTATTTGGGAAACTTGTGCTGATTAAACATCACAAAGACAAATAAGAGTATTATTTGGTGCAATTAACTGGCATAGTTAATCTTAAGACTGGTTGTGAGGTGCCGCTTGATAGTTTTATAATATGTGTGGGTGGGCAGGAGGGAGCATGAACAAATGCTTTAGTCTTCTTGCAAACAGCAACATTTTTGGGGTGCATATCACGTGTGCCTTCAACAAATACTTCAGCCTCATTCTTTTGACGCTTACTTATTTAAAATTAAATGCCTTCTTTTTTTCTTGTATGACAATGAAAGAGGTACTCGAGCACAGGCCATTACAGAGTAAGCAAACATCAAGTAGTGTTTTCTGTTTGAGCGTGTGGTGCTTAGTCTTGCTTTCAGCACAGCTCACAAGCTCAGAAAAAGAAGTCCACCTGCTTTTCAGTTGGCAAGTGGTCATCTGCTTCCTCCATCTCATCAATCCTTTTCTTCAAATACTGCCTTTTGGGCTTTCTGGCCACATAGTTTAAACCACAGAACAAACAAATCTTGAATATCAGGACAACCAATATAAACAAATCGTCTTTGGCTCCTTCTACTTTGACATTCTATTGTGTTTGATTTTAAGGCTCACTTTTGATGGCTCTAGATATTTTAATTTATGAGATATACTTCCAAGCTCCTAAACGTCTATGTAAACTCTGCAGTTTTCATTTTTGATTGTATTTGCTATTTTTGATGTTATTATACTGATTAATTTGCATAGTGTATTGTAATCATCTACAGTGGTGTGAAAAACTATTTGCCCCCTTCCTGATTTCTTATTCTTTTGCATGTTTGTCACACAAAATGTTTCTGATCATCAAACACATTTAACCTTTAGTCAAATATAACACAAGTAAACACAAAATGCAGTTTTTAAATGATGGTTTTTATTATTAAGGGAGAAAAAAAAATCCAAACCTACATGGCCCTGTGTGAAAAAGTAATTGCCCCCTGAACCTAATAACTGGTTGGGCCATCCTTAGCAGCAATAACTTCAATCAAGCGTTTGCGATAACTTGCAATGAGTCTTTTACAGCGCTCTGGAGGAATTTTGGCCCACTCATCTTTGCAGAATTGTTGTAATTCAGCTTTATTTGAGGGTTTTCTAGCATGAAGCGCCTTTTTAAGGTCATACTATAGCATCTCAATTGGATTCAGGTCAGGACTTTGACTAGGCCACTCCAAAGTCTTCATTTTGTTTTTCTTCTGCCATTCAGAGGTGGATTTGCTGGTGTGTTTTGGGTCATTGTCCTGTTGCAGCACCCAAGATCGCTTCAGCTTGAGTTGACGAACAGATGGCGGACATTCTCCTTCAGGATTTTTGGTAGACAGTAGAATTCATGGTTCCATCTATCACAGCAAGCCTTCCAGGTCCTGAAGCAGCAAAACAACCCCAGACCATCACACTACCACCACCATATTTTACTGTTGGTATGATGTTCTTTTTCTGAAATGCTGTGTTCCTTTTACGCCAGATGTAACGGGACATTTGCCTTCCAAAAGTTCAACTTTTGTCTAATCAGTCCACAAGGTATTTTCCTAAAAGTCTTGGCAATCATTGAGATGTTTCTTAGCAAAATTGAGACGAGTCCTAATGTTCTTTTTGCTTAACAGTGGTTTGCGTCTTGGAAATCTGCCATGCAGGCCGTTTTTGCCCAGTCACTTTCTTATGGTGGAGTCGTGAACACTGACCTTAATTGAGGCAAGTGAGGCCTGCAGTTCTTTAGACGTTGTCCTGGGGTCTTTTGTGACCTCTCGGATGAGTCGTCTCTGCGCTCTTGGGGTAATTTTGGTCAGCCGGCCACTCCAGGGAAGGTTCACCACTGTTCCATGTTTTTGCCATTTGTGGATAATGGCTCTCACTGTGGTTTGCTTTAGTCCCAAAGCTTTAGAAATGGCTTTATAACCTTTACCAGACTGATAGATCTTAATTACTTCTGTTCTCATTTGTTCCTGAATTTCTTTGGATCTTGGCATGATGTCTAGCTTTTGAGGTGCTTTTGGTCTACTTCTCTGTGTCAGGCAGCTCCTATTTAAGTGATTTCTTGATTGAAACAAGTGTGGCAGTAATCAGGCCTGGGGGTGGCTACGGAAATTGAACTCAGGTGTGATACACCACAGTTAGGTTATTTTTTAACAAGGGGGCAATTACTTTTTCACACAGGGCCATGTAGGTTTGGATTTTTTTTCTCCCTAAATAATAAAACCATCATTTAAAAACTGCATTTTGTGTTTACTTGTGTTATATTTGACTAATGGTTAAATGTGTTTGATGATCAGAAACATTTTGTGTGACAAACATGCAAAAGTATAAGAAATCAGGAAGGGGGCAAATAGTTTTTCACACCACTGTATGCTATGTGTTAGTAGTGGGACTTTATAAAATAATGATTGAGTGATAATCTTGCACTATCTCATTATGGATTGACTCTTCATCCAGGGCTGGTGCCTCCCTTCCTCCGAGTGTTGTTGGGTTGGGCTCTGATTTTGATCTGTAAAACTTATTGCTATGAAACTTGAGAGTTCCTAAGCACATAGGTCCCAAAAACTTCAAACAATGCTGCCGGGGGTGGATTTACCATTAAACCATAGGTAGTAATAAGGCCAAACACAAAGTCCTAATTAATAAAAAATGTATTTCACATAAGAATGCTCTGAACAAAAAGAATTGCCTGAAAAACAAAGAAATCCAAGCAAATAAAGTCCCCAATCTGTAAATAAAACAAAAAAAACAAACAAACAAAATCCAAGAGCAAAAGCAATAGTTCAAGAAGCCAGAAAAGTAGGTACTCACAGTGACCACAGCACACTCCAAACAACGATGAGCCACTAAACGATTTGCTCTCAGCTTCTGAAGAGAAAGGTCAGGGTTGGTCCTTCAGTGGTGATATTAGGGTGGGTCTACCTCTTAAGGCTCAACCCATAAAACTCAAGGAACACAGAAAAACATAGTAACAACAATTTATTTCTTGCATAGCCAAAAATCACACAAGGAATGCTTCAAAGGGCTTTAGCAGACCCTGTTTTTTGACAGGCCCCAAACTTGACTCTCAAAAACTCCCAAACAAATCTTGTAGGAAACAAATGAAATAAATCTTAGGAAGGGTAATTCAGAGGGAGATTCCCTTCCGGGTAGGCTGGGTGTGCAATGGGTGTCAAAAAAGGGGATAAATATAACGCACAAAACAGAGCACAAATAACTGTCTTTACAGAACTAGATGGCCAATCTTTCATTTCTACCTCAGATATGAAAATAGATACGAAAAATAAAGAGAAAGATATTAATAAAAAATCCATAATTTCAATAAACATATGAAAAAGAATTTAAGATGAACAAAGAAGGCTCAAAAAAGGAATTTGAACATAAACCATGGCTGTAACATAACAGTTATGATACTCAACCAGTAATATAAGGGTCATGTTATGACATCTACCCATTCATTTACGAGGCCTGTATAATCCATTTTTTGAGCCAACCAAAGTTTTTGCTTAATCCCGCTGTTCTGGGTAGGAGGCAGAAAATAGCCCTGGACCAAGGTGCAATAGAGCACATTCACATGGAGGCCAGTTTAGTGTCACTAATACACATTTCTTTAAGATGTGGGAGGAAAATAGGAGTACTCTGAAATAAAAAAAAATGAAATAACTCTGCCAAGGCAGTGCCGATTGAAACCCAGGACTCTAGAATATTGTAACAGTAATGGTAAGCACTGCCAGAGGTTAAGAAAAATGTTCAGATTACCAAAAACTGAAAAAATAGTGTCATTTTCAGTTGTGCAAAAAGTACTTTATCAGTTAACAAGTATTAGGTTAACATCTTGCACCATCCTGCAACAATGGAAGTTAATGAAGCCTTGAAGGTTGATGTAAACAATTCCTGCAGGTATCCCAAGTTTTGCTGATTACTTACAAACCCTCTGTCTGAAGTATAATTATTTATACATACTAGCTGGTTGCATAAGTCGTGGACTGTTGGTCTATATCTTATATCTAAGTATGGAAACAGAATCTAATAAAATTAATTCAAAAGAGTACGTTCAGTCTACAATGCCTATGACGTCCTTTGACACATACTCACTCAAGGGTTTCAGTCTCGACTCTCCCACTTCACTAAGGCATTGGTCGCATGTACTAATAAAAGACATTGCATTTTTTCATTCCAGCAATTGGCTTATACGACCAATACTATAATCTAATAAAGCATATTTTCAATAGAAAAAAATGAAAAGGCTGATGGAGGAACTACTAATCCCACTGGTGCCCATTGACTACCACACAGAGGGAAGTAGCTGATTGACTGACCCTAGAGGTCTCAAAGTTAGGTCCCAGGAAGATATCATGCCCTCTTTATAGCTATTAATTGAATTTGTAATTTATTTACAGAATTTATTTCTGCTGTCATTTTGCTATATTAATGAAGGCAGGTCATCAGGATGTTTAATGAACTGTAATAAGATTAGTGCTCCCAATATCATTTTGTTATTATCTTTTTCAAATTCAGATTTTCCTTTAGTAAGCTGTAATGTCACAACTGAGAACAACCAGGATGAATCCCTGCCTTCCCTTTCCGAGTTGCCTGATGGTTTGCCAGAACCTCTTTGAGCCTAATCAGTAGTCTCCTTCCATGGTCTCTCTGAACTCCTGCCACATCCAGGTTTTTTCTTCCCTGTCACCCAAGGCCGCAGACCTTTTGGCCCATTGGTACCTCTCTGCTCCTTTGGGAGTCTCCTGTGCTAACCATATACAGCCCGATGGCATCTCTCACCTCTGGTGTCCACCACTGGGTCCTTGGGTTGCCACCTCAAGAGGCACCTATGGCATCCAGGCAGCAGCTCTTTGCAGCTACTTCTACAATAGCCACTTGGACTTTATGTCCTTATCCTCTTCCGGATGTGGGAAAACTTTCAGTGGTTAAATATGACTGTCTGCTGGATGGGGGCCTCCCCCAGATGTTCCCTATCCACTTTCACTACTCATCTCGGCTTTTCATTTCTGTTCAGGTGCCTATCCCCCATCATCTGACACAACTTTCCACCAGGTGGTGATCAGTGGACAGCTCTGCCCTTCTCTTCACCCTAGTGTCCAGAACTTACATCCATAAATCTGATAATATGATCATGATATTGAGCACTGATCTTTAGTCTAAGGAGCTCTGGTACCAAGTACACTTATGAGCTACCTTATGTTTGAACATGGTGTTTGTTATGGACAAACCACGTCTAGGACAGAAATCCAATAACATAACACTGTTCGGGTTTAGATCATTGAGGCCATTGCTTTCAATCACGCTTCTCCCAGTGCCTCCATCGTTACCCATATCGGTGTGGAAGTCCCACAACAGAACCCCAGCTGGGACCTTTTCCAGGATTCCCTCCAGTGACTCCAAGAAGACCTGGTACTCTCCACTGACATGTGGTCCATAAGCACATATGACAGTCAGAGAGCTCTCTGCAACCTTCAGCCACACAGAGGCAGCCCTCTCTTTCTCCAGGAAAAAAAGCCAACAAGGCATTGGCCAGGCAAGGACTCAATAAGAAGCCCACTCCAGCCTGACACCTTTTCTCCTGGGCAAACCCTGAGTACAGGAAAGTCCAGACTCTTTTGAGAGGTTTGGTTCCAGAACCAAGTGAGTGGGTGGACCGCCAAACCCACCAAAACCACCTTCTTCCCCCCAAGAGAAGTGCATTTTGTGCTTTTGTGAATTACTGGATTCTTCACCTACTTTTGACTACGTTTATGGATTACTTGGGATTTTTTGCACTGGATTGCTTTAGTGTATTTGAGCAATTTATTTGCTTCTTGAGCTTTACTGTTATTGAAGAGAATTTTGTAGAAATAAACCTTTTTATTTTATAAAG
Source organism: Polypterus senegalus (assembly GCF_016835505.1). Taxonomy (NCBI): domain Eukaryota; kingdom Metazoa; phylum Chordata; class Cladistia; order Polypteriformes; family Polypteridae; genus Polypterus; species Polypterus senegalus. Next base: position 24,737,454 of record NC_053165.1, read on the forward strand.
ATTCCCCTCTAGTGGGCATTTTTGAAAGTGTTTCAAACTACTGTACATGCTTTGAAACTTATTGCGACTTTTGTGCTTTGGAACTGGAAATCTATGACACTAACAAAATGTAACTACTGGAAGGAAAAAATCAGTTAAAAAAAATCTATATATTATAATAACAGGTGTACCTGGCTGTGCCTGGGGTGGAATAAAGCGCAGCTGCTGTCATGAAAGGGGAAATATTTCAGAATGAAATAGCCTTGGAAACATGGATGCATTGGGCAGCAGCATGAGACTCTGTATGCCTCTGCAGACTCAAATTTGATCAATTTCTACTGGTCCTTGACTTGAACTCTTGAACCAGTGGGTGTGTAGTTCCCAATGACTCGGCTCATTGTTCATGTCATTTCATCATAACCACCTGCATTTCCTCAGGCTGTCTTGTGCTATCAGTTATAACTGGATTGATGCAAAGCATTCAAATTCCCAGTATAGCACTTAAAAAAAGTTCTCATCTGATTTAGTAGAGTCATAAATGTACACAAACAATGACTAGGTATACGGCTTTATTCCTTAAACATTATTCAAATTACAATAAAAATTGAAAATGAATTTTACAAGTTAATACAGATACAAAACGTTTATCAACATACACAGTATGATAGATACTAAAATTTTTACTCTATACTTTATTGGGAACCCACAGGAACACAAAGAACATAAAAACTCCACATAGAAAGCACCACCTAAGAAAATGAATGTGTTGATTTCCTGTTCCCTCAAACCTAAATGATATTCAGCAGCAACTAAGTATTACCCTGGAGGTGCTTTATAAATAGCTGGTTCTAAATAAGACCTCTTACGTATATTAAGCATCTGTGTGAGTGATTGGCTTGCCTGTCATTGTCACCCATATGTTTTTGTAGCCTGACGCAAGAGCCAGCTACGCAAAATTGTTGGCTACAACTAACTGGCAGAGAAAATGAATATTCATAAAACCCGTTAAATATTCATATAAATCGCTGCACATAAAGCACTCTAATCCTCTGTCATACTTGTAGAATGAAGCAATTTGAAATTTGTTCATGTTGTAATGACAAAAGAGAGGAGTCAGTATGAAGTGCTGGGGTACCACCAGGTAACCCTACTTACTGATGGTGCTTGAAAGAAAATGCACACGAGTGTTAAAATATGGCTGGTGCCATGAGAAAAAAGAAAAGAGGGTTTTTTTAAAGTCGGAGCACAGTTGCCGGTCTGCCGATATCAGATGGCCTCTTGTTCTTTATAGTGATCTCCTGGAAGACAGCAGGCTTCAGAGGATGTAGAAGTGAGATCACTTGTTATCCAGCCAGCATCCTACTGAACTGTAGGTGAAAAGTTAATAACAGCACCCTCTCTCTACTCGGGGTGGTTTAGCTTACCTTTTCGAAGCCACGAAGATATCCCTTAAGTGTGTGTTCTTGACACTATGCACACAAAATAACTGTATGCCTTATTTGCCTGCTACATTCTTTGCTGTTTACGCTCTCCAGTACAAATAAATGAGTACAGTTTTTTTTTAACAGATATGGTTTGATCCAAGAGAAAGTCTTCCCCTAATGTCTTAATGTTACAGGGATTTTTATACACATAATATTAAAATCACACTGCTATAGCTAATATATAATTGAGACAACTGAAAAACCCCTACTATAACTTAGTAATGGAAAATGTAAATAGGTAAAAAATATAGTAAACATACAGGGAGTACTAATCTCATTTGAGTCCATTAAACATTGTGGTGATCTGCACTGATTAATGAAGCAAAATGAAAGCACAAATACATCATGTAAATAAGTAACAAATTCCTTTAACAATTTTTAAAAGCACACATTGGCCTCCCAGTACAAAAGTTTGAGACCCTTGTGATCCAACCATCATCGTACTTGCTGTGACAGTCAGCAGTTCTACTATTGATCTTTGTGATTTCCTGTCATTTTGCTGTATTTAAAATTTCCTATTTCAGGTTATGTACACTTGTCTACACCATCACTGATGGAATGAAAAACGCAATGCCTTTTATAAATACATTTAACCAATGCCTTGGGATGGATGTATCTGTTACTGCCTCAGTATTATTGTGAGAAGAGATATGGACCAGTAGATGTATAACATGTGTCAGTGATGTCGTAAAGAAACAGGTCAGAACAGACATACTGAGCCTCCAAAATAAAAGTCTAAGATCATGAAAGAATTTCAGAGAAACCTAACTCTGGAACCTACTTGAATTGAAACTATCCATCGCTAAGTGTATTGTCACTCATGCGCGTCAGATGATCACCTTTCAGTCCCATCAGAGATATGTAATACCACTCAGAGACAAGAGGGGTTGCTGTCATTAATGGTATTGTCTTTTCTCTCATTCATAGCACTGGGAAGACACTCTATGTGGGCAACTGACCCCATCCCTTCCGGTCGGAGTCCTATAAAAACTGGGCGTCCCTGGAAGGAGGACACAGTCCATTAAACATGGACAAGACAGACCCATTCTACAGAGCAGTATTAACCAAAGAAACCAGCCAAGGCAACTACTGCCTATTTGTTTATGTTCTTTTTACACCATTGTGCTTTACCGATTGCCAGCACAGGATTAAATGGGGCAACTTGCTTGGTAGCCCAACAGCCCTTTGGACTCCTGCAGTGTCTTCCTTCATCCACAGTGCGCTCCATGCTTATACTGTAGCAACATATCCTGAGACGTCAATAGTGAATCTGAATTGGCCAGAGTTTAACTTTCTCAAGTATGCATAAATGTCCTAAAACAGTGCTGAGAATGATGCCCTTGGGTGAGCACATCACGAGTGACATTGCGAACATTGCAGACTGCAGTTGCACTGTTGACTTCATTTCAATGGTAAGATGTTTCAGCCCTTATAATTAAGAGCAGCACTGGTAATTCATGATTTATCATGGACTAGCCTAGCTAGTACTCTATAAAGTTGCACCTCTCTGTTTTACTGTAGATATTAAATTGGAGGTTGCCCAGTTCTCCTCCAGTACTTTTAACATTATCCTCCATAGCTATTCTCCACCTCCTGAGCTTTAAATCTCCATGCCGTCTCTTATCTGCTACTTATATTTAATCTAATATCTCAACAGCTGTTCCCAGAATGCTTACTTTCCAATTACCTATAAAGCTCAAGGTCTAATGGTGGCTCTTGATCATTCCTAGCATCTGATGTTGCCTGCCAAGAGCTGCCCTCAACCTGCTTTTCTTTTTTTAAAGTGGATTTAAAAACTGCAAAGACCAAACACCAGAAGATGAATCTAATATGTAGAGTTGCTCCTCAAGAGCAGCTCACATCTTCTGTTGTTTTTAATTAGTCAAAACATTCCTCCTTGTAAAGTTGCTCTTGAAGTGCTGCTTTATTTTTAATTAGATCCAAAAATGGCCAAACAGCAATCATGCTATTTGTGTGTGAATGTGCTCCTCATGGGCTGCTCTCAGCCTCCTTTTCATAAGTGGATATGAAAACGTGAAGAGCAATGATTACATACCTCTTATGTAGAAAGCTTTTCTTAAAGAACCACACTCAGATTGTTTTATTTTTTAACTAAATGGTAGCTAATCATCACCCTTAAGTGTTAAGATAGGTCCAAGGTACAGCTCTCTCCTTCACTTGTCTTCAGTGACTCTTTTCATCATGTCCTTCTTTTCTGAATATCATCCAACATTGTCATACTTTTCCTTCCTTTCCTTGCACTTTCCCCCAAGAGACTACCCTAACCCATGTTGCCATCCTAAGTACAGGCCCAATCCTTTTTTTAATTCCACTTGCTGATGGACACATTGATTTGGAGCTTCTCCTCTCCCCAACCTAATGTGATACACTTCCTTTTCATTACTTTTTTGCTGGACTCAAAGTTCAAATGCTTCTAGTCTTTTTGGCTCCTTTCACACTGCAGCTGAAAGTGACTCAATTCTAATTTTTGGCTCATGTCTGATTCTTTTGTTTGGCTGTTCAAATTCATTTTGTAAGTGATCTAATTGCAATATGAGTATATGCAGATATATATCCTGAATTTGCTCTGCATGCACAAAATTAATAAAAATAGCTTCATAAGGCAGATGCGACATAATAAATCATCATGAACATAAATAAGAAAGAAGAATAGAAAACAAAAAAATCATAACTGTTACTTTGAATGAATTTATCATAGCCATGTCCGTAAGTAGAAACCTGTTGATATGAGAAAGGAGCCAGCTCTGGTATGAGTTAACCATGAAGGGTTTTGATACAAAACGGTGACAGTGAAGTTATTGTGGGCTTCAATAATATGTCTCTAGGAATGTCAGAGCACTGGGACTTTGTGAAGTGTGGTTTAGCTTCACTTGGAGAGGCAAATTGAGTGGGTGGTGGTGAGAAAGAAAGAGAGCAAGCTATTTCTTATCTATCCTATTAATCCTTATAATTGTAATTGGCAACGTAACGATAGGTTTCATGGCTATAACTCCTGGAAAAATTGGAAATTAAAGTCAAAGCTGTCTTATGTAATAATGTACTATCTTAAAGTAACACTACAGAACGTCAACAAAAGACCATCAAATAGTCAACTTTGTGAGCTGGAATGTTAAAGGTCTCAATCACAAATTAAAGAGAAAGAAAGTATTCTCCCATCTAACAGGTCTAAACGCTAAAGTAGTATTTTTACAGGAGTCCCACTTAGTAAGCAAGGATCAGGTCCAGCAGCACAGAGACAGGAATGGCCAAATATTCCATTCCAGCTTTACAAAGAAAACTGGAGGTGTAGGAATTCTTACACATAGAACAATCTCATTTGTAATATCAGATGTAGCATCTAATCCTGATGGACGATATGTGATCGTCATGGGTAATTTATTTAACTGTAAAGTAATTTTGATAAATATCTACACACCACATGTGGACGAAAGGGACTTCATCCAAAACATATTTGCATCCATTCCCAAAGTGAACATGGCTGGTGACTTGAATTGTGTTTTAAATCCAGACCTAGATAGGTCTCCTTCCACAGGGGTGATGACATCTAACACTGCAAAAACAATTAAACAGTTTGTAACTGATCATAACTTATCAGACCCCTGGAGATTCCTAAACCCCTTTGATCATGGAGCTTAAATCACTATACCCCATATACTCGTCTCGCAATTGGCACCTTAACCCACTGTTATTAGCAGACGAGAATTGTACAGAGTTTAAATCCAACCAAATTGAGTTTTTTAGTGACAAATACATCCTCAGAGATCTCTGCAAGAATCCTCTGGGAAACTCTGAAGGCTTTCTTAAGAGGACAGATTATTTCATATCTGTCCCACAAAATTAAATTGGAAACCAAGAAGGTATTGGAGCTAATCAGTGAAATTAGCAGAATAGACCAAGAACATGATAGCTGTCCGAATGAAGCACTGTATAGGAAAACACTGGTTTTGCATTCAGAACTCAACCTCTTGATAACAAAAGAAACAGAACTAATTTTTAAATCACAGCATCATTACTATGAACACGGAGAGAAAGCTAACAAGCTCTTAGCTCAACAAATCCACAAGCAGGAAGTTTACCATACAATCCCAACAATTACCAGTGCAGGAGACAAAATCATTGACCATAAAAATTGAATGCAGACATTTAGAGACTACTATAAGGCTGTATATTCTACTCAGATTAAATAAGGCAAGACACAAATTAAGGCGTTTTTGGAGGCATTACAGATACCACAACTAGATAATCTCAGTGCAGAAGAATTAGACAAACCTCTGGCACTATCAGAATTACTAGATGCTATGAACTCACTTTAGAGTGGGAAAGCAGCAGGCCCTGAAGGTTACCCTGTCGATTTTTATAAAAAATTCTCAATTAAGCTAGCTCCCCTTTTATTAGTAACATTTACAGAAGCTAGAGACTATAAAATTCTACCTCAAACTTTTCGCCAAGCATTAATTACTGTTTTTCCTAAGCAAAATAAGGATTAATTACAATGTACATCATACAGACCAGTCTCACTTCTGAATAATGATGTTATGATACTCTCCAAAGTCCTTGCCAGTAGGATTGAGAAAGTTCTTCCTTCGATAATATCACAAGACCAAGCTGGATTTATTAAAGGTAGACATTTAGCTTCCAATCTTCATCACCTGTTTAATGTAATATATTCACCGAAAAAGTCTAACACCCTGGGGATTATCGTTGGATACAGAAAAGCATTTGATATGGCTGAATGGAACTACCTTTTCACCACATTGGAAAATTTTGGTTTGGCCCGAACATATGCGCATGGATTAAACTGCTGTATACCACTCCAGAAGCTTCAGTTTGTATTAACAATATTATTTCAGACTATTTCAATCTAGAACGTGGTACAAGACAAGGATGCTCCTTGTCACCACTGATTTTTGCAATCGCCATAGAGCCACTGGCAGTTCACTGTCAAAATGCTTATGAGATAAAGGGGATTGGTTATCAGAGAAGGACATGAACCGAAAATTTCACTATATGCAGAAGATATGGTACTATATATATCAGATCCACAACATACTGTGCCTGCAGTCCTAGCAGCAGTAAGAGAATTTCAAAAGATTTCCGGTCCCAGAATTAATTTGAATAAAAGTGTGCTTTTTCCAGTGAACTATCCAGCACACAATATCAAATTGGACACCTTTCCATTTATCATTGCAGATCAGTTTAAATACCTAGGGCTAAACATCTTTATCAGGAGAATTTTGCTGTCTACTTAGAAAATTTTAAGCAAGATCTTGCATAGATGGTCTACCCTTCAGTTCACTTTAGTTGGAAGAATTAACATTATCAAGATGAATATCCTTCCTAAGCTTCTATTTCTATTTCAAAACATTCCTATATACCTCAACAAATCATTTTTAAGAAGTTAGATTCAATCATAACCTCATTTATTTGGAATTCAAAATATTCATGCATCCAAAGGGCGACCTAAGGCAGAAGGTAGCAAGGCTCTACCTAACTTTCAGTTTTATTACTGGGTGGCAAATATACACACTTTAAAAACCTGGACATTGACACAAATTGATGAACGTACACAGGCCTGGGGCCTCATGCATAAACGGTGCGTACGCACAGAAATGTTGCATAAGAAAGTTTCCACGTTCAAATCGAGATGTATTAAACCTACACTTGGCGTAAAGCCACGCACTTTTCCACGGTACCTCATACCCTGTCGTACACAAGTTCTCCACTTGGTTTTGCAGACTGACGGCACCCAGCGTCAAAACAGTGCTACTGTTCCTGTGTGGTTACTCTTTATTTCTTAGATCCACATTCCTGCGAGGCTTTATAAATACACTGAAACTAACAGCATATTGTTTATTAGTGTAATGCATCTGATTGTAATTAACTTGTAACAATATAATGGTCCAGGGAATAGCCATAGTATTCCAAATACCATAACTGCTTTAGCGTTGTTACTCTCACTGCACCTTTTTTTTTCTTCTTTCAGCTGCTCCTGTTAAGGGTTGCCACAGTGGATCATCTTTTTCCATATTACTCTCACTGCACCACTCGGAGTATTTATATCACTGTATCTGAATGGGGAATCACAGCAGCAGCTGATCGGAAAGAGAATTATCGGTATACAGCATCAAGCACACGCTTGCCGTTCAGCCACGGCAAAACGTTTCAAAGCCTTTCCTGTACGGATCTCGCGGTTCAGAAACAGTTTTATCCCAAGAACTTTAAACAATCAATCAGTCCATCAAGTGCTCCTTCTTGAACTGTTTGTACTTATAAGTACAATTACCCCACTGTAAACTTGCACTACAGTTATAATATTGCACAACCTGTGCCACTTCATAAAGCGCGTATTTACATATGATGACGATATCATTTTTAAAAAATATGTTGATTATATAATATAGATAAAACTTTAACGTCATTTAACTGATCTGTATTGTTAATAATTAAACATGTGAGGACACGGTTCCGCAGCGCTAGCAAGTTCACGGATTGATCCTACCTTGTGCTGTATTCTTACTGGGTCTTACATGACACTGGAAGGATAGATGGATAGAATAATTAAACATGTACTACAAAGATATTTTAATGTTCCTTAAAAGTTTTCAAAAATCATCGTTGTAAACTTACAGATGGCTTAACGTCTATTCCAGAGCTGATTGTGTGGCGATTGGGTATTTGGAGAAAGAAAAGTAAGCACGGGAATTGGAGGTGAGTAAGGGCTTAAGCTTAAGGGCTATTTATATTGATTTGCATATTCAAAGAGGCGTAATTCTGGGAGGACTTGGGGCGAGACAGCACATTAACTTTTCACATTGACCGGGATTTATGGAGCAGAAGAACATGGAAGTTGGAGTACCCACAGATTTCTGCATCTGGATTTTTCTGTGCATAAGCACATTTCAGCTTTTGTGGTTACATCATGTTATAGTGCAAATTCTACGCACGGTGTTATGCATGAGGCCCCTGGTCCGCAATAGAAATAAAATCCTGCAGCACTTCTTTATATTCCTTTCTTTGTATCCCAGTAAATACAAGTTATCACCAATATACTAATAACCCAATTGTGCTTTTTTCACTCAGAATATGGAACCAAAGCCTGAAGTACTTTAAGATAGAGAAGCTTTTATCTGTGGCACCTCTGCACAATAACCATCTTTTCCCACCCTCTCAAACATACGCAGCTTTTAATGTCTGGAAAACATTTAGGATTAAATCACTTAGAGATCTGTACCTAGAAAATGTCTTTGCATCCTGTAAACAATTGCACTCCAAATTTAACCTTCAAGCAACACATTTATTTCGCAATCTCCAGATTAAAAACTTTGTTAAACAAAACCTGCCCAACTTTCCTTACCTTCCACCTACTCCAGAAAAAATATCGATCAGTCTTGAGGACTCCAACTGCATTTCTGTGACATATAAAAACATTTTAAAGTTCCTCCATTTCAAAGATCCCAGAGTACATTGGGGAAAGGATCTCTCACTCAACATTTTTGAAAAGGAATGGAAGGCAGCAACGCACAGAATTCACTTGCGCTCCATATGAGCAACGCATACAATCATTCAACTTAAAATCATCAATCGAGCCCATCTGTCTCGTTTAAAATTGTCCAAAATGTTTCCAGAGCAAGATCCAGCCTGCTATTGTTGCAATCAATTTCTAGCCTCATTGAGTAATTGGGTCATTTTGGGCGTGAACCAAATTAACATTATTTTGGACCAAAATCTTTAAATGTCTTTTAGACAGCCTGGTCTCACAATCTCTCATAATCCACTCACAATTGTATTTGGTATACTTCCAGATGGGCCTAAAGTGGAGAAGGACAAACAAACTGTAATTGCCTTTACAACACTATTGGCACGTAGACTTATCTTGCTGAACTGGAAGACTCCTAACCCACCTGTTTTTAGTCATTGGGTAACCGATGTTATATCCATCCATCCTCCAACCCGCTTTATTCTAACTACAGGGTCATGGGGGTCTGCTAGAGCCAATCCCAGCCAACACAAGGTGCTAGGCAGGAAACAAACCCCTTGCAGGGCGCTAGCCCACCGCAGGGCACACGCACACACACCCACACACCAAGCACACACTAGGGACAATTTTGGATCACCAGTGCACCTAACCTGCATGTCTTTGGACTGTGGGAGGAAACCAACGCAGATACAGGGAGAACATGCAAACTCCACACAGGGAGCGAACCCGGGTCACCTAACTGCAAGGTAGCAGCGCTACGAACTGCGCCACCGTGTTGCCCCCGATGTTATATACTACCTGAAATTAGAAAAAAATAAATGCTCTCTTAAAGGATCTGTGCCAACCTTTTTTAAAACTGGGCACGATCTAATTAATAACATTTTAGAATAAATATTTTAAATTGAGGAAACGGATTCACTTCCCCTTTTTATTCTATTTATTTACTTACTTATCTTATCATTCTCATGGGTGAGTGTTAACTTGGCTTGAACCAAGTTTTGTAACATTTGACTTGCTTATATGAAATGTTGTTTGATTTTAATAAATTAAATAAAAAGTAAAAAAAAAAAATGTGTTTTTCTGAGATAGTCTTGTAGAGAGATGTTAGCATAAGTAAATGAACTCTGGTTCCCGACACTCTCAGAAACATCCAGATTTGATGTACACTATTTCCATCAGAAAAAAACTTGCCAATTGAGGTGTATTGGCTGTTGACAGATGCAGAGTAGTAGTAGTAGTAGTAGTAGTAGACTGCTATTTAATTTGAATAGCTAACAAAAAATACTGATGGTGGAGGGTGTCATGCAGAAGGCATCGTGAGTGCCTTAAAGGTACCAATTTGTTAATATTCCAGGAAACTGGTGATAGAGATATACAATATAAAATAATAGTTTCCATTCCTGTTCCCAGAACAGAGGAAGTCTCGCTTGAACATTCCTTTCTAACTTCTACTCTTCAACTCCAGAAAGCATAAAACCAGACTATGACAGGAAGCCAGTGTCATATGACCATCTGCAACACTAAGGAAGTCAAGTTGTGTCAACTGTGCTGAATAACTGAGGTGTTACGCCTACTGTCCATTTATCACGTGGCAGAATGTTATCCAATGAAATTGATTTTCTGAGCTTTGTTACTTCTGATTGGTCCATCCAGGTTGTGTCTGTGACATCTGTAGGTGGTTTAGTGTTATAGTGTTCGCTACATGTGTATTCTTTATACCCTTGCCCATTTTTGAAATTAACACTTTAATTGCTAGTGTTTGATTACATTTTGCCAATGCAGCATTCTCTGATTCATTGTTAAGTTTGCCATTCAAAAACAAACAAAACAACAGTAATTCAGGTTTTGTACATATCACCATCAACTAACACAAGCCTAATTTAGAATTGTATACAAATATGGTTTAAATCTGATCTGAAACGTTATTTCTCGAGTTTTTTTTTGCTGTTCACATTAAAAAGATAAAATCTGTACTACATGAGTTAAAAAATTATAATGTGAAAGTGGCCATTTTGTATTCCTTTTTATTATCCATGACATTCACGCACTGATGACCGCTCCCCAGAAAAAAACTCTTTATTATTCTTTCTTGAAGGTTTTCATCAAAGCACTTCATTAATAATTCTTTCATTTTTCAGTTATGAGTCTGACTTCTTTTTGACATCTATCTGAAACTTCTACTTTTTGACATCAACAGTAAATGTAATGTTCTCTTTGATATCCAGATAAGACTGGCACCTTTCACATTTACTTTCATCCCAAAAATCTTATGCTGCTACATTTAGCTCAGCAGCTAAACCCTTTTCTTTGTATTAATGAACATGGCCTTGTCATTTGCAAATCTGCGTGATCTTACTGTTACTTACTGCCTTCCATCAGGTATTCCTATACAGTACTTGTTTTACCATTGCACCTACTTAAAAACTGAAAAGTGTTATTGATAATTTTTTCTAGGTGTGATATTAAATTGCAAGGGTAAATCAAAAAGTAAAGGCAATTTGAACATTAGAACATTAGAACACTCTAGAAAGCTTGCCGGTCCTATCCACTTATTTCTTCCAAAAAAACATCAAGTCAAGTTTTGAAAGTCCCTAACATCTTACTGTCTATCACACTACTTGGTAGCTTATTCCAAGTGTCTATCGTTCTTTGTGTAAAGAAAACCTTCCTAATGTTTGTGCGAAATTTACCCTTAACAAGTTTCCAACTTTGTCCCCATGTTCTTGATGAACTCATTTTAAAATAACAGTCTCGATCCACTGTTCTAATTCCCTTCATAATTTTAAACACTTCAATCAAGTTATCTCTTAATCTTCTTTTGTTTAAACTGTAAAGGCTCAGCTCTTTTAATCTTTCCTCATAATTCATCCCCTGTAGTCCTGGAATCAGCCTAGTTGCTCTTCTCTGAACCTTTTCTAGTGCTGCTATGTCCTTTTTGTAGCCTGGAGACCAAAACTGCACACAGTACTCAAGATAAGGCCTCACCAGTGCATTATGAAGGTTAAGCAGAACCTCCTGTGACTTGTACTCCACACATCAAGGCGCTATACAACTTAACATTCTGTTAGCCTTCTTAATGGCTTCTGAACACTGTCGGGAAGTCGATAGCTTAGAGTCCACTATGACTCCTAAATCCTTCTCATAAGGTGTACTCTCGATTTTACGACCGCCCATTGTGTATTCAGACCTAACATTTTTACTTCCTATGTGTAATTCTTTACATTTAGTGGCATTAAATTTAATCTGCCGCAAATCTGCCCAATTTTGTATGCTATCCAAGTCCTTCTGTAATGATATAACGGATTCCATATTATATGCTAATCCACCTATTTTCATATCATCTGTAAACTTAACCAGCTTGTTACATATAATCCTATCTAAATCATTTATATATATTAAAAATAGCAGCGGCCCTAACACTGACCCCTGTGGAACACCACTCTTAACATCGGCCAGTTCTGATGAAAATGACATTGTAACTGCAACGGATAGAAGCTGGTACAATACCACATGTTCATGATGGCTTATGGATAGATCAGACATGCACAGTTTAGTGCTCTGCCGTTGGTCTAGTCAAAGCCAACATCAAATCAACATGGACACTCTGCTATGGAATTGCACCTTTGTTGAACAACATGGCGTAGTGAGACATTGGGAGTGAAGCCTGCTGAAATTTACAGAAGGATATTGGGTCAGTACACAAGTGAAAACAGCATGACTGAACGAAAAGTTTAGTCTGGGTAGAATGCTGGAAAGCTGGAAGAATAAATGTAACGAAATTCGATCTGGTTGACCATCAACACCACACACACTAGCCCACATCGACATGCCAAATGCCTTCATCAGAGAAGACTGACGGGTTACATTGTCCTCTGTTGCTGCACATTTGGGTATCCACTATGGATCTTCATATTCTGTAGTATATGATGACTTGGGCTACCATAAAGTTTGTGCAGGATGGGTTCATAAACAGCTTACTCATCTGCACACGGTGAGCAGGTTTCAATCCCTTGGCACTTTTAAACGAAAACAATCTCTGTCCACACTACTGTTTTCACATTGTTTATGAAAGTATCTCTGCCCATGGCTAAAAGATCAAAAACACATATGACGTATATGTTCGCCTACACTGGGCATGTATACATCTGCGGAACACATCCCATCTTGAAGGGATGGTAACATCTCTGGCTAAGGTTATTACCATGAAACTGTAACGACCATTAAATTATTTGTCTTTTGTCTTTTGTCCATTCAAACTGTGCAAAATACAGTTTAGATGCATACAGGTTAAACAACATGCAAAGTGGCATGGAAAGGAGCTCCTCTATGTCTGCTGTCTTGGAATATGGGTTTCTTCCATGAAGGGTGACAAATCAGGTAATTAGATGTTGCGAAGAGCAGGATCCAATCATGGAAGGGCACTGTAGTTAGTACAAACATACAAACAAAAAAATCTGAGCATGATTGGTGGCTATGTTTTCTCCCGTACCTATTGCCATGCTGAGCAGGCATTTTCAGTAGTATATGGTTTGATAAATAATTGGGCAGCAGACAGAAAAAGGTTTGGGGATGGCCACACCATACACTGAAAAATCAGCAAAATAAAAGAAACACATCTTTATAGAAGCAGAGTTCATAACTGAACTGACTAACAGGTCATATACTGGTCATAAATATGGTGGAATAAAGGAAGAGGTTGTGTCAGGGCAGCGGGAACAAGAATTGATGTGGCAGTAAGATGGATTCTGGCTACTGGAAATGACATCATCAGATGTTGCTGGAAGTGATGTCAGCAGTGGGTGGACCTGGTGGTGATTTCACAGAGAGACAGGGACTTTGGCTGAACTGCAGAGGAACACAAGGATAGATGATCAGATGAAAGTCACAACCCCCAGTCTGGCTAGCGAATAACACTATTTGAACCTGTAAACTGTCAATTAGAACAATTAGAACAATCTAGACGAGAACAGGCCATTCAGCCCAACAAAGCTCGCCAGTCCTATCCACTTGCTTCCTCCAAGAAAACATCAAGTCGAGTTTTGAAAGTCCCTAACGTCTTACTGTCTACCACACTACTTGGTAACTTATTCCAAGTGTCTATCGTTCTTTGTGTAAAGAAAAACTTCCTAATGTTTGTGCGAAATTTACCCTTAACAAGTTTCCAACTGTGTCCCGTGTTCTTGATGAGCTCATTTTAAAATACAAGTCTCGATCCACTGTACTAATTCCCTTCATAATTTTAAACACTTCAATCATGTCACCTCTTAATCTTCTTTTGCTTAAACTGTAAAGGCCCAGCTCTTTTAATCTTTCCTCATAATTCAACCCCTGTAGACCTGGAATCAGCCTAGTCGCTCTTCTCTGGACCTTTTCTAGTGCTGCTATGTCCTTTTTGTAGCCTGGAGACCAAAACTGCACACAGTACTCAAGATGAGGCCTCACCAGTGCATTATAAAGGTTGAGCATAACCTCCTTGGACTTGTACTCCACAGATCGTGCTATATAACCTAACATTCTGTTAGCCTTCTTAATGGCTTCTGAACACTGTTTGGAAGTTGATAGCTTGAGTCCACTATGACTCCTAAATCCTTCTCATAAGGTGTACTCTCGATTTTTCGACCGCCCATTGTGTATTCAAACCTAATATTTTTACTTCCTATGTGTAATACTTTACATTTACTGACATTAAATTTCATCTGCCACAAATCTGCCCAAGCCTGTATGCTATCCAAGTCCTTCTGTAATGATATAACGGATTCCAAATTATCTGCTAATCCACCTATCTTGGTATCATCTGCAAACTTAACCAGCTTGTTACTTATATTCCTATCTAAATCATTTATATATATTAAAAATAGCAGCGGCCCTAGCACTGACCCCTGTGGAACACCACTCTTAACATCGCCAGTTCTGATGAGGTTCCTCGCACCATCACCCTCTGCTTCCTGTGTCTGAGCCAATTCTGCACCCATCTAAAAACATCACCCTGAATTCCCACTTCTTTTAACTTGATGCCCAACCTCTCATGTGGCACCTTATCAAATGCTTTCTGAAAGTCCAGATAAATAATATCATAAGCTCCACTTTGATCGTATCCTTTTGTTGCCTCCTCATAGAATTCCAACATGTTAGTAAAACACGACCTCCCCCTTCTGAACCCATGCTGACTGTTCAGAATAACTCCTGTCCTTGTCATGTGTTGCTCAATCTTATCCTTAATAATTCCTTCCATTAATTTTCCTGTGATGCTTGTTAAGCTTACTGGCCTATAGTTGCTTGGATCTGCCCTGTCACCCTTTTTATATAATGGGATGATATTTGCCATTTTCCAGTCCTTTGGAATCTCTCCAGTGCACAGTGACTTCCTAAAAATATGTGTCAAGGGTTTATATATGTACTCACTAGCCTCCTTAAGAACACGAGGATAAATATTATCTGGGCCTGGTGATTTGTTTGATTTCATCTTATTTAATCTGAGCAGCACTTCTCCCTCTACAATTTCCAAATCCCTCAGTACCTCCTTAGTAGTTGTGTTTACCTCTGGCAGGTTATCCACTTGCTCACTTGTAAACACCTCAGAAAAATGTAAGTTTAGGGCATCTGCTATTTCATTGTCTGTATCTTTTAATTCCCCTTTACTATTCCTGATGAACTTGACCTCCTCCTTAACTGTTCTTTTACTACTAAAATACTGAAAGAATCTCTTGGGGTCTTCTTTGCCTTATCTGCTATATTCCTCTCCAACTGTCTTTTAGCCTCTCTGATATCCTTCTTAATGGTTGCCCTCATGTTCTCATACGCTACGGTTCTCTTTGCAGTCATTAGTCTTATATGCCTTATACAGCAGTTTTTCCTTTGCAACTTCTTTTTAAATCTTTATTAATCCATCGTGGAGATTTTTTAGTTTCCTATTACTTCCAAATTTAGGTATGTATCTGTCCTGCATTACATGTAAAACATTTTAAACCTGTTCCACTGCTCCTCGACTGTCTCCACATTTAAAAGCTTATCCCAGTCTATCCTACTTAGACTTTGTCGCATCTGCTCAAAATTAGCCCTACTAAAGTTCAACTTAACAATTTTAGTCTTTGCATCTGTACTCTTACAAAATACTGAGAATTGTATTACATTATGGTCACTTGACCCTAGTGGTTCAATCACCTCTACACCCTCAATTCTATCCTGATTATTACAGAATACTAAATCCAGATAGGCTTCACCCCTTGTTGGTGCTTTAACATGCTGTGTTAAAAACAGTCGCGATTACTTCTAAAAACTCCTGCTCTTGTGCTCCTCCATCTGTAAGGTTATCCCAGTTAATATTTGGATAATTAAAGTCCCCCATGACTATAATATCCCCTGTAAACTTGCCTTTTGATATTACTAAAAGATGTGTGTTGAAATTACTGTCTGAATTGGGTGGTCTATAACACACTCCTAAAATGAGACCTTTTCCCTAATATTTTCCAGGCGAAGCCACATGTCCTCACTAAGATGGGGCTCATCATCCAACTGAAGATGACTTACATTTAATTCCTGTTTGGCATAAACAGCAACCCCACCTCCTTTTCTGTTCTGTCTATCCTTCCTAAAAATGTGTATCCCTCTATGTTACACTCATCCCCATCTTTGTTATTTAGCCAGGTTTCCGTTATTGCTATAATATCATAATTGTGCTCTGCTACATACAACTCCAACTCACTTACCTTATTTTTGATACTTCTAGCATTAAGGCAAGCTATTTTTAATGTGTTAATCCTTCTATCTTTACGTGTTTGCTTAAAATTTACATTACTATGCATTTTTATTTCTACACCATTGTTTGTTCTTCCATGTATAGATCTAAATCTGGCCTGTCCTAAACTCCCTGCCCCCATTCCCTAGTTTAAACAATCCTCGACTAGCCTACACATACGCCTCCCCAATACATTGGTGCCCCTCCGGTTCAGATGTAACCCGTCACGGCGAACAGGTCCCATCTGTTCCAAAAGGAGTCCCAATGCCCCATAAACCTATACCCTTCTACCCTGCACCAAGATTTGAGCCACGCGTTAAGCCTTCTAATCTCCTCAATCTTACCTGGACTGGCGTGGCACAGGCAGAACTTCGGAGAAGACTACCTTGTCAGTTCTGCTCCTCAGCTTGGTACCTAACTCTTTGAATTTGGATCGCAGAACTGACAGACTACCCTTATGTATGTCATTTGTTCCAACGTGGACAATGACAACTGGATCCACCCCCGCTCTGGCCAAGAGCCTATCCACCCTTCCAGGGAGGTCTCCCACCTGTGCTCCCGGAAGGCAACACACCGTGCGAGACTCTCTCTCTCTGGAGCACACCTGCGCTTCAATCCCCCTAATGATTGAGTCCCCAACTATCACTACCTCTCTCTTTTTGGGAACTGGTTTTGAGGTGGCCCGTTGGGGCTCCTCAACCCTGCCTACCACCTCAGAATTATCAGAGTCACCGTCCAGCTCCGCCAGGACATGATAACGGTTAGACACTTCTAATTCTGGGGTTGATGCCCCCGGACAGTGTGCACCCTTTACCTTACGCCTTGCGACCGTGACCCACCTATTCCTACCTGTCTGGTCTGGAATCTCCTCCCGCGCCACCTTAGGGGTGCACACTATCTCTCTAAAGGACACCTGGGCCAAGTCCGCCAATTCTCTATTACAACGCAGGTCAGCCAACTCCTCCTCCAGTTCAGCGACCCTGAGCTCGAGGTGCTGGATCAGCTGGCATCTCTTGCAGATGTAGCCCTCATAGACAACTGGCTCTTCCAAACCATCATCTAAAAAGTCTAACATCCAACAGGACTTGCATTGCACTGTCCCTCATGTTCACATGTGTTACAACGTCTATGGATAGTGTTTTCAAAAATTTCTGTTTTTGTGGGTTACAAAATGCAAGGGTAGTGTGGACAAATGGGACTAATATCTGTCTTTTTAAACAAAAACATAAGTAGTGTGGATCACATTTTATGAAAACTGTGTCAGTTGGACCCTACAGGGTATTAGCAGTATGAAAAAAAAGAAGTTTGACTTGAGAAGCCTAATTCATTGTGCCTGTAAAATGGAAGGGCAGCAGAGAAAATGTTCGTGTATGTTTGCTACCAGAGGTAAACACTCAAGGAGGATAATCAAAGGACAGTCCAGTAGAGTTCTTCAGCTAATGTATTACAAGTCGCCTGCTCCATATGACTGCTTTCTGGTTGTACATTTGCATACTTTAGCATACATGGGGGTGTTTTGGTCCTCAGGAACCCTGGGGTCTGTAGAAGGAGGCTTAGCAGATGAATTCCTGGCATTCTTGACCCAAACATTCATTAGAGGGTTTGATCCTGAAAATGACACCCAGCTTGGGCTTAAAAGCCCCTTTTATGGTCAGTGTTTTGTAAGCTTGGAGTCAAGAAGAAGACGGTTGAGAAGAGTCTGACTGGTGAAAGTATGACAGGATGAAGGAATATGGAAAGATAAATGGGAGTAGAGAATGTCTGGTTTAGAACTAAGATGTGATTTGGAGCAACCAACCCACTATGTAGGCAGTGGAACTGTGAAGCAGATGGCCCTGGAAAGCATTAGAATTTGTTGCTTTCTTATGTTTACTGTATGCTGTCTTTATCCCTTGTGTTATTTCACCACCATTATAATAAAAATGACATTTGAACTCCTTATGTGATGATTTGGAGGATGGTTTGCAATCATGTCTCTGTCTTCCACACTGTATTTACAAACACTTTGGGGGCAGCTATTTTGTTTTTGAGATGAAGAGGGAGAGAGAAAGAGCTGTCATTGTGAAAAATGTGAGGCCAGCTGATTTCCCCTCATTGTTACCATACCTTGGTAGCATGTTGTAACAAAGGAATCTCATCAATGTTAATTACAGCAGTGGCATTTAGTCTTTAATATTAAACAGCGTAAAAGGTGTTAACGTGTGCTGCAGTGAATAGACTGTGTCTTGTAATGACAGACAGTGTACGTCTATACAAACACAAAATTGGGCGCATGATCATGCATTTATATGAGTATTTAGGTAGCCTTCATTTCTGTGTCTTCAGTTTGTGTTCTTGCAAGCTCAAAATTGATTCATGAAGCCCTTATGTCTCTGGAAATTGCTGCTGCAATGATTGTGGATGGACAGAAGAGGACAGTGTCAAGTATGCTTGGAAGTTTCTTTATTTTGCACCGTTCTCATTATTAAAGCTGCATGCCCTCTCAGAAAGAGATCTAAAAGCATGCCCATTTACCCAAAATGTCAGATGTCAGTGTGAAGACGTGGCTGTGCGATTTTATACATCGATTGTTGTCAAAAGAATGGTTAAATGGAAAAAGCTTTGACTGACAAAAATAATAGGGTGCTTTAAGGATATACTGTATATAAAATATATATAGAGGAGGAATATATATACTGTATATATATATATATATATACAGAGTGAGAAACAGCGTAGCAAGAAAGACAAAGAAATGTAAAAAAATGTTGGGGTCCCAAATGAAAGAAAATTTTAATGTAATTTCAATTTTGTGCAAATTGCAGCACAAGTCAAGGTGAAAAAGGGCTGAATAGTGCTTCTGTTCCACATACAGTATCTGTCCATCCGTGCTGCTCTTTCTTGAACAACGGTGTTATCAGTGCTTTTTTGTTTTATTCACATACAGTACAAGTATCAGCTTTCTACTCTGTCTTCTTCTTTTAGTATTTCATTAAACATAGGGATTCTATATCTGTCTTTCTGTTATATAGTGCCTTTCCTGTCTATCTATCTGTCTGCCCTGACTGTTAAAGACATATCTAGACCTGTCTCAGTAAGCTGTTGTACATATCCATCAATTTTTTCAATTGTTTATTCAGTTCAGGAGCAACAGAGCCTAGTCTTGGTGTACTGGGAGCAAGGAGGGAACCAAATGTGTATGGAGTTGCCAATCTTTATGGCCAGAGCATAAAAAGTACATTTAGTGAACTGGCCAGTCATGTTGGTTGTAAAGCACTAAGCACAGCATTACCCTGTTGCTGTTCATACTGATACTGTAGCAGAAATATTACACTCTGGATTAATAGTACTCAACTCTTCTATTGTACCATCCAATCAATAAAGTAGGTTAGCGTGCACCCACCTCATTACCTGAATCTGTCATTGATGCACTAGCAGTCTTGCCCCTGTTATATTAAAAAAGCTGTCCCAGTATATAAGGGTGGCATGGTGGCAAATTGGTTTGCATCACCACTTTGAATTACTTGGACCCTTTTTTGTTTTCCAGTAGTGCTCCTTCTCTGTTATCCGTGTGCTTTAATGGGTCTTTTTCCATTTCACTCATCAGTTCCAACACATGCAGCTGTTGCTGGACTGGCTAAAGTGTAAAAGGCATGCGGTTGTAAATACACAGTGTTATGGAGCTCCCTGTGAAATGTGCTGTTAACATACAGATTGATTTATACCTTTACACAATCTACTTGCACTATAGTGATGTTAATTGTGTACTAGCACTAAAGTAAATACAATTTTAAACACCAAATGTACTGTCCTTTAGAGAGATAGTGTGCACCCCCAAGGTGGCACGGGAGAAGATTCCAGACCAAACAGGTAGGAATAGGTGGGTCACGGTCACAAGGTGTAAGGTAAAGGGTGCACACTGTCCGGGGGCATCAATCCCAGAATTAGAAGTGTCAAACCATTATCATGTCCTTGCAGAGCTGGATGGTGACTCTGATAATTCTGAGGTGGTAGGCAGGGATGAGGAGCCCCAACGGGCCACCTCAAAACCAGTTTCCAAAAAGAGAGAGGTAGTGATTGTTGGGGACTCAATCATTAGGGGGAATAAAGCGCAGGTGTGCTCCAGAGAGAGAGTCTCGCACAGTGTGTTGCCTTCCGGGAGCACAGATGGGAGACCTCCCTGGAAGGGTGGATAGGCTCTTGGCCAGAGCGGGGGTGGATCCAGTTGTCATTGTCCATGTTGGAACAAATGACATACATAAGGGTAGTCTGTCAGTTCTGCGATCCAAATTCAAAGAGTTAGGTGACAAGCTGAGGAGCAGAACTGACAAGGTAGTCTTCTCTGAAGTTCTGCCTGTGCCAGAAGGCTTAACGCGTGGCTCAAATCTGCAGGGTAGAAGGGTATAGGTTTATGGGGCATTGGGACTCCTTTTGGAACAGATGGGACCTGTTCTGCCGTGACGGGTTACATCTGAACTGGAGGGGCACCAATGTATTGGGGAGGTATATGTGTAGGCTAGTCGAGGATTGTATAAACTAGGGAATGGTTGGGCAGGGAGTTTAGGACAGCCCAGGTTTAGATCTATACATGGAAGAACAAACGGTGGTGTAGAAATAAAAATGCACAGTAATGTAAATTCTAAGTAAACATTTCAATGTAGAAGGAGTAGCACATTAAAAATAGCTTGCCTTAATGCTAGAAGTATGAAAAATAAGGTAAGTGAGTTGGAGTTGTATGTAGCAGAGCATAATTATATTATAGCAATAACAGAAACCTGGCTAAATAACAAAGATGGGGATGATGAGTGTAACATAGAGGGATACACATTTTTTAGGAAGGATAGACAGAACAGAAAAGGTTGTGGGGTTGCTGTTTATGCCAAACAGGGTTTAAATGTAAGTCCTCTTCAGTTGGATGATGAGCCCCATCTTAGTGAGGACATGTGGCTTCGCCTGGAAGGTATTAGGGAAACAGGTCTTATTTTAGGAATGTGTTATAGACCACCCAATTCAAACAGTAATTTCAACACACATTGTTTTAGTAATATCAAAAAGGCAGGGAGATATTATAGTCATGGGGGACTTTAATTATCCAAATATTAACTGGGATAACCTTGCAGATGGAGGAGTACAAGAGCAGGACGTTTTTAGAAGTAATCAGTGACTGTTTTTTAACACAGCATGTTATAAAGCACCAACACGGGGTGAAGCCTGTCTGGATTTAGTATTCTGTAATAATCAGGATAGAATTGAGGGTGTAGAGGTGATTGGACCACTAGGGTCACATGACCATAATGTAATACAATTCTTAGTATTTTGTAAGAGTGCAGATGCAAAGACTAAAATTGTGAATTTGAACTTTGGTAGAGCTAATTCTGAGCAGACGAGACAAAGTCTAAGTAGGATAGACTGGGATAAGCTTTTAAGTGTTGAGACAGTCGAGGAGCAGTGGAACAGGTTTGAAAATGTTTTACATGTAATGCAGGACAGATACATACCTAAATTTGGAATTAATAGGAAACTAAAAAAAACTCTGCGGTGGATTAATAAAGATTTAAAAAAGAAGTTGCAAAGGAAAAAACTGCTTTATAAGGCATATAAGACTAATGACTGCAAAGTGAATCATTGAGCGTATGAGAACATGAGGACAACCATTAAGAAGGATATCAGTGAGGCTAAAAGACAGTTGGAGAGGAATATAGCAGATAAGGCGAAAGAAGACCCGAAGAGATTCTTTCAGTATTTTAGTAGTAAAAGATCAGTCAAGGAGGAGGTCAAGTGCATCAGGCATAGTAAAGAGGAATTAAAAAATACAGACAGTGAAATAGCAGATGCCCTAAACTTACATTTTTTTGAGGTGTTTACAAGTGAGCAAGTGGGTAACCTCCCAGAGGTAAATGCGACTACTAAGGAGGTACTGAGGGATTTGGAAATTGTAGAGGGAGAAGTGCTGCTCAGATTAAATAAAATGAAATCAAACAAATCACCAGGACCAGATCATATTTATCCTCATGTTCTTAAGGAGGCTAGTGATATATATATATATATAAACCCTTGACACATATTTTAGGAAGTCACTTCGCACTGGAGAGATTCCGAAGGACTGGAAAATGGCAAATATCATCCCATTATATAAAAAGGGTGACAGGGCAGATCCAAGCAACTATAGGTCAGTAAGCTTAACATGCATCACAGGAAAATTAATGTAAGGAATTATTAAGGATAAGATTGAGCAACACATGGCAAGGACAGGAGTTATTCTGAACAGTCAGCTTGGGGTCAGAAGAGGGAGGTCGTGTTTTACTAACATGCTGGAATTCTATGAGGAGGCAACAAAAGGATACGATCAAAGTGGAGCTTGTGATATTATTTATCTTGACTTTCAGAAAGCATTTGATAAGGTGCCACATGAGAGGTGTTCCACAGGGGTCAGTGTTAGGGCCGCTGGTATTTTTAATATATATACTGTAAATGATTTAGATAGGAATATAAGTAACAAGCTGGTTAAGTTTGCAGATGATACCAAGATAGGTGGATTAGCAGATAATTTGGAATCCGTTATATCATTACAGAAGGACTTGGATAGCATACAGGCTTGGGCAGATTTATGGCAGATGAAGTTTAATGTCAGTAAATTATTATACATAGGAAGTAAAAATGTTAGGTTTGAATATACAAGGGACTGTCGGAAAATCGAGAGTACACCTTATGAGAAGGATTTAGGAGTCATAGTGGACTCTAAGCTATCGACTTCCCGACAGTGTTCAGAAGCCATTAAGAAGGCTAACAGAATGTTAGGTTATATAGCACGAGGTGTTCAGTACAAGTCCAAGAAGGTTCTGCTCAACCTTTATAATGCACTGGTGAGGCCTCATCTGGAGTTCTGTGTGCAGTTTTGGTCTCCAGGCTACAAAAAGGACATAGCAGCGCTAGAAAAGGTCCAGAGAAGAGCGACTAGGCTGAGTCCAGGGCTACACGGGTTGAATTATGAGGAAAGGTTAAAAAGAGCTGAGCCTTTACAGTTTAATCAAAAGAAGATTAAGAGGTGACATGATTGAAGTGTTTAAAATTATGAAGGGAATTAGCACAGTGGATTGAGACTGTTTTTTTAAAATGAGTACATCAAGAACATGGGGACACAGTTGGAAACTTGTTAAGGGTAAATTTCACACAAACATTAGGAAGTTTAGCATGTAGTATGTACAGTTACAATAATTAACCTATAAATATGTTTTCATATATTAATAATACTGTTGTAGTCATAGACAGCTTTTGCGATACCACAAATATAAACAACTAGCCAACCCGAGGCGTACTATACACTGCATAATCAGGCCGGGTTTTTTATCATTTTTAAGCACAGGGAGAAAATTAATATTTGAAAAATCGGTGTGTACAAAGTGCAGGAGCATCTAAGAAGACGCATGTTTGTTGCGGATGTGAATTGCTGTATGTAGCATGTAAAACAGTTTGCTATGATGCACGCGGTCGTGCGTCATAACCGAAAACTCGGTTTTTAAAGACTGGTTACTTCATTGTGTATACAACTGTAGGTGAATGAAAAGATGTAACTCTGGAGAGGGCAACATACAATACAGCGTTTTACATGCTGCATACAGCGATTCACATCCGTGACAAATATGAATCTTCTTAGATGGTGCTGTCGCGTCCACCCACGCTCTCGAAGCACACACACTGCCTGGTCATGTGCCCGCTCGCAAGAGCAACTAACAGAGACTCGCCCACCAACTGTAAGACCATGGGATACCCCTCGCAAACTGCTCTACACGCCGCATACAGCGATTCACATCTGCGACAAACTGTTTTACACACTGCATATAGCAATTCACAGCCGCGACATGATTTTTCTTAGATGGTCCTGTCGCGTCCACCCTCGCACTCGATCCATACACACTGCCTGGTCATGTGCCTGGTCGCAAGAGCAACTGACAGAGACCCGGCCACCGAGTCTAAGACCATGGGAAACCCCTCGGAAACTGTTTTACACGCTGCATACAACGATTCACATCCGCGACAAACAAACTGTTTTACACGTCGCATACAGCGATTTACATCCGTGACAAACATGCCTCCTCTTAGATAGTCCTGCTGCCTCATGTGGTGCCTCTGTGTGAACCGGTCAGGCACAGAGAAGGTCAGCTGCTGAGAGAGTGTCTTGACTGTTGCAGGGCCTGCATTGGTGAAGCAAGTGAGACGGTAATGAAACAGAGGCACAGGGCTTATTAGTTTTTAAAGACTGCTTCCTTCATTGTGTTTTAACCTCAGTTTTAAAGGATTGTTTTAAGGATCCCATGGGATACCCCTCGCAAACTGTTTTACACGCTGCATATAGCGATTCACTTCCGCGAGAAACATGCCTCTATGAACAGCCAACGTGGCTCAGAGCTCCATGTGGACTCTACGACAGACGAACATAAATGACGCCATTCTTTCTGTGTCGTCGTGTCCGAGTTGGTGGGCGTGGTTCTGCAAGTTGTCGTCGTATCCAATGATCTTAGAGTTGGTCGGCGTGGCTCCTTCCTGCGTGCGCCATGGGCGTCTTACTTGACGACGGCTTAGTGAATCCACACCCCTTCCGGCGTGCTTTCCATGGTTGTCTTGCCTTAGTGAATTATATATATAGATAAGAGGTGGATAACTAATGCTTTTTCAGCACTTTTGTACTAAAGAATGCTACAGTTGTTGCACTTTTTTAACAAGGAAAGGTTAACTTTGATAATAAGAAATTGACTGTGTTCTGTACACAAGACAATACTGCTACTGCTATCTGTATTATGTAATTTTATTATTATACCATTATGCTGTGTGGCACGGTGGCCAAGTAGTAGCACTGCAGCCTCACAGTAAGGAGATCAGGGTTCATGTCCTGCGTGCTTCCTGTGTGGAGTTTGCATATTCTCCTCATGTCTGCATGGGGTTCCTGCAGATGCTGTGGTTTCCTCCCACAGTCCAAAGACATGCAAGTTAGGTGGATTTGCAATATTAAATTGGCCCTTGTGTGAGGTGTGTGTGTGTCTGTGTGTATGCCCTGCAATGAACTGGTGACCTGTCCAGGGATTATGGCCTTGCACCCTATGTTGGGTGGGATAACCTCCAGTACTCCCTTTGAACCTGTTCAGGACAAAATGACAGACTGACTGGCCATTATGCGATGTCAGTTTCTGATCCTGTATCTTTGGTCCAGGATTTGGCTTTGTCATGTCTGGATTACTGCAATTCATTTCTGGCAGGAGTAGCCACATATACTATCAAGCCACTGCAGATGTTCCAGAATGCAGCAGCCCATCTTGTATTTAACCATCTGAGATGGGCACCTGTCACTCGTCTGTTCAGGTCGATACATTGGCTCCCTGTAGCAGCAAACATTAAGTTCAAATCCCTGATGCTTACCTACAGAGTAGTCAATGGATCCGCACCTGCTCATATGGAGAAACACTGGCGAGGTGATATGCTCCTTCTCGCCCACTCAGGTCTGCCAGGCAACAGCATCTGGTGATGCCGCCTCTGTGTGGTATCAAGTCTCAATCCAGACTCTTGTCTTGTGTAGTTCCTAGTTGGTCGAACGAGCTGCCCACCTCCATCCGTACTGCTGACTCCCTCAATGTGTTTAAGAAGCAATTGTTACAGTATTCTCATAACCCATGGTATGAATAATACATCAGTATTGTATCATCCAGATCCTCACATCCCTTACACAACAGGAGCTTTTTTATTGATTTTTTTAAGCTTGATTAGTGGCTTGTGCTGTTTTGGTCTTTATTGTACTATTTACACAAGGACAGGGCTGCACATCTCACAACTGTGCAGCATCGTGGATTAATTAATACACGTATTTCTCAGTATTGTTTTGTGCTGAATACTGTTTTTTAATAATTGTAATTATAAAAAAAAAATCAGAAAGCGTTGAAAAGCAGTTTACCATTGATGCTTTTTACTTGCTCCAAGTACTTAATCAGGCAGTTGTTGTGATAGTTTAAACTACTTCAGACACTTGTCCTTACAGAGTTGATAGGCATTTATCATATCCCAGGTTTAGCTTCTTTTAATCTTTTTTTAACTATTTTGTATGATCTTTGACTTTTGGTTGGTTCATTAAATGGTATTGGTTCTATTATATCACCCCTAAATGGCTAATTTACATCTAAAGATTTCATATGTAGATAAAGAGATTGATGGTGGTGACTCATTCAGGGCTGAACCCTGTATTTCATGAATTACAACACGGGGCAGCCACCACCTCCCCATGACCCTGATCTGGACCCACGGGCTAGGAGATTGATATATAAATGGTTTTTCAAAGAATTTCTGGAAAATATTTTCCTCATTGTTGATAAATGATAAGGAATGCCTGCTTTTTGCGTTGTATTGACAAAAAATACCAGAATAAAGGACGATAGATTGGCAGAGACATCCTTGAATGTGCTCTTTTCATTTTTCAAAGTCGTTCATTGGAAGTATGCTCTAGAAATTATGTTTTAGTATTCATAAAAGATCATTGCTCCAAGTTAATTTCCTTTTTCAATCTATCCCTTCATTTCCATAATTTTTGGTCTGATGTTATGTTCTCTAAATGTGGAAAAACAGACTTGCCTAAAAATGGAGTTTTATAATTTCCCCACAAGCAATCTGATTGGTCGGTTTAGCTGTGGTGTAGTTGGTCAGTTTGGCTTTGGTGATGCAATTGAAAGTGGAAGTGCTGGGCAAGAGAGACACATAAGGAGGAGTAAAGACATAGGAGGCACACTGAGAGCCACCTTCAAAGACGTGAAGTATAAAAGTAGACAAGAGGCGAGCAAAGTGCCCTGAAGTGATAGAGTCTGAGAATCAAGCTTTATGTGAGAGAGGATGGCAGACAAGAGAGTTTCAGACAAACAAGAAATCCAGAAGAAAGGCGCACGTAGGGCAAGAGATATCAAAAATGTTTTAATTTATTCTGTTACCCCTCTCTTGACAAATAACAGAAAATGGTGTCCTTGACCGAGAGGAATGTACAAGTCCAAATGAAATGTTTGGGTTCCAACCAGGTCACCCCATTTACTGAAATAATAAACTTAACTAAAATAACAGGCACATGGTGGTGCAAAATAGAACACGAGCAGCTTCAGCCATTGGCTATAGCAATAAGGCTATGAAGAGTAGTCAGGCTTCTGGTTCCATCTCCATTCTTCTCGTAGCACCCTGTTCTTAGTGGGGTCAACCGCTGTCAGTTGGCATCTTCTTTAGCTGTGGTTGAAGAAAGAATCAAGACAGTCGGTAACTGTGCCCCCATATGTCCCTGGAAGGTAGTAATTACCTCTGATGAGAAAGGAAGATGACCCTCTGATGCTCATATAGGACAGTGCCTAGTGTCTATATAATATGCCTGATCTTCGATTCAGGGAGTTCTAAAATTCCCAGCATAATTAAAACTATTGTAGTAGGAAAAGCCATTAGATTATGGAGTCCTCCAAACATTAGAATGACCTAATTGCTAAACTTAGTGGTTGTGGCATTAAAATCACAGCTGAAGTGTTATTTTTAAAGGAAACTCTTACCAAACCAGCTGCTGTGGGTATTCATATTAAGCTTTATACAAAATACACTATTTAGATGGTGTCATTTTCTCACTATAAACTGACATTGACATTATTTTTGTTGTCTCCTGTGGTGCATTGTATTCCTGACAGTAAAACAAAACTGCTGTTTGATGAACAAATCTTGGGATGTATACTACCATCCTGTGGCTAATCGCATTGTCACAGTCGAAGCGTCTGCTGCATTGTATGTAAAGTTCAGTTTAGCTTTGATTGCATGCAGTGTATTCGGAATACATTGCCTGAATGGCAGGGAGTAGCCAGGTTCTTTAAAGTGGTACTGGAGAAGGGAAGAAACAAGAAGGGGCTACACACAAAGAAAATTCACACCTAAAAGTGGGTGGCCTAAAAATGTAAAGTGTGCCATGGAAAACATTCCAAGGTGAAGAAGATCATGATGCATCCGGCAGGCAGATAACTAGGCTGTCCAGAGCCAGTAGATGGTGGCAAATTGAGCCCAGAAGTGCAGTAATTTTTGTTGCCACTAGAGGTGATTTTTGAGAAGCAGTTTATATTTCATCTCCTGATCCTTATCATTAAAAGCCCTTTCTCTCCCACTCTGCATTAGTACAGTGGCTGCATTGTGACAGCTAATTAACGTGTTGCTTGACAGTGCTGGTGGCTGTATGAAAGTCTGAAAGCCTTCCAGATATGGTGAATTAGATACAGTCTTGGTCTACCTTGTTCTGTTCTGTCGTGGTACAACAAACACAGGACTTCGGACAGATAAGCCTGTCTTCTGTTTGCCCTGTCTGGAACACCTGCTTTGCTTCTTTTCTTATGGCATTGCACTTCTAGCTGAATGCCCACTGGTTGTCAGCTCTCTCACATACAGGAGCCTACCCTTATCTGGTTGATGTAGTAGTGGAAAGTTGCACACCACTATAACTGAGTTACTAGGAATATCACACTACACTACTGGGAGTCATGGGAGCATGCTGTGAGTCACCACCAATTCCTAAAATTTTGTAAATGAATGCTTTGAAAATTGTTGGAAATCAAGACACACGGATGTGGGATTAAACATGAAAACCCCACAAAGACATGGAGAGAAGGTGCAGACTTCATACAGAAAAGGCCCTAAGTGCAGAATTTAAACCCTGAACAATGGCTGAGGGAGGCAGCAACTCATCCATAATACAGTCAATATAAAATATGCCTGAAAGTAGAAACCAGTCTTTAAATGGTAGTTTATTAAACTTTGATAGCCAGTAAGGACAGTTCCGCTATCTTTTCCACTGACATTAAAGGAAGTTCATAAAGATGGTGGAAGCATCAAGTTTCTTTTAATCAATCATTTCTGAATGTTGTAGCTCTGTGGCAATACGAAATACACAGGCAGCCTGTCCTGTGGGCACAAGCCAGAAACCTTGGTGTGCAAGAGCTATGGCGTTAACAATGCACGGCATTGAACCTGCCATCTGTGAAGCATCAGGTTCAGAAAAAAAAAAAAAAGAAACGATCTGCTTTGGAAACATCTCCTGTCGTTCTTCTGAAGTGGAGCTTTAAACACATTCCCAACTACTGCTGAAAGCTTAGTAAATTGCCTTCATCTCTTGACAGTTTTGACACAAAGATCCCCTGGGACGTTTATTTTTGCAAAATATTCAGTGTCAGTTTATTTTTTCTTTTACATTTTTAAATGATTGCAGGGAACATGGTTCAGTAACTCTGCATTGCCGCGAATCCTTTAATGAGTCATGAGAACAGGATCACTGTATGGGGAAAGTGTATAACTTTTGGAGCTTTTTTGATTCTTTGCTAGCTTTGGAATAACTCTTGAAGACAGAATACGCTGTTTGTGTTTTGGGTCCTCTGATGCAGAGCTCATTTCCTGTTATATACTCATTAAGACCCCTCGGCAGCTAGGAGCTCAGGGTGAAATTACTTAGTGCATGTTCTAATTGGTGTAGAAGTAATTGAACCCGTATAACTCATTTATTGAATGTTTCTTCTGTTTGCTTCCCCTCCTGTGTGTATATTTCATCCTCTTTAGCCCCTTACCTGATAGAAATGGGAGTACACTATTTTCAGCCCACTATTAAAGCGGAGTGTATTGTGCAGCCGCAAGGCAACGAATGGCTGTATGTGTGTGCAGCCATTGTTAAGAAAACTCTCATTCTTCTTCCAAAGGTATCAATCATTTCAGTTTTTCTAGTCATTAAGCATCCACAAATAACCAGATCCCGAGAGGCGCCCCCTGCCATGACCCTTCTTCAGTCAGGTTCATTTCCATGTACTCTGTTGAACAATTAATCAAACTAAAAATATGAAAGCCTGCCTTTGGCATAACTTTAAGGGTTTCAATTTTTTTCCACCATTCTGCTGAAACTAGTTATGCACTGACAGTAATTGCCTCATTTTTTACTGTCTTCTCAATATGACTTGGTCAGTGGTCCACAAAGCAATAGATATCTGATGCACAGCAAGTTGTGATTTCAGTGCATTCCGAATAATAAAAAGGGTGAAGAATCCTGGTGAGCACAGGAGCAGGACCAGTTGGGGTTGTCCTGTGGATGCCAAGGCATGGTGACAGGATGAAGCAGTAGAGCATAGAGAGTCCCAGTATTGATGGAGGTGACTGGAACAGGAGTCGATCAAGGACTGCATTCACTGGTGTCTTTGCCCTGCTGAGCATGCTTGAGCAATGAGTAGGGTGAGGCGAGGCAGATGGAAGGGAAATCACTGGAAGAATGAAGAAAGGGCTGGTTCTGACTTTATTCCTTGTTATATTTCTTTAATGAAATAATTTATCAATATTAACTTTCTCACGACGGCTCTGCTTTTTGGGATTATTTATTTACTAGCCGTGCTACCTGTCTAAAATGGATTGCAATCTAAGTAATCCACGTAGACCTCAGTGTTAAACTTTGCAGTGCATTGTGTTTATCCAGTTGCTGTCTCTGTGATGCGAAATCTGTTGGATAGTGAAGACATAGCAACCGGATAGACACACAGACACATATCCTTTTTTGAAGATGGACTGACGATTGAATAAGCACTTGTGGAACGTGACCTGGACACAGACAGATGGACAACGGTTTGGCACCCAACACACTCATATTTATTAACAATATTTACAATAAAGTTCAATGTACAACCCAGTGCCTCCAGCACTTATCCCCCAAAGTCCAGGCCTCACAGTCTCCAGTGCCTTCCTTCTGGTCGCCTCCACTCCTCTCTACAGCTCCGTCCTCTTCCACCCGACTCTTGCTCCCGAATGAAGGGAGGCGGCCCCTTATATACCAACCCGGATGGGCTTCAGCTGCTTCCCAGCAGTCCTCTGCGGATACCCCCCCGTCTTCTTCCCCCCAGCACTTCCTGGTGTGGTGGAAGTGCTGAGGTCCAGGGTTCTTCAGACACTGAGGCACCCCCTAGCGGTGGCCACGGGCCCCTACAGGGTTGGGCTTCCAAGCCCTTTACCCGTGGCCCCCAACACAACCAGGGCGGTCGCCCCCTCGTGGCCTGGAGAAGTTGCAAGCCCTCCTCCGGTCCTTCTGGGCGTCCCGGCTGGGTACCACCCTCAGCCGCCCACCACACACTACACTTTTGAATACTGTTGTTGCTTTTAATAAATGCACTTTTTCTTCAAGACTTGTTGTATGTGTTCTCATTGTCCTAGTCCAGTTATTCCCTGCAACAAAAACCTGCAGCCACAGTGGGTCCCCAGGACCAAGTTTGGGAAGCACTGTCCTAGTTCATCCTCGGTTCATTACTATTGAAGACTGCAGGCACTTTTGTCATCTGTGACTCTAAATTGGAGTTTTGAAAATGTTATGTTATGCTACACTTAAACCACACAATTAATCAGAACAGCCTGGAGTGCCTACTTTTGCCAAGGCCATCCGGACACTCGTGCTTCTAAAGACTGTTGACCTCAGTACAAGTCATTAATTCTTAATGATATTTGAGTGTGCCACTGTGGCATTCATGGCACTTGCCATTGATTTTTTTCTGCTGATGTAATAGACAATGTTTATTAACAACTGAAGAGTGCAAGTCTGGATGAGAGTAAGAAAGCCCAGAACTCCATGGGACATTATTTTGAAGCACATATTCAGCCTCTTCCCTGCCCTACTCTCTGTCTGTGGCCACCGCCCCCTCCCCAATGTTTATATTTTGCATGCCTTTCTGAATTTATGTGTCTTGCCCCGTCCAATCTGAAGAGTTGCAGACTTCAGGTCTGCTGCTGTTCAGTACTTAACAGTCATGGTGTTGAGACGGCGGGGGGAAAGATA
Source organism: Polypterus senegalus (assembly GCF_016835505.1). Taxonomy (NCBI): domain Eukaryota; kingdom Metazoa; phylum Chordata; class Cladistia; order Polypteriformes; family Polypteridae; genus Polypterus; species Polypterus senegalus. The sequence goes on from NC_053165.1 coordinate 24,769,961, forward strand.
CTTGTGCATCTTCCAGCCTCTCTTTCCACTCATCTTTCTACTTTTAAATAGCTGACTCATGTTACTTTGTTTCTACTGCTGGCCCGAAGCATTACAGATCAGCTGTAACACCTACTGGAAATGGTGCTGTTGCTGGCAGTGACAATACACTGCACTGCTGATTTAATGTGTGATCCTTAGCAAATAGCTTAACCTTCTTGCCTTCAGTGGAAGAGACTTGATCATGATAGTGACCGAGCGTAAGGTGGGAACCAATCCTGGAGGAGGTGCCAGTCTTCCATAAGGCGTAAACACCCCCAACTAAATCATATGAAGCCAATTTGGAGTCACCAATCAACCAAATTTGCCCATTTTCTGGATGTAGAAGAAAAGTGGAAAACCAAAAGTGAACAGGGGAGAACCTGCAAACTCCACACAGGCAGGGCTTCTTGTCGTGAAAACATTTTGGGAATCATAACTTGCTGATATGGACTTTGTTATTGTTTTTCACATTTACCATTGCTTTATGTACAACATTTCTATGCTATTTTGGTTGTTGTTCTAATGTGGTGATCACTGTTTTGTTGTGGTTTTCAAATCATTGGTGGCATCAGTTATTTGTGTGTGATGTCTTCAGACAAAAGCAATTTCAAAAGGTGGCGTGCATTACACAATTTCTATGCTTTTGGAATGCAAAGTAAAAAACAAAAGTTAAATTCCACATAGAGTTTGTTAAGAAAAAGACTAACTATGGTTAGAAGCCTTCGCTTTAATTTTTGAGTAGGAATTTGTGCGTTTCATGTTTCTGTTTAGAAATGTGGTAAACTGGACAAGGGGTGGTGGGGGGTGATGATGTTTTAAAATGCTCAATTCACAGTTTCATAAACTATGGGTTACTGTTGTTGGGTATTATAGGGTCACAAATCACCATTGTATTTAATGGAAACGGGTTGTGTACATTTTGCAAAGTGTCTCGTGAACTATTAAAGCAATCAACGTTTCTCCACTATGGCCTTCAGTTCTGATTCTCCAATGGGGAACCCCCCATGAATGCTGGCAGGGATTCTACAAGGATTTCTGGTTTTTATTATGGACTGGGTCTCAAAGACACTAAGAAAGATAAAACTGGGCTTTAATGTCTAATTAATACTAATGATTATATAATACTGAGTTTAAAAGCAGATGTGAGATGCTTGAACTGGACAAAGGAAAAGGGATTCTCCATATAATACTCTCCAAATGTACCAGTTTCACTTCTGATCACTGGATAGTGGGAAAGTGGCGTGATTATACAAGCAAAAATTCACCAGAAGCGATTTTGTGAGGAGGCATGTAGCAGACATGAGTTAAGAACAGATGAGAGTGAGAGTGACAGAGAGAAATAATCTTATGATCTTCTGCCTTTCATCAGTGTACTTGGGCAAAGCTTTGTATATCAAATAAGAATGAATGAAATATGTCTTCAGCCTGCAAACATGATGTCATTACTTCAGGTGTGATGGTTGAGAGGCTCCAGACCCGGCAGCACCATGGCAAAAGCACGAGGTGGCATCGTTATTTAGATTTCAGTCACACGGAAGAGGGGCAGAACACTGGCTGCAGACCATTTAAGGCAGCCGGCCTGCAGAGTGCCTGCCATGTGACTCACTTCAAAATCACTTACAGAGGGGTTCTTCTCATCTGCATGTCTGTGCTTGGGTCTAAAGGAGAGTTTGTTCTGCCAGCAACTGGTAGGAAAAATCAGGGGGTAATTCCTTCTTTTGTAAGGAACAGTAGACCCCTTGTGTTTTTTTGGCTCTGCGTAAATTTAAATTTAAACTTGGTTTGCTGGCAAACAAACAACAAGATCAGTTCTTCATTACTTTCATATAAAAATGCACAAATTTGTTTTACGTACATAACATACTCCGACCTGCTCATTCCAAATCAAGGTCAGAGGGGCAATATGCCGCACTAGGCACTTCTGGTAAAGTCTACATAATAAAGAGTATTAGTAAAGGGGAAAACAGGGTCACATAGAACCCTATATGAGAAAACAGCTGCATGGTGCGGCTTGGTGAACTATAAACGTCAAGGTTGCAGATTTGACCCACACTTACGCCTTTCTGTGTGGCTCTAAGCACACACATACATCAGTTATAAAAACCACAGTGGCATGGAGGCCAACCTAGAAAAAGCTCTATGCAAAGTGAAGGCTGCTGTCTGGCTTAAGAAATCTATACTAATAAAAGGCAAAGCCCTCACTCACTCACTCACTCACTCACTCACTCACTCATCACTAATTCTCCAACTTCCCGTGTGGGTGGAAGGCTGAAATTTGGCAGGTTCATTCCTTACAGCTTCCTTACAAAAGTTGGGCAGGTTTTATATCGAAATTCTACGCGTAATGGTCATAACTGGAAGCAGTTTTTCTCCATTTACTGTAATGGAGATGAGCTTCAACGCCGTGGGGCGGAGTTTCGTGTGACATCATCACGCCTCCCACGTAATCACGCAGTACATAGAAAACCAGGAAGACCTCAAAAAGCGCTCAAGAAAACATGCATTATATAATTGAGAAGGCAGCGAAACAATAAGAAGCGAGCGAGTGACATATACAACCATATTCATGAGTTCTGCAACTTCGGAAACAAAGCACGATGTAAACCTACACTTTAAATTAAGTTCATAGACAGGCTGCCACTGGCGTTTGTAATTTAGTGCCTGCCCATATAAGGCCGTCCGTCAGTGGCAATCCAATAGCAAACTGCCACGGGTAAATATTCACGGGTGAAGGACTGTGCTTATGGAGAGGAAGATGAGATGGTCAGGGTGGTGTTTGACACAAACTCAGCGAAACTGCGAGAGAAAGTTTTAAGTGCCAGGACTAAGGTAACATTAAATACAGCCATGGACATAGCACGAGATGGCACCAGCACAGCTGGGAACCTTCGATGCATGTACACCGAGCAGCTCACGTGAACTGACGCAGTGCACAGATAAAAGGCAACAGTTCCAAAGAGTGCTGAACAAAAACCGAATTACACAATTGAAAAGGCAGCAAAAAATATGAAGCGTCTGATAAGCATATTCATAAATCCAGCTACTGCGGAAACAAAGCACACGGTCGAAAAAGTCAATGTCCCGCTAAAGGAAGACAGTGTAAAAAAAACCAGTGCATGCAGTGTGTCAGGTCTCAGATAAAGAAGAAGACGAGCTGTTTATTGATGCAGTAAGAAACGAATCGATGAATGAAACCTGTCATCTTTACAACGATTGACAAACACGGAATGTAACTTGAACACAACACATCCTACAAATACGAACCTGATTGAAAGAAATAATGATAATCAAATCCTTGATGACAGCAACACTCAGTAACACTCACAAAACAAATACTGTATATTGACAGTCATGTTACGTTATTTTAAAATGTTCCCTTTTCTTTTTCTAGCTTTTTTAACACACTACTTCTCCGCTGCGATACGCGGGTATATATATATATGTATACATACTCGAATAATGGATACTTTATTCGCCATCAATGATTGTTTTGGTAAAGCCATACTCAGTGTATTCATTAGATAAACGGTAAAAAAGTAAGAGCGAGGGGAGGATGACTCATTGAGGCATGCAGGCTGTAGTCTTGCGTCAACTCTATCTGAATTGCGCGATCACATTTGAAAAAATATATCTTTTCAAGTTCTATTTAGTCCATATGTGTCAAACTCAAGGGCCGCGGGCCACATCCGGCCCGGCGTGTAATTATATCCGCCCGCGAGATCATTTTATATACTGTATTATTGTTATTAATGGCCCGGGTATATGAAGCGCTGGTAACACAATAAACTACAGATCCCATAATGCAGCGCTTCAGCTGCCTTGCCGAACACTTACCGCGTTAATCAAGTCTACCTTATGATGCTGCAAGTTATTGCGAAGCTAGAGTTATTAGCACTGAGTTTGCACGGCGCTTTGGTGACTTTGAAGAACAAAAAAAGTCCGTCTACATGCGGCTCGAACCTTGTGCATGTTTGGTAGCACATATCTGTGTGAGAAGCTCTTCTCAGTGATAAAGACTAACAAAACAGCACACAGGAGTCGCCTCACTGATGAGCACCTGCAATCCATCCTGAGAATCTCCACAACACAGAACCTCACACCAAACAGAAACGAACTTGTGGCCAAAAAAAGATGCCAGGCGTCCAGCTCTAAAATGACATATGAGCAAAGACAACTGAATGATTTGATTTGTTATTGCACGTAAGAGCGGGAGTCAACCGTTTTAACAAGCAGCGTATTGCACTGATACGAAATAGCTGTGTGTGTATACAGTGGTGTGAAAAACTATTTGCCCCCTTCCTGATTTCTTATTCTTTTGCATGTTTGTCACACAAAATGTTTCTGATCATCAAACACATTTAACCATTAGTCAAATATAACACAAGTAAACACAAAATGCAGTTTTTAAATGATGGTTTTTATTATTTAGGGAAAAAAAAATCCAAACCTACATGGCCCTGTGTGAAAAAGTAATTGCCCCCTTGTTAAAAAATAACCTAACTGTGCTGTATCACACCTGAGTTCAACTTCCGTAGCCACCCCTAGGCCTGATTACTGCCACACCTGTTTCAATCAAGAAATCACTTAAATAGGAGCTGCCCAACACAGAGAAGTAGACCAAAAGCACCTCAAAAGCTAGATATCATGCCATGATCCAAAGAAATTCAGGAACAAATGAGAACAGAAGTAATTGAGATCTATCAGTCTGGTAAAGGTTATAAAGCCATTTCTAAAGCTTTGGGACTCCAGCAAACCACAGTGAGAGCCATTATCCACAAATGGCAAAAACATGGAACAGTGGTGAACCTTCCCAGGAGTGGCCGGCCGACCAAAATTACCCTAAGAGCGCAGAGAAGACTCATCCGAGAGGTCACAAAAGACCCCAGGACAACGTCTAAAGAACTGCAGGCCTCACTTGCCTCAATTAAGGTTAGTGTTCACGACTCCACCATAAGAAAGAGACTGGGCAAAAACGGCCTGCATGGCAGATTTCCAAGACGCAAACCACTGTTAAGCAAAAAGAACATTAGGGCTCGTCTCAATTTTGCTAAGAAACATCTCAATGATTGCCAAGACTTTTGGGAAAATATCTTGTGGACTGATGAGACAAAAGTTGAACATTTTGGAAGGCAAATGTCCCGTTACATCTGGCATAAAAGGAACACAGCATTTCAGAAAAAGAACATCATACCAACAGTAAAATATGATGGTGGTAGTGTGATGGTCTGGGGTTGTTTTGCTGCTTCAGGACCTGGAAGGCTTGCTGTGATAGATGGGACCATGAATTCTACTGTCTACCAAAAAATCCTGAAGGAGAATGTCCGGCCATCTGTTCGTCAACTCAAGCTGAAGCGATCTTGGGTGCTGCAACAGGACAATGACCCAAAACACACCAGCAAATCTACCTCTGAATGGCTGAAGAAAAACAAAATGAAGACTTTGGAGTGGCCTAGTCAAAGTCCTGATCTGAATCCAATTGAGATGCTATGGCATGACCTTAAAAAGGTGGTTCATGCTAGAAAACCCTCAAATAAAGCTGAATTACAACAATTCTGCAAAGATGAGTGGCCAAAATTCCTCCAGAGCGCTGTAAAAGACTCATTGTAAGTTATTGCAAACACTTGATTGCAGTTATTGCTGCTAAGGGTGGCCCAACCAGTTATTAGGTTCAGGGAGCAATTACTTTTTCACACAGGACCATGTAGGTTTGGATTTTTTTTTCTCCCTAAATAATAAAAACCATCATTTAAAACTGCATTTTGTGTTTACTTGTGTTATATTTGACTAATGGATAAATGTGTTTGATGATCAGAAACATTTTGTGTGACAAACATGCAAAAGAATAAGAAATCAGGAAGGGGGCAAATAGTTTTTCACACCACTGTATATGTAGATATGTATGTATATGTATATATATATGTTTATATATGTGTGTGTGTGTATGTATGTATATATATATATGTATTTGTGTGTATATATGTGTGTATGTATGTATGTGTGTGTATATATGTGTGTGTATATATATGTAGATATATATATATATGTATATATGTGTATATGTATAGATATGTATATATATATATGTTTATGTGTGTGTGTGTAAATATATATATATATATATATATATATATATATATATATATGTATATATATATGACAGCAACACTCATCACTCACTCAGTGACAAAACAATTACATTGACAATCAGGTTACGTTATTTTCAAAATGTTTCCTTTTCTTTTTCATTGCTTCTTTAACACACTACTTCTCTGCTGCGAAGCGCGGGTATTTTGCTAGTAATAAGTATAAAAAGACAGAAATATATAAAGTCTAAAGCATCCTTTGTGCCTACCAATCAATGTTTTCAGTTTCTACTGTGGTTACTGCCAGGATCCCAAAAATGGGCATTTGACTCCCATGTTATGCCATCTAGAGCTATGAAAATGCTCTGCTTTCATTTTTACTTAAAAACAAAAAAAATGAAAGGGAACTTGACTAGAATGGTGTTGATTCTAGGTATCTACTGAACTGATGGACTGGTTTTACTTTCTTTTTTTTTTGTGCCCTTTGTACTGTTAATGATAATAAATCAGCCCACTGTGAGTGTGTGTGTGTGTATACGTATGTGTGATACTGCCAGGACAACCTGTGACCCTCCCGAATCCTTTCCATTGCAGTTCTCTTGTTTACTTTTGTCGCAGCCTGGCAGCGCATACCATGTTGTGGAATCCAGTGTCAAAGATTAAATGCTAGGAAACATTTCCATTTACACACAATTCTGTATAGGCCCACACTGGTGCTTCTTTCAGCCCCAAGTGTCAGCTGTCCTGTTAAAATTTACATTCAGTTCAAATAAACAAATTTGATGTTATAGTTCCAAGCCTGCATCTATCATTTATGATGCAGATGTGGGGATGCAGTGAGACAAACACATTATTTCATCTTCTACACTTTATAAATATTTATAGTTCAAAAGAAACCCAAAAACTATTTTTCATTTTGGTTGAAACTAAACAATGTATTGCACATGGTGGTTTGATATTGTTGGGTCTCTGTTCTTCCTGGAACCACATTAAAGTTCTTTTGACCTTCAAACAGCGGGCTTTAAAGTCAGAGACATCATAAAGAAGAAAAGTGAATGAAAAGGTGTGCACATTTTAACAAAATGCCATTCACAAAAACTGATCCAAAATTCCCAACGTTTCGAGGAAAAATAAATTGTGAATATAAATCCAACGTTCTGATAATAACTTTGATGGTGACTTTAAAGGTGTCACGCATGTGTATCTTACCTTGCTGGCTGTGATTAGTTATGAGGAACCATCCCAAGGCAAGTGGTGTGCAGTCACTAACTGTCTTGTCTCTTCCCTCTGCAGCTCAGACAAGACACCCTAGTAGACTGACTGTCCAGTGCCCCCATGTACCTGTTTGTGTCTTTAAGTTCTATTAATATCTATGTTGAATGGAGTGGCCCTACTAGCACCCCAACTATTTGTGTGACTCTGAATTTCACTCTCTTCCACAAAGGCTGTGTTTGGTATTTTTGAAGTCAGATATTTGTAAACAATTTAGCATCCATTTTCCAACCCGCTGAATCCGAGCACAGGGTCACAGGGGTCTGCTGGAGCCAATCCCAGCCAACACAGGGCACAAGGCAGGAACCAATCCCAGGCAGGGTGCCAACCCACCGCAGGACACACACACACCAGGGACAATTTAGAATTGCCAATCCACCTAACCTGCATGTCTATGGACTGTGGGAGGAAACCGGAGCGCCCGGACACGGGAAGAACATGCAAACTCCACTCAGGAAGGACCCGGGAAATGAACCCGGGTCTCCTAACTGCAAGGCAGCAGTGCTGCCACTGCACCACCATGCCACCCATTTGTAAACAATTTAGCATCCATTTTCCATGAACATTTGTTTCTATGATGTCATAGAGGAGATGGGTGTAATGGCATCCTGGCCTGGAAGCCTGTTTTGGAAGCCTTTATAATGGAATTAGCTGTGCTACCCATCTAAGATCTAAGAAGGCTGAAATCTAAATAGTCGGCATGGACCTCAGCATTAACATCTGCAGTGAACATTATCTACTGGAATGTATTTTGTAAGGCATCTAGTAAAATAATGCATTGCATTTGTTATTCCAACAGAAGGTGTATAACAAACATTTGTAGGGCTAACCAACCTATTTACAAAGGAATGATAATCATGAAGAAACAATGCAATGTGTGTAAATTGGTCATTGTTGGTTTGCTGATTATCATTATTTGAAAGACCTTTGATGAAAACAATGGATGGTTACAATCAAAAGCTTTGTGTTTAGTCCTTTTATCAGGATGTGCAATTTGGAAATCATGATGATACAATTAGGTGCCCTCGGTGGATGATAATCTCATTTTAACTGACCACCGATGATGGTAAGGAACTATACATAATGTACAGTGCATGTTCAACAGGCCACATCAAGGATCTTTGTGATGAAATTTTAAGATAGTCACTTTTTTATTTAAAATGCAAAACAGCAGGGACAGAAAGGTTGTTAGCTGCTAAATAATCTTATGTTCTCTGTTGAGTGCTTGTTATCGATGCGAGACAATGCAGACAACAGATTATCAGTTTCGTAACACCAGCACTTGATTTTTGCCTTGCCTATTTCACATGTTTTTTTACATCTTCTCCAACGCGAGGCTGAAGAAGCTTCAATTTCAAACCATCCATTCAACGACCTTTTATTTACACGTTATCTCGGATAATTATTCTGTTAGCAATAATACGCAGTTAATCAATTAGGCGCGTGAGAACATTGGCAACAATGTTTATGTCCATTAGCACTTGCTACGTGTTGGATTAATGTGTGATGCAATATGGTTAGAAATGAAATGTTTGCATAAATATGTAATATAGTTGGTCTTTGAGTAGGTGTGTGTTTAACCTGAAAAATATTGTGAAGACTGAATGCTCTGAAGCACTTAAATGAAAATGGTGCTGCAGAAATTCACAGAAAGAGCTTTACATTACAAAATTCATCTGTGGAGTGCCTGGGTTTGCTACCTGTTGTTTTTATTTTAATTCTGCTTTATTTGTAACTTACACTCTGCCTTATGCCCATTGCTGCCAAGTTAGCCATCATCTCCTCATATGCCTGAGTAGACAAGCTAGGAAAATAATTAATAAATAAATTGATGGGATATCCAAGGAACTCCTACAAATTTATTGATGGTACAAATAAATCATGTTCACATTGAGAATAACTGTCATGAGCTAGGAGTCCCAAGCTCTAAAGACTTCCAAAGCACGTAATCCCAAACACTTCTAATGATGCCCACTAAGACACTAAGGGGGATATCACTTTCAAACCCTGGCAGGTAATAAGGACAAGCACCCACTCTTTATAAAATAAAAGATTTATTGTTCACAAAAAGAATCCTAAACACAGTGAAGCTCTCTCAAAGGCAAATGGAATTGCCTCAGGTCAAACACAGTTCCATTATTGTATCCAAACTGAGTAGAGAAAAAAACAGTAAAAAGGTCATAATTCCAAAATGTAAAAAAGACATGAGCACTGCAAAAAACAAACAACTCACCGACTCCAATGAACCACCAGGGATTCTCTGAATATAAAAGAGGTGGGGTGGGGCGGGGCAGCTCCTGGTAGTGATTGGCAGGTGAAGACGCCTCCTGGAGGACCACCCACCACACACATGGAACACAGCAAAGGCAACTTATATGCACAATCAAAACCAAAAATGATGCACATTATCGACATATATCAAAGAATCAAAAATGAACAACAGAAATATGGATTTGAAACCCAGCTAGTGGAGGAACAATACCTGGCAGAAAATGTGTAAGAAACAAAGAATGGCTGAATGGCTTTCTGGCATCTACCGTCTTCTTATTTTGCAAAGCAACCTATTGACTAAACTGTTTTCGAAACTGTGAGTATTATTCATGAAAGGTCAACATATCGCTCATGTTTGATTTCATTCTTAAATCTATCCCTTATTTTGTGTTTTATCAGAATTGTGACTTTGCTCCCCTTGACCATGACCTGAACATTTAGAAAATGGATAGATGGAGATATATTTGTAAATGTGTGCACTGTTTCAGTGTTTTAAATTTATATGTGCAAGAGAAAATAAATTGAACAGTATTTTGAGTTACTGAGTTTATTATTAGCCTTGTGAAACAATTCCTGAAGCTGTTGCTCTTTGCTTAGTTGGTTTTTGCTGCTAAGAAAGGCTTTGGGTGTTATAACCCTGATTTGGAACAAGCAGGTGTGGAAGTTGACTGAATGGTGAGTGCTTTATAGTTACTGGTAGCCACTTAGTGGCTGCTGGACCAGTTACCTTCGCTCATGCGATAATATAAGTGTACTTTTGATAAACACTAAAACAAATGTTAAAATGACATCAGGTGTATTCAGCATTAGAGCATTAAATTAATGAGGATTAGACAGATTGCCAATCCAGAGTGTATGTATTGCTTACAAAGTGAATTTGGTGATGAAACTGCTCAACATTTATCGTATGCAGCTCGTCAAAAAAATCTGTAATTTTGGAGTTTCCCATTTCCAAGAAGGATATTTACACATTTTTGCCTTCAGTTGGTAGAAACATTATATTATCAATACCCTCCCTGCTCTTTTTCTTCTTAAGATGTGTGACACTGCTGCTTTTTATGCTACTCAATCTTTTCCTTAATATTTACTTCCATTAATTTATCTGCGTTACTGGCATATTGTTTTAAGGATCAGTGTAATCCACTTCTTTACATAATGGGCTTACAAGTTTCCAGTTTCTAGTGTGCAATGAGTTCTGAAATATATATGTTAAAAGTTTAAATAATGTTCTTGCTAACTTTAAGTACCATGGGATAAATGTATAGTCTGTCAATTTATTTGGCTTCATCCATATTAATTTTATTAGCACTTATATCTCTAAAGGACTACCTCCATAGACATGCCTGTAGTTACTGGTAGATTATTAATGTATTTACTTCTGGAAAAATATGAATTTAGAGCATTTGTTAATTGTTTTTTATATATTTTATTTCACTTTCACAATTTCATTTTGCCTCCTTCTTGAACCCGCTGTAATAATAAAAGAACCTCTTCAGGTCAGCATTTGTGTTTTCTGCCCTGCTCCTATCTAACTGCCTTTTAATCTTTCTAATATCATATTCAACATTTGATCTTGTGAGCTCATAAGCAATGCACTTAATGCTGACAACATCTCATCAGTTTTTGAACTGTCAAACATATTGGGCCCCCAGGGCTTTATCTTTGTCATATCAGTCAGGGTGTGTTCTCTGCCTTCTTTCCTTTTTTCTGTTTTCCTTTTCTGTGTTGTCCTTGTTTATTTTAAAGTAATATTTTTATTATATTTATGTATTTTTTGTTAATTTTGCCTTGTTTATTTGCTATTTAGTTTCTTTGGGTTTTCTGTTGTTCCCACTATGTTCCTTGTACTTTTTTGTTGAAACTGACAGATACAGGCAGTGGCGTAGCTGGGGGGGAGGGGGTAGAGGTTTGGAAGAGGGGACATCTAAAAAGTATTTTTACTAAAAAGTAAATAAAAAACATTTGCATACTCAGTCCATCACTCCATCAGTATGAGGATATCTTTTTCCTATGTTTTTTGTCTCTTTCTGATTTCGAAGCCTGTATTAGTTCTATATACCCAACAGTCAATCCCCTCCACTACTCTAACATGCTTGACTCCCACCCAAAAACATTTTTGACGTTATTAAACAGGTCGCGCGACTGACATGAGGCATTAGTTTATAATTGTCTAAGTTGTTGCAAACGCCATTTCTGTGTGCCAAGTGATTTGTGTTTTTATGTTTGATAGAAAATTGATTGGGCTGTGGTGAAGTATTCTAGTAGATGGCTGCAAAAGTCTAGACGTTTCCCCATCATATTTTCGTACGAATAAATTATAAGTAATGCAGTTTTTTATAAATATACAATTATTTTGCTTTATAATTTGCTATATACTTTCTTTAAAATCATTTTTAAATGCGGAAAATGATTTTTTTTCTTACAAAAACTAATGATGGATTTAGATTTTAAAGAACACGAGGTGGCGTTATCATTTTCGGAGACTTTTTATTTCTTAAATTATACAAACACATACAAACATTTGACTTTTTAATTACAATAAAATAATCAGGATCCGAGATTAGTAATCGATAAATTGGCAGCAGCAAAGGTTAGGAAAATTTCTCTTTGAAGTTAATAATTACATTTAAAGCATTATACATCAAACTATTTTTTTTACTTTATACTAACTTCATTTTCAGGTTATTATATTATTATATCCAATGTAATGTTTAAGTTTTTGCAATGTTATATTTGAATAATATTTTAGAATAATTATATTTTCGAACTACCATTGTTGTCTTAATTATTTTACTTTGTTCTATCTTTATAAATTTAGCGAAACCTTGAAAATATATGCATAAAAGTGCTTTAAAAAATGTAAATATTTAAAAATTTAAAATTATTTAAAATAAAAAATATGAACTTTTTTCTTAAAATACTATTATTTTAAATACATTTTTTAAAACTTTCTTTCCCTTCCCCATTGCATTTTGGCAAACAGGAGAGGGAGCGAAATCTTCAGTTGTCCCCGGGCGCTAAAAACCCTAGCTACGTCTCTGGATACAAGGCCACATTAATGTTATCACTTATGGACTGCCTTCAGCCAGTATATTTTAGGGGGCTGGAGAGGGAAGCTGAGAAGGGAACAAGGGGAGAGTTCACAGGTGAAATTCTAATTCAAAGCTGATGCTACGTGTTTCATTTGATTTGGACAGTGTTATAATGTACGAACTTGTGATCCAGATGAAGTTAGGTAGGTAGTGTGATGTATGCCTGGTACACTGGACTTTAAACCCCAGGGAGATTTTGAGTAAGTCACATAATTTACTTGAGATCTCAATGTAAATAATGTATGTGTAAAATAGTAAGAATAAGATATGTAAAGGACTGTAACATATCCATATTTTGTAAGTCTTTGGTAAAACTGTCCTGAATATACAATAATATGCATCCAGATCAGTTGGTCTACAAATTCCCAATTGCTTGATTTTTGCTCTGTCAGTGTCCATCTTCAACAAAGCTCAAGTGCATGAGTTAGAGTACGTTATTCATAGTAGCTGAGGCATCGCCCACTTCTCTGTCCCACTGTTCTTTGCTTGTTTTCTGGTTTAACCTTCTCTGTTAGCAAGCCTACCAGTAGCCACTCTGCTTTCTAAACTCTGGGCCCACCAGTCTCCTTCCTTCATGCCATTGCTTTCCACTGATTTTCTTTAAAATCTGTTTTCCCCTGTCTTTCTGTTTAGGGCAAAGAAAAAGAACAAACCCCTGAACCTCAAGATCCACAACAGTGTGGGAAGCTGCGAGAACATCCCTTCCCAACGCTCTCCTCTCCTCTCCGAGCGCTCTCTGCGTTCTTTCTTTGTGGGATATCCATCTTTCCTCCCTTCTACTCCTCCTGTTCACACAGAAGCCAATTTCTCTGCAAGTAAGTTCCTTCTGCAAAGTTGTAGCTCATCATTCTGATAGGGCTGATTGCTCCTTCATGAAGAAACAGTGAAGTGATACACATTAGGAGATTGTTTGATTTGCAGTTTTTTAGAACTGTGAAGATCAGTATCATCAGAAACCTATATAGCTTAATAAGTGTATGATGTCAGAAAGTATATGAATTCAAGACGGAAAAGATGGAACCAAGTGGTAATGTTTCTAATGGAAGCACAGAAATAAATCTGAGAAGGGGATGTAAAAAAGGCAGTTGTTGTGGTGTACAGAACCTGAAACCAAGGCTTCATTGCAGCTTATAGCATTCTAAAATTGGGCTTCTTTCATGAGAAAGTGACTTTCCTGGTATATTCTATTGACTTTTAATTTTATTGGGATTCTGGACTTATTCCATTTATGTCTGCAGGTGGAAAGACTAGATGTAGGCTTCCTGACACATTCATTTTACATCAGCATGATAAAATTTGTGGATATAACAATGAGCAAAAGTGGCCCAACCTTTGTAAAATCTGACATAGGTAACCTTGGACTGTATGTTGCAGTTTTTACTCTCAAATTATCATGTACATACAAGATATTACCCTGTAACTATAAGTTCTTGTACATAGAAAATATTATCTTTCTACAAACATTTGTGAAAGAAAATGCCACTCTCTGGAGCTCAGTGAATTCAAGTGTGGTACCGTTATAGGATGCCACCTGTGCCTTCGTGAAATTTCCTCACCACTAAATATTCCACGGTCAACTGTTAGTGGTATTATAACAAGGTGGAAGCAATTGGGAACAACAGCAACTCAGCCACAAAGTGGAAGGCCACATAAAATCACAGAATGGGAACAGCGCATACTGAGGTGCACAGTGTGCAGAAATCGCCAACTTTCTGCAGAGTCAATAGTTACAGACCTCCAAAAGCTCAAGAACAGTGTGTAGAGAGCTTCATGGAATGGGTTTCCATGGCCAAGCAGCTACATCCAAGCCTTACATCACCAAGTGCAATGCAAAGTGCTGGATGCAGTGGTGTAAAGCACCACCTCCTCACTGCCTGGGAGCTCCCACAGTCCTTTTATCCTCCCTGACCCGGAAGTGTTCCCAATCCCCAGTCCACGTGATTCTCTATCACTTCCGGGTCAGGTACGAGTCCTTCTTCTCACCCCGGAAGCACGTCGCTCTTCCTTTGACGTACTTCCGGGTTATAGGGCACAAATGAGTCTTCGGTCCTCCATGCAGCTCCCTCTTGCGGCCCCTGTGGTATCCAGCAGGGTTGTGTATAAAAACTACATAGTCCATGACTCCCTGCTGGTCTTCGAGGCACCTCCATACTGCAGGGAGGGCTCCATCTGGTGGCCTGGAGGTATTTGCCGGGATGACAAGCTGTCCAAAGACCACAATGGTCGCGCATGTCCCAGCAGGAACAATCTGTGGACGGGGCATATTGCTCATTGCTACCACTGCGCCTCCGTGCCCCATGTTTAATACATGCTTTAATTCATTTCATCATGAAAATGATATCAAGTATTCATTTTAGTATTTAAATTGTTCAGAGAGATGTAATATCATGAATGTAATGTGTTGTGTGTCCTGTCAGCATAAGAGAAAGCCCGTTTAAGAAGCACAGTGATTCAAACATTGCACATGGAAGAACACACAGAATACAAAGCATTTAACGTGCTACTTTAGTTACAATGGAATCAAAAAAATTCTAGTAAATTAATATTGATTTCATTATTGATGAAATCAAATATTGATTAAGCTTACAACATTGTACTTTAATGATAAGATAAACTACAAGATTAAAGTGGACATTGAAACTTTTTTTTTTTTACTGTGTCCCTATTTTTTTTTCTTTTCTCTGTTCCTTAATACACTTACGTTTGACATTCAGAGGGTGGGCTACAACTTGCCTTTTTACGGCGACTTTGATATCTGATCACTTCTTTTTTATTTTGGGCACTGTGCAACTTTCTGAACATGAACTTCCAAGTTTCTCTGCCACTCTGTGTCACACAATCAATTTCTTTTTATTGTTTACACCACTGCTTAAGCCAACAAGTAGTATGTTTTCCTTGCCTCCACTTTGCATTTGCCAAAATTCTTTTTTTTATTTCCAGGGGATTTGCTATTATCTTTTAACCAAACGCTGAACGTAAAGTGATATTTATATTTATTTGTTTTTTTAAGTCCTTGAAATTATTTTGTTATCATTGCACCAATTTGTGCTTAAAATAGACCTTTTCGGCCGATGTAATGAAGAGCTTCCTTTTAAAATGGGGATGCGAGATGTGAACTCAGCTGTTCAGCGCGCCTCATTTGATTTTTTCCGGCAAACAAATTTTCAAAACAAACTGTATTTTACGACTCTAATCAGATTCAGAGTAATAATTATGTTGCCGTGGTCATTTTAGATCTGAGATTGGCTAAAATTTAAACAATGACCATTGTTAATACCCAGCCGTCATTACTCTGTTTTGCCAATAGATGTCAGAAGGACGGATGCCAAAACCGAACTGCCCAAAGACAGATTTCGACGTACCAAGCAAATGGCGATACGTTCTAATTTACTTATGGTTCCGGAGCTGTCGAAGGGTGTAAGTCAGTCGACAATGTTAGTCCTGGAAAGTATGCCCCACCAAACCAACGTTCCAAAAACCAACCAAACTTACTGTTATCTGCTCGAACCAACACTGACTTACTTATTGGCATCCAGGAGCGTCACTGAAGCATTCGAACATTCTTAGCCAATTATGCAATACTGCGTCCGCGTTTGCCACATTTTGTTCTAACTACAGAGGCAGAGTCCCATTGCATGGTTTTAACTTGTATTGAGTCGAGGTATTGACGCGAACACCATACATATAGATAGTATCAAATTATATATATAAGGATTACACACAACTGTCCAATACCAGCCCAAATATAGTTTTTTTGCTATTGCTTACCTTTGTAATCTAGTCACTCTAGTTAATTTGTATGTAATTAATTTTGGTACATTTTTCCCCTCTTAGTCCTGTACATTTTCTCTACTGCATTGATCATACATTTTTTTTGTTTTCCATTTGAATTATGGTGTGATTCATAATTGTTTTGTGAAACATTTCCAGAAGTGGTAAACCATAAAAGGCTTTGTATAAAGCAGACTGATTGACTGATTAACCTGCAGCTTGTGACAGTGTTTAAAACTGCCATCTAACCTGTGTGGGTTTCTGGGTTTGATCCCCATACTGTTTGTGTTCATATTGCTTTTGTCTTGATCTTCTTGTGTATTAGTTAGGTTGAATAATGGCTCTGAATTGGAAACTGAGGTGTGTTTGGAATGTTCTTTCTAATGACTTGCCTTAAACCTACTGTTGCTATGAAGAAGTTTTTGTTGAACCCGGTCATGTCCTGTTGTTTCATTTTTTAATTACTTATTTAGGTTAATGTCACTTTTGTCAATTATTTGCATTATTCCTTGTTTTTGATTTGCCTCTATGCCTTTGTTATGTATCTTGTGTTTTGTGGGTGGTTCACCAAGAGGCAAGATTACCAGAGACTGTCCTCAGCCCTATCAAGGCTAGGGTTTCCCAGAGTTCCTAGCAGTTCATTTGAATGTGCTATGGAGTTGGTGAGTTTACTTGTGTGTGTGTGTGTGTATGTGTGTGTGTGTGTGTGTGTGTGTTTTTCCTTATTGTGCTCTTGTAATATCTCTGAATTTTGACTTTCTTCTCTGATTTTTTTTAACCTTTCCTTGGTTACTGTATTGAGACTTTGTTTGAATTAGATTGCCTTATTGTTTCGGGTAACTCCTTTTGCTTTTGTGCATCACAGAGCTTCTTGGTTGTTGAAGTTGAAGTTTTTGAAGAATAATCTTTTAATTTTATAAAGATCATGTGTTTGCTCTTACTGTATATGTAGCCAGGGTTTGACAGTTTATCCCCCTATAGTGAGCATTTTTGGGATTGTCTTGTGTTTTGGGCTTCTCAGTTTATAAGATAAATATTTTGGGAAAAATAAAGTAAATAAAAAACATAAAGCACAAATAAGTAACGTATCATGCAATGTAGCAATGAATACATAATAACAAAATTATATGTAAACATAAATAATTAATTAGGTCATGAAAATTTTTAAAATTGAGATGGTAGGCTATTGACTCAAGAGAGACAGTAAGGATTTTTAATGAAACGGATTAGGAAATGAAATGTCAGAGGATGAGACAAATTCAAAACCAAAAACCAATACAAACTTTCAACTAGTTTTAAATTGCTAACATAAATCTGAGATATCAAACAGTAAGAAAAAAAAAGATTCAAAAGCCAGGAAGACTTTCAGCATATGAACTAATGTACACAAACGCAAGGTTTTATCTCCAAACTTGGATGAAAAAAGACCCACCAGATCCAACCTGCTAACCTACTGCATCAATGTTGTCAAATGTTGCAACCTCTGCTATCAACAGCAACAGCTCCCCCACCAAACACTCCACTTACCCCCAAACCAGCAGCTTACAAAATAGTGCCATCCACAAAGACAACAAAGATGGCATTGTGGTGTAACATTAAACAATTCCAACTTTTACTAAATGTCTTGTAGACAAAACAGTCTCTGTTTATATAGTGAAATGTTGATGTCTGTTAAGCTGTCATGCAATTACTTGCAAACTAATGAGGCTAGAAAGTTGATCTTGGTATTAATGGAAAGCTCTCATTACCCAAAAGATCTGGAAAACCTAGCATTTCACAGGTAAAGATTACATTATCCAAAAGGTAAACCTAAGATTACCCGGGTAAAGTTTGAAAGTCATGTTCTATTCTAGCTTTATCCAGGTCTCTTAGGTAATACAAGCTTTACCTAGATATTGCTAGGTTTACCAACTTTTTGGGCGTTATCTGTAACATACATAATGTTAACATTTGTCACGTGATTATTCGCAAACTAAAGGGGCTAGTACTTGATCTTGGTCTTAATTTAAAACTTATGACGTGATATGTTCTGGGCATTCACAAAATATTAGATCATAAACTGCAGACGTTTATGTCTATATGTATAAAATGCTAACGTCTGTCCATCTGTCACATGATTATTTGCAAACTGATGAGGCTAGAACCTTCATCTTGGCCTTAAACGAAAGCTTATGACTTGACATGTTCTAAAAATTAAAAAAAAAGGTAATAAAATGTGAAATGCACTTTAGGACTGTTGATCCATGTGTTTCATTAGTAAATGTTCTTTTCGTAATCCTTGGGTTCCAAAATGCATAAATAGATGTATAGTTTACTAAAATTAGTTCATGCAAAATTGACAAGAACTGCTGATCACAACAAGTGGGCTCTAGTGTAAATTCTCGACCATTATGTTTCACATTTAGAGCAGATACTTCTGATGAAGACTACAGACACACCCTCACACACACAGACCATACTAGAATCAACTTTTCCTCTGTTATTTGAATCTCACAGAATCAGAACCTAAATTGAACTCAATGGCGAATTTTTAAACTCATCACCAAACTTCCATTTACATGGAAGTAAAACAGTACTCACTGGAGCATCTCACTAGAGCATATGTACATGTAGTTATTTAAGTTTGTCCAAAATACAAAATTCCTCCATAAGCTGCCAGGAAGGAATTTATACCAGATAAAGTTTATTTACAAAAAATATAGGTGATTGGTTCTTTTCTTATTTCTTATATATTCTTGGCTCTTTGAATGAAAACAGACGATCTTGCTGTGAAGTTCCCTTCTGCATGTTGTAGTACAATAAAAGTATACAGTATATTAGCCAATTTAAACCTTAAATGATTTTTATTTACAGGTTGATGATAAATGACTTCAAAGTATGTTACTAGTAGCTTGTAGCCTGACTTAGCAAGGAGAGATAAAATCAGCTGTTAAAAGGCTGCAGCCATCTTCCCCCAATGAACAATCTTATTTGAAGAACGACTGATTTTTTATTTACATTTTTTAAGCCAAACAATGGCAGGGTGTGTTGTTTCCTAAAATCATTGAGGATTCCTGTCAATGGACAAATGAATTTTTAGTATTAGATGAGTAACATGACAGATGGCCTTTCCACTCTGTAGCAATGTGAACTTGCATTTCCTGTTATTAAGCATCACTAGCATGCCACTGCATACGTGATGCTAGTCTGGTGTGCGATAAAGGTCTCATTGAAAAAATTCAAAAGCATAACGGTTATCCAGCAGAGTGGTCCGTAGTGGCTGGGTATGTGTGTGGACTGTGAATGATCAGCATCCTGTCAAGTATTAGAATAAAAAAATGTTGAAGGTGTAACCTAAAAATGTCATGAAACCTTACTTCACCCCTATCCAAGTGGTATGTTTGTAATTTATTTCTAATTGTGCACCTTGCCACAGAGATGCATATCACCATGCTGGAGCCATTCCCCATAGTATTGTGTAATGTCATGAATTATCTTCTGTAGTTTATCTTTCAATGGACAGGCAAGTCAGGTTCCTTCCTTTCTTTTTTAATGCAGCACAACACTTAAGATACATTTTCCATACCCATACTTAAACCCTCCCGTGATTTGATTCTCATAGCCGGCTGGTGCAGCATAAAATAATTTAGGAGGACTGGCAATAATATTGCTATATCACTCTATAGACTTAAATATCTTAGGTAGATAGATAGATAAATGGATAGTGAAATATGAAAAGCACTATCAGATAGATAGATAGATAGATAGATAGATAGATAGATAGATAGATAGATAGATAGATATGAAAGGTGCTATATTATAGATAGAATGCACTATATAACAGATAGATGTATAGAAGGCACTAGATTTACCTGTAAAAGAGTTGCTGTCATAGAGTTTTTAATCCTTGTGTGTTGAGTACAGGGGCTACTGTGCACTGAATTCTCTTTCAGTACTTGCATTCTCCAAGAAAGCCTGCTAGAATGTAATAACCCTAAGCAAAAAAAGTAATATTCATTTGTCTTAGCTAATTTCAAGAAAGGAAGTCTGTGTCATCACATCATCTTACCAAGGAGAACTATGAGAAACTCTTTTAATGGGAATTAACTTCACATTTTGTTAAAATGTGGCTTTTGTTATAAAGGTTGTGTTGTGTAATGGCTAAAGTTATTGTCAACTGGCAATGCAGTCATATTAAAAAGGGTGTCAAGGCTTCAAAACATGCAGGCAAGACCAGGACCTCACTGAACCTGCCTTCCAAACCTTGTCTGTTCAGTCTTCATCTGGCATAGTCCCAGAAAAAGAAAGTAAATGGAAAGTAGAAAGAGGGTTAAGGAAGTGGAAATGAAAAGTTTGACAAGAATGCCATTTGAGAAAATTGTAATTTAAAAAGGTGAGATGCCTAGGGGAGGAAAAAAAAGAGTAACACAGAATCCTGGAAAACACTTTTAGAAGATGGCATGCTGGGTTGCGGCAAATTTTATTCAGGGGAGTTGGTGAAAGGCTGCATCAGAGAGTATCTTTAGAGTACAAATATACTGAAAAATTAAAAGGAACTTTATGAACTCAAATTAAATATCCCTGGTTAAACTATTTTGTTTTTGGGCTGCAGCTCATTTTAGGGCATAGTGCTCTTTTTAAAATTACTTGCTTTCACAATATTAAAAGCAAGTTTCTGAAAAAACACAATGTCTGAATATTTTGGTATTTTTATTTTTGCAAGTCAGCAGTGCCATGGCACGATTTATAAAATTTTTTTTGGTGCTGTTTCCTATTTTCCTTCTCTGTAAAGGTCTGTTGTTTACGTGGCTGCTTTCCAACCTGGGTAGGAGAAGACCCATACATTTTCATGCAGTTGTGGCCCTCCAGTCCTCTGCACCCCTGGCTGAAGGGCACTGATTAAAATGAAGGCAAGCAGATGCCGTGTTAAGGGATTTCATTCTTTTGCAGGCAGAGCTTAACAGCATTAGTGACCTGTAGGAGTTTTCTCTTTGGCACCAATGTGATTTACCCCAACATTTGCCAGGCCTCTTTGTCAATTCAAATCAGATCATTTGTCTCTAGTTTTGATGTCCACATGGAAAACATCAACACTGTTATTTGAATGAACATCTTGGCCTAATTCAGTTTTGAATGATTTTCTGAAATATTAATGTTATTTTTTTCCCATGTGCCACAGTAAACACGAGGTGGATATTCATCTTAGATTATGTTGCAGCATAATTATAATAGGATCTGAGGAAAAAATAAGATACCAGTTTTTAAGAAAGTATTCTGGTTTTTCGGGTAGTAGCTGTGTAACTATATGAAATGAAGGTTAATTATAAATTATAATATTTTGCAAAAATGATAAATTACTGCTGGCTATCCTGTCTGGTGGAATAGGTTGTCCGAAAATGTATTTTGTGAGCAATAGAGATTGTTAGTGTCTTTTGCTAAGAAGGGTAACAAGAAATAGTCAAGGATGTTAAGAGTTTCTAAACTATTTTTCTTCATGTTATTAAGAATGCACCAAAATCTAAATCAAATTCTTAACAAATAACAAAAGCCATCTGTGCTTTTATCTGTCTAGAGCTGCAGTGCTGATTTGTGACAGGGTGGCATTAGTGATGTTTCAAGCAGAACAATAAAAATATCCGAAATGACCACCATTATTACAACCAAAGGTTTTGCCCTTTTTAAAGACAGCATCAGTACCACTATGGTGATAGAATCGGCAGCTTATGCTTTCCTGTGCACATGCAAATGATTGTCTAGAAAAGTGGCTATTCTGCGTGATGCTGGTCAGAAGTACAAGGTAGTATTGCTTATGTCTGCAGATTGTTTATCCATGTATGACGTGATTAGTCTATTTAGAATATTCATATCTTAAATATCCATTGCATTCTAGCTAAGAATTCAGTGTTCAGCCAGAAATGGAGCAGTAACAAGACGCCCCCTGTTATCTTGGGGTAGTTTACACAATAGTTGCAGTAACTTCTTATCAGGCTTTTACCTAAAATAAAAATGTAGAGACTTGCTCTTGAAAAAGAATGAAAAATGTAAGAATTTAAGGTTCCCACATAAAATTTCTTTTGACTCTGGTTCTTATTTTTCCCCAACACTGAAATTCATCCCACTAATCTTAAGGTTTCTCTTTCTGGATTTTATATTCAACCTTTGCTACTCTGAAAAATACATCAGCAATATCCACTTTATATGCATGGCATTCTCAACATTTGCACTGGGTTTTTATAGGTGAACGTCCAATTGAGTCAGAGTGTGTGGTCCTGAAGAAGTTCTTCATGTCAATGTGGGAAACCTGTAACGGAAGCAGATTGTGTGGAGTGTGATGACTAACCTGACTAACAGGAAAATAACAGACAGGAAAAAATGGCATAAGGCAGAAAAAAAGGAGGCATTCACTGGTAGGAAATATGTATGTTGTCATGCATTTGTAGAAGGAAGTATACCACTGAAGGTGTATGTGAAGTATTTGCTCCAGAAGTGCCAGGAACCTGTGGGAGTTAGAGAGTGAACTGCATCATGGGTACAAACATATAAAGTTCTCTAAGAATGATGGAGGGCAAGCAAGCCAGCAGTTTCTAGTAATGCTAGACCATCCTTAGGGAAGGAAAGTGAGGCCATGGACGACTGGAAGAAGATTAAGAAATGTGGAAATACATGGACCCAGGCTGAGAGACCAGGGACTACGTTGCCCTTGCAAGTTGTGAGGCAGCAATAGGGCTGCCCTGAAGATTGGGCCCTCTTAAGGGAACTGGTGGGTCAGGGATGCAGAGATACTACAGATTTGGTGTTCTTTTCTGTATTGTAACATTACCCTGATCCCACAAGAATTTCTAAGTCTTGGTCAGAAAAGACCTTGTGAAGCCTCAGAGAGTTGGAAGTTGAGAAGTAAATCAGGGAAAGGCTTAAATGATGGGAGGAAAAGAGCCCAGATTATTCAGAGAGTTGAGAGTTGGGATCAGGAATGTTTTGTGGTGACTTGAGGCAGGGAACTAAGCTTTTACACTGCCTGATTCCTGGGTCTCAAAATCTGTTTTGAAAATCGTATTTTGAAAATCCTCTGTCTTAAAACGAGGGAACATTATTTGCTACGTGAATCACTAATTAATTTACTTTTTTACATTTTCCTTGAGAGAAGTTGTATATTTTCTTCTTTTACATATCCACCAGTCAACAAAACATTTCCCAGTGTGGTTTATTAAAATAACACTGGAGTCGCCACTGCGATTGTCACACTGTTGCGTGCACTTGCTAGCCGACTTCAGCATACATTTTCAGTATCTCTCTATCAGATACGGCTTTCAACAATATCTTTAAGGTATATTAAATATTTCTTAGCCATAGACCCTCTGCAATTTAATATAGTAAATAAATAAAAATTAAACAAGTTCCAACTTTCAAAACCATTAACCAAGTCCCCTGAATATTATTATACCATGTGTATATTTTCTAACTTGCTTTAAATTTGGTGAGCCCAAAATGGATGTCAAGCTCTAGGGTTAAGGAAATGCTTTTTATCTATGTCTGCTAAATTTTTTGGATGAAATCTGGTCAAGTGGTGATGGCTGTGACTTGCTTCTTTCTTAACTTTGATTCACTTCAAATGAATCTTGAACTTGCAGACTTTGACACACTGTATGTTGCGCTCTTTTTATGCTCATCCTGCAATTAAATTTGATCTTTGTGCATCAATAACACATTCGGGGGGGTTGATTAGTCCTCCATATCTTGCTCTTTCTTTGAACATTACATGACAAACACTTGCACATTAAGTAAGAGTTCAGCCTTTTTAATACTTGTTATTTTCAAAGTATGTTTCGTTTCAATGTTTTGTGATTAATCCTGGATTGTCAGCCAAGGGAAAGTGAATTGTGAATAATAAACTCTTTTTCAAGATAAAACCTGAGATTATCCTCCTAACTACTTGAGTGCACAATGGAAAAGCAAGTAAGATCAAACAGAATGCAAATACTGAATGTGTGATGTTCTGTCTCATTCCAGTGGAGGCATGACATGAGCAACATGAATTGAAACCCCTTTTTTTGCCTTAATTGATATTAGCTATGGTGTCAATAATAGCATTTTGTGACAGAACTGTCAGATTAGTCAATGGAGGGGTGGAAGGCAGCCTTCTTATCTTTTTGTTCTTCAAGCTCAATGTTTAGATTGCACTTGGCAGTGATAAATCCTTATAAAAGAAACTGGCAAAGAGTCTTGTAAATTGATTGGGGAAAAAACCCCTATACTTAGCCTTAGCTATAACCCTTGTGGCGGGCAGCTGGGGGTGGTACCCAGCCGGGACGCCCAGGAGGACCGGAGGAGGGCTTGTGCCTCCTTCAGACCACAAGGGGCTGACCGCCCTGGTTGTGTTGGGGGCCCGTGGCCACCGCCTGGGGGTGCCTGTGCCTGAAGAACCCTGGACCTCAGCACTAAAGCCACACCAGAAAGTGCTGGGGGGAAGAAGACTGGGGACACCCGGAGGGCTTCCGGGTGCGCAGCCGGCACTTCCGCCACACGGGGGTGTGTCCGCAAAGGATTTCCTGGGAAGCAGCTGGAGCCCATCTGGGCTTGTATATAAGGGGCCGCCTCCCTTTATTCAGTAGCAAGAGTTGGGTGGAAGAGGACGGAGCTCAGAGAGAAAGGAGTGGAGACAGCCAGAAGGAAGGCACTAGAGACTGTGAGGCCTGGACTTTGGGGAATCGGTGCTGGAGGCACTGGGTTGTGCACTGAAAAAAACTGTAAATATTACTGTAAATAAACATGTGTGTTGGGTGCTAAACGATGTCCGTCTGTCTGTGTCCGAGTCCTGTTCCACACCCTGTGAAACAGAAAATGGAAACTGTAAAGTGGAATATACAGTATACTGTGTGTTCCTTCCCTTTTTGGTAGCTTTAATTCTTTAAATGATTTTCCAGTCGTAAGTACTAAAGTTCAGAGAGTGCATTCATTTGAATGCCTTGAATTCCTAACACTTAACTTAGTTGACATGATTTGCTGTCCATTTTAAGGAGATCTTCAAAGCCATGGTTCTTGTGTATTAGATCCTGGCCATGTACCCCTCTTAGGGAACACCATGAATATATTGCTTAACTTCTTCCTGCTATCTCTGTGGTTTGCTGCTAGTTTCTTTGCAAATACTAAGTCAATGTCTGCCTGTTCTAACATTAATTTCTAGGGTGAAGACTTACAGTATGTCTATTTCATTCTATTCATAAATTAGTATTTTTAAGCTGCAATTCAACTTTTATTGCCATGTAAATGGAAGTTTGGTGATCGTATCAAAAATCTCCTATCGAGTTAAGTTCAGTTTCTCATTTTAGATGTTCAAAATGTTGTGAAAAGTTGATTTTTAGCATGGTGTCTGTGTCTTTTGTTCATTATGCAGTTCCTGAATGGTTACATCCAAACAGAGATACAAAAATTTAAATATCCACCCTGAATGTAAAATCTATGTACAACGGTAACTTGGCCTATCTTCTTCAAATAAGTTGCCATCATGTTTGCCTTGTTACAGGCTTATCAATTTTGGGTCTTTTGGCTTTGGAACCCCTGCAGATTTTGTTTTTTTGGTTTTTTTTCTACAGGCTGTTGAGTTTTTTTTTTCTTTTTTTTTATTTCTCTTCTCCAAGCCATCTGACCTTACCTTGTTTTGTTGTTTCTTTAATATTATTGCTTAATCTTAATTGTTTTTCTGTTCTTGTAACTTTCTTTTTGTCTTCTTATAAAGCACTTTAGAGCTACATTGTTGCATGAAAATGTGCTCTATAAATAAATGTTGTTGTTGTCCAGTTTGGTACAGTACTTATCTCCACATCCTTCCTATGTCTGTGTAAGAATAGGTCAGCAGTCCTAACTGTCCCTAAAGTCTGAGTGATGCAAATTTGGACTCTTGGGGAAATTTGATAAAATGCTTTTACACATGCTCCTAAGTTAGGAGACTACTTCTAACTTCGCTCGGATTTAGAAGAGCCCGTAGGCACTATACATTTCCCCACCAGTCCACATGAGGTAATGTTAAAGCAATTTGCAGTAATGCAAATCAACACACACATGAACATCACTGGCCCAAGTGTGGATAAGCATACATATGTGATATTGCAGTATCACACATGTGCTTCTGGATGCAAACTGCACTGTAGTAGCATATTACCATGAAGATAAGCAGGGCTTGATGGGTGACTGACCATGAAATGTCACACTGGTACACTGAGCTCTGCATTACATGAATCCCTAGAATAGTTGCATTACAATTTACAAGAGCAGGAAGGTTCCACAAGACAGACAGAAAGAATTGGGGCATTGTTTAAATAGACCCTTGCAGGCAATATGTGTGTGTGTGTGTGTTGGGGGGGGGGGACCATGGAACATGACCCTGGAAGGCAACTGGGAACAATGGAAGAGTGAAAGTGACTTAAGAAACCACAATAGAATAGCTGTGGCTAGTTTCAGTAGCTGTTTCTTTATGAGACATTTCCCATAGCCATAACAGTGGAAAGTTGTTTCTTCCAAAATTTATGCTGTGGGATCATTCGTTGTTAAATAAACACACATGTTATTGAGTATGTGTCCCCTGGTCTTTCTGTTTTGGGGCTCTTTATAATATTATTCTTGATGTTGTTGCAAAGTGGCAACAATTGCAAGCAGCTTAGTGCAATATCTTACCTTATCATGTTGTTCTTCTTCTTTTTCTTCTACTTTGATTATTATCTTGGTAATGAAGGCTTAGCAGTAGTATCAGAAAACTACAAAACATCATTGTAAGTGTTCCTATGTGCTACTCTGGGGTCGGACAAATTCTTATCCTAGTCAGACTTTTAGTGCAAGTCCAAGGAGTAATTCTGTGACACTTGATAAATATGGGCACTGTTTTCCGCATATTCACTCACCCTTTGTTTGTGTCAGTAAAAAAATTAAATGGGTCCTAATACAGTCCACAATAGATACAATGTAGGTCACATAACACCCACAATATCAGTCACAAAACACCCGAGTCAGATAGCTCTCCCACAACCCTAAACATAACCATAGTGTAACCGGACATTTGATGGGCGTTTTGTGACTGACATTTTGGACATTACATGATGTTGACCTCATAGGTACTGTGAGCTGCAATTACTCTCTGTTGGAATAAACACCATGCTTTTCAATAAATACTGAACTGATACACCTGCACTGTTCGCTATATAAAATCAAGACATATTGATTATGATCTGAAACAAAGGTTAACGCTATTCATAACAATGATGATGAAATGTTTTTAATATTTTTCAGTAGTAATAACAAATGCTACCTTGCCAATTGCTTTTAAATTATCCTTAATTTTGTAATATTTAAACACATTTACCAAGCACTTGCACCTGTCTGTTTTTATTTGTGTGGATTTAGGACATCTGCACAATGGCTTGTTTTGCTGCAGTGGATAAATGATGTAAGTTGAACTTTCCCATATCAATTCTAATTACGGCTATAACAAAAAAATATAGAAGGATTCAATTTCCATGTGAGCTGACAGCTGTTCAATGTGCAATTTTTTAAGCCATTTCCATAGTAATGAGCCTCAATAAATGCTGCTAATGGGTGGCAGATAAGGGCTGCAGTTTAAAGACGTGCTGCCTCATACGAGAACTAAATGCGTATATATTCATCAAATTTGTAACAAGCACTAAAAATGGAATGAATGATAAATGGGTCCTGTTTATCTTGTATAAGTAGTGTGTTGTCTGCTATATATTTATTTAATGTAAAATTTCATATGTGAACACCCAAACCTTGACATTGTTCACAAATTTCTATTCAATTTAACAACACATTCCCTAACTTGTGTAGAGCCTTCGCAGCACTGGGTGCTAGGTGGGAAATAATCTCCAGAAGGGATGCCAGTCCATCGCAAGGTTCTTGTACTTCTGGAATAGTGAGTGAAAATTTGGTGATCAAGGCACAATCCTTGTGTTGTACTGTTTTATTTCAGTAATCACTTAATTACTTGTGTGTAATAGCACATAAACTGACAGTAACAGCGCATGCATCAATAATTTCTACTCTAAAGAGTGGCAGTGTGAGGCATTTATTGTTGTAGGGAATTTGATCTGCAGTGGGATGACACCAGGTTTATCTTTGTACATTCAAACAAATTAAAAATGAGAGTCAGATCATAACTAACAAAACCTGGGAAGTGAAACCAAAATTGTTGTAAAGGTAACAGAGTAAGAGGTTCATAAGCCAGAAGAGTTTAAGAGATTCGATGATTTTTGTTTGTCTTCATCCTTTCTTTTCTTCTGGAGCAGTTTGCCGTGAGTAATTAGGGACTGGCTCAGAATGTGCCCCCATATGTCTGAATGTTCATGAACACATTGTGAAAGTTGTGTGTGATCTGCACATCTCTGTATGTCTGAATTGGAACCCAAAGTCCTGTTTAATTTTTTTCCTGTGGTTGAGCTAATTTTCCTCTCGGGTTGCAGGCCTATTTTAACTCAGATTTAACACTTTTTGCTCTCTTAGTCACCTTCTTCATTAGAGCTTGTTTAATCCATCTTGAGGCAACTTTCTAGGGCATTCCTTTTCAAATAATTTTATTTGGCACCTGGATAAGATTTTTCACTTCATGTCTAAAATCAACACAGTGAATTAGTCTGTTTTTTGCAGCTTTGGGACATACTGCCATGTTGTTAACTATCAAGGCAGGATCCCAAGCTAAAATTAGCATGACATGACGTAGATCACATAACCGCAGAACATTAAATGTTTATTCTGTGTAATGAGACCAGGTGTAGAAGTCCTTTTGAGAAATCAAAATGACTTAAGTGATGATTTCCCCAAAATCTCTGCTTTTTATATTGGACTCAAGGACCTGCATACCTTCAGTTTATGGTAATATGGGTTTTATTCACTTTAGTGGATGCATTTATCTACCTTGAAAACAATAAAGAGGGATGCAGAACTACCACTGCATAATTATACGTAAGACACACATCAGTGTCCTAAACTCTTTGTCAGGTACAACAGCAGTGATCCTGTAGAAGAGACACTAAGCAGCTCCAAAATATGTCATGAAATGCGTTTTTGAAAGACACCTAAACATGAGTAAATAGGGTGCAGTTTGAATAACCAAAGGAAGATCATTCCACAAATTTGGAGCAAGAACAGGGAAGCATTGTCCAGTCTTTGTTCGTCTGGAAAGAGAAGGGACAGTCAGAAGAAAGGCAGAGGGACAACAGAGACTTCTTGAATGGACATACAAAGATACCAATGACTGGGCAGACTGAGGAGCAGAACCATTCAGGGAACTGTAAATAAAGAAAAAAAAAAGAGTTTTGAACTGCATCCTTGCAGGAACAGGAAGCCAAAGAAGACCAAAGCAGAGGAGTACTAGAAATGAAACAGGGAACAGAGAACACCAGTCTGGCAGCTACATTCTGGAGGAACTACTGTAGAGTTCGGACAGCAGTTGAAGAAGACTTACAAGGAGATAGTTGCAATAGTCCCACCAATACAGAATCGGTGCCTGAACAGGGGAGTTGTGTGGCATAATTCGTGAAGAAGGGTTGAATCCTCTGAAGATTATGAAGAAAGAAACAACATGATAAGATCATTGAAGAAAAATATTTGATAAATGAAAGTGAGGAGTCCAGAATCATTCTGACATTCCTGACTGTGACTGATGGTGAAAGAGAGCCATCTTCAAGAACAATGCTTAGAGATAAATTTGAAGAAGGAGAATTAGAAGGCAAGTACAGGATATTTTGATTTTGAAAGGTTAAGTTTATGATAATCATTCATCCATGACCAGATGGCACAGAGACAGCTGGAGATCTAGACTGAAATACATGTATATGGGTTTTAAGAGGGAAGTGAGAGGAAGATCTGTGCAGCATCAGTACAGAGGTAGTAGGGGAAGTCAGGAGAAGAAATAATATTGCCTAAAGAGTGACTGTAGAGAGAAAGGAGAAGAGAATCCAACACTGATTACCTTGAGGCACACCCTTGTGGAGTTTCTGCGGAGAAGGCATGATGTTAGACCAGGAGACACAAAAGGATTGGTTGGGGACCAGTCCAAAGCAGAACCATGAATTCTGAGTTGATTGGGGGACAAGATTAGCAATTAGTGGTTAACAGTATCGGAAGCTGATGAAAAGTCAAGAAGGATAAGGACGCAGGAGGGAGAAGCACCTCAAGCAGGTCTAAGAGCATGTGTGACTGAAAGCACCTTTTGTGTGAAGTATAAATAACATCAGTATTGTTTGCTTTAAATGTGATATCACTTGGTTCACAGTCCACCCTCACAGCCCTAGATTCCTGGGTTTAATTCCCAGCCAAATAATTCTCTCTGTGTAGTTCTCCTCATTAATATTTTGGCTTTCTCCCAACACTGTGATTTACTCCCTTGCTCCAAGGGCATGCAAGTTAGTTTGAATGGCAAGGCTAAATTGGCACAGTATGGGTGAGCATGCTTTGTGAAGGAGTAGTGTCTAATCCAGAGTTGGTTCTTGCCTTGTGTCTTATGCTACTCTGTTGGACTCTGGCCTCCCATAAGCTGATATCACACTGTGTGGACTCAGAAAGAGAAGCAATAAAGAAGTTGTATGGTTTGTCACTACACCACCTACTGGTATCTTCCAGAATACTGATTGCCAGTGTCAAGCTACCACAAAAATAATTAATAATAAATTCTGTATTAAGTAAAAAATAAATAAGCAAATAAAAGTTCATTAGTGAAAAAATGCAAAAGCAGCAAAACACATGCTTAATAGTTCTTCAAGGATACCATGGGGATTAACTATCCAACTTTTTCACACTCCAAGTTCTTAGTGTTTGCTGGTTGCATGTACTTAGAAGGAGTTGTTCCCTTACTCCATGAACATGGTTCCCAGAGATGAAGTAGCATTTCATTCCTCTTCCTATTTTTGCTTCCAGGGTCACTTCAAGGTGCCCATATAAAGGTATTTCAACCATTCAGCACACAAATGTGAATGGAAAATATGAAATTGTGCTGGAAAAGCATTATGCAGGCTTCTAATGTGACATACTCTTTGCTTTCTAGTCTCGTCATATGACATCCTCCAGTGACAAGGTCATCAAATATGATATCCTTTCTGACTTGAAGATGTGCAATATGACATCAGCTTTAGAAATTTTGGCCAGAAAAGATAGTACAAGACCTAATATCTCATTTTTCTGTCTATGAAAATATAACTAAAAATATGACAGGTCCCCAGCAGTTTTATCATTCTCTGGAGGTGAATGGCATGTCTCTGTCTAATGCTCTGTGCAAAAGAGGACAGAGCCGACTATACTTCCTTAGAAAACTGTCGTCCTTCAACATCTGCAATAAGATGCTGCAGATGTTCTATTAGATGGTTATGGCGAGCACCCACTTCTACGCGGTAGTGTGCTGGGGAGGCAGCATAAAGAGGAGACAAACGCCTGGACATACTGGTGAGGAAGGCAGGCTCTATTGTAGGCATAGAGATGGACAGTTTGACATCCATGGCAGAGTGACGGGCGCTGAGCAGGCCCCTGTCAATCATGGAGAATCCACTGAACAGGATCATCTCCAGACAGAGGAGCAGCTTCAGTGACAGACTGCTGTCACCGTCTTGCTCCACTGACAGACTGAGGAGACCCCACAATATGCGACTCTTCAATTCCACCCTTGGGGGTAAACGTTAACATTATACAAAGTTATTGTCTGTTTTTACCTGCTTTTTATCACTCTTTAATTTAATATTGTTTTTTTATTATTTTTTATCAGTATGCTGCTGCTGCTGCTGCTGGAGTATGTGAATTTCCCCTTGGGATTAATGAAGAATCTATCTATCTATCTATCTATCTATCTATCTATCTATCTATCTATCTATCTATCTATCTATCTATCTATCTATCTATTGTTCTAATGAATACGTATATTTGAGATAAAGAAGACTGAAGTTTCATGGTCTGGCATTTCTACTCTGTAATAATGGCGCTGGAGAGTATGCAACATATCACATGTTGATTAGCATTTGCAAATAACAATTTCACATACTCCTGTGACAGTCTTGGCTCTATGAACATGTTTTATGATGCCATAAGCTTCACACTGTGACACTGTACATGTGGCTTGAAGTGAAGCTGCAATGCAACTCCATCTGTACCACGACTAATCAGAATGAGAGTGCACTATTTTCATTCATTTCTTCATGTTCTGCCACTCTATTATACGGAGTACTAA
This sequence comes from Polypterus senegalus, assembly GCF_016835505.1. Taxonomy (NCBI): domain Eukaryota; kingdom Metazoa; phylum Chordata; class Cladistia; order Polypteriformes; family Polypteridae; genus Polypterus; species Polypterus senegalus. Next base: position 24,802,663 of record NC_053165.1, read on the forward strand.
TGGAGTAAATTTGTGTGATTAGTTGCTTTTTCTTCATCGGTGTAAATGCTAGGGTTAAATCAATTGTGATGAACTGAAAAGCCTGAGAGCTGCCATCTCTACCAGCCATCTTTGATGGAGTTTCTGTGAGTGCATCTTAAAGCACTTTTAGGCTACACACATTTTGTCCCCACAGTAAAGGAAGTAAGCTGGTCTCACATTCTCAAAGGATCATTGTTCAGATAAATTGTTTACAAAGATGCAAAAACAGAATGCTGTCATGTAAATTCAGAACAGTGTCCTCTTAATGAATACAGTCTTAGTCACTGGTTCAATTAGCAATAAGAATGAAGCTTTTTAGTAAAATCTGAGCACTTCTGCATCTGTCAGAATGAAAGCACTGCTAATTTCTTGAGCTTTTTTTCTTAATTAAAATAATTAACAATAAGATGGGCCGTCCTCCAAAAAAGAAAAAGCAAAAATTACAAACTGTTATTATTCTTCTACTCCGGGAGCCTTTGAAAATGTTAATGTTCATTTAAGAATTCTTTATGCAACTTGTGTCCTGCCTTCCATGAGTTGTTTTGGCAAAGTACTTTTAAAAATACTACAGCTGTAGAAAAGCATTAGAAGGCTTCCTGATCTTTGGCCTTCTTCATAATGAGAAAAACACAAACAAAACATTACAAAGATGAGACAAATGTGTGCACATTTTATATTTGATCGACATGAGCCAGTATATAACATAGATATGAAAGGTACTATATAAAATAGGGGAATGTGAACGTGCATCATGTTATAAATAGGTACCTATGAACAATAAGAGACAATAATACACATGATAATAATACTCCCTCTTTTACATGGATTACAATGTGCTATGTAATAAATAGATTAGTAAATAAAGGATTATAGAGTAGATACTGTAGTTAGATATGAAAGGTACTATATAATTGATACATATTCATCAGCTTTACTGGAGAAACAGGTATAATGATTGCTATCTGTCTATCTATCTGTCTTTTATAGTGCCTTTCATATCTATCTATCTATCTATCTATCTGTCTATCTATCTATCTATCTATCTATCTATCTATCTATCTATCTATCTATCTATCTATCTATCTATCTATCTGATAGTGCTATTATGTAGTACCTTTTGAATCTGTCTTAGATGTGAACTGATAAGTTTGGAGTGACAAATGACATTGATACATTGCACTATATAATAAAAGGACAGAGAGATGAGAAAGGTACTTTATTAGATAGATGTAAATGGCACTATATTGGGTGGATAAATATGAATGGCACTATATCGGATGGACAGATAGATTTGAAAGGCAATATATTGGACAGATGTAAAAGGCATATATATATATATACTACCCCTAGCTTGCCCAATTGGACATTCTCCTATCCTTAGCTTCTCCTTGATATCCTGTCCATGTAAACCACAAATGGGAGACACGGCCTTGATGGAGCCTGACACGAACAGTGAACAAGTTTGACTTAACACCAAGTATTTGGACGCAGCTCTTGCTGCAATTATATAGGGAATGAATTTGTTACCCCATATTCCTGCAGCACTATGCTGAGGAACATGGTTATAGTCTTTTTCCAAATCTTCAAGACACATATAGACTGCGTCATCATACTCCCATGTACTCTTCAGCAATGGTGCCATGGAGAACAACTTCTTCACTCAATCCATATTGTTCCTCCTGTATCTTTGGCTCATCCATCGGATGGAGTCTTCTCTCTATTCCTCCATGCACATGTCTTATCTGGGAGGCTGAGGGCTTTAAGAAAGTGTGAACAGATATCTACAAAATGTAGCAGAAGGCATAACAAAAGATTTTGTCTGATTTCAAACAAGGGGAGGAAAACAAACTCTACTTGGCAACATTCTTAGAGAAAAATGACCTCTGGGGGTCCATGTTGCCTTTTATTAAATTAAGCCAAAGTCTGGCTAATCTAGAGTAGGTATTGGCTACCACCAAGGTAACCTAGAATTAAGCCACTTAGGAATACTTGGAGGCACATGAAGCCCTAGTCCTGATGAAATTTTATGCCTCTACTTTATGATTAGCAAACTAATTCCTTCATTGATGGTTTCATTTAAGAGTCTGTATACCTTGATTGCATACAAAATAAATCAAATTGTTGAAACAGAGCTTGTAATAAACTCAGCACTTGCAAAGATCAGTGGGATTTTTCTACAGCAAAGTGCTGCCATATAGTAGAAATATCTCTTGAAAAGAGTCATGCAGATGAAACTACAGAAGTGAGGTGGAGTGTAACAGAGGAGAAAACTGCTGTGACTGTAGAGCTGATCAGGCTATCGATTTGCAACTTTATGCACAACACAGAAAAATGTGTTCAGATTGCATTATTCCAACATTTTAAAAAGGCAGAGAGCCAGGGATCAAAATTCTTTAGTGAAGGCTCTTAGTTATAATGGTTGTCTCCAACATACAAAGTAAATAGTCTCAGGGATGCAATACTGGCACCTCTTCTAGTTTCTACGTGGAGTTCCAGCCACCTGTTCCACACTGCTATGCTATACACGTAGTGTTTGAAGTTTCACGAAGAGAACTACACCCCCATTCCCCCCCATGTGATCTACTGTGTGTACTGTTAGACTTGATGACAGACTGGCTTTGCTCATTTGTTAGCGAACTTTGCACAACTTTCAACAATGTTTTTTCTCCCATTCCTTTTTCATAAAATCTGCCTTATCTCTCTTTGTGGCAGAATAGACCTGCTCATCCATTCACTCATACAGTGTTGGAATTGTGTTTTTCATTTTTGGAGCTTTTGTTTTTTTGCCTTTTTTGTAATTTGTCACCACAAATTGTGGGTTTTGTGCCATAAGCTGTTTTATTTTTTATGTTTGAAGTAATTGAAAAGTATTTTGTAAAATATAATTGTTATAGTCAGGCTAGTTTGCTAGTCGAATTTTCATTATTAAATGTAATAAATGAAATCGGTATTTCTCAACCATTGCGCGGGTCATGTGTTGCTATTGTTTACATTGGTAGTGGGTAGTGGTGAGTCCCGAGTGGGTCGTAAAGTGGATTGTGGCAGCTTGCTGCTCTGCCCCTCCCACTCTAACAATTGTGCTATATTCACCAGGGTGGACCCCCTAACCCTTGAAGGGTCACGACACCAAAAAGGTTAGGAAACAATGGATTAATTCAAATATTAACAGTTTTGGGCAAATTATTTTTGTTTTTTCCTTTATGAGTAATCATAATAATCAGGGACAATATACAGCTTTAGATGTTATTGGGATGTGGGAGGGAAAACTCATACAGAATTCCATGGCAGGGATTATATGGCAACGCTGAGAACTTATTATGGTCTGGTTTTGTGATTAATTTTTATTTTCTTTCTGAAAGGATATTTTCAGTTTATTTTACTCGCCATTTTTTTTTACTTTGGCAAATTCAACTCTCACATTTGTTTTGTGGCAGAAATTAGAATTACACATTTGAAAATTATTGATGACTATTTATTATAATACACATTTTTCATAGGTCTTATTTGGAAACAATTTCAATTTGTTCTTATTTTTCCATTTTATTTACACAATGCGACTTTTGGGTCACATGACAGTGATTGCTGTGCTTGTGATTTAACCAGAAGTTTCCATATAGAAAATAAACAATAGTCTTTAGTGCTGGTTAGTTTCAATCCTTAATAGGCCAAGTACTACTGTATATTTGTTTCATTTTCAATCCATTTTTTGACTTTGACTTTGGGTTTTGGTTTGACCCAGCGCTATGGTTTCTCAGTTATATATTTTGATTGCCTGGATTTGGCCTTGGCTAGCACTGACTTCGAATCTGGTTAACATTATTATCTTCTGGTCCTTTCACCACTCGCAATAAATCTTTAGATTCTGTCTTATCACACTGCTCTTTTTAGTGGGCGGTCCAGAACTAATTATGCAATTATGAAAAGATGAACACATCGCACCCGCTGTTATGACTGACAACCGTCTACCCGCCATTTTGGAATGCAGGGCAGGTGCTGCCATCTATCAGCAACAAAAATATTTTTTTGTGAATTCTCTATGTAATAAACTTAATAAGTTATAGTGTTATGAAAATGGCATAATTAGATCTGGACCACCCTATAGAATGGTAGGAAGTGCACGACATTTGACACCAGTGTGCTTGTGGTACAGAACGGCAGGAAGTGCTCGGCATGTGACACCAGCACCTTGATGGTATAGAACAGCAAGAAGTGAGTGGCATGTGATAATAGCATCTCGATGGTCTCAATGGTATAAAGGTTGCACTGTGCATTAGATGCTTCACCAGAGTTTGCAGATAATCTGAAACCATTGGTGAGTGATTTCTTTGTTCCTTAGCCTTCTGCTTGATTCCATATTTACTTCACTATCTCCCAGCTTTTGATTTTTGGTTAGCATATTCAATGTGGTGAAAAACAGGGCAGATTTTCTGGTTTCAAACTTAACCTGGTCAAAGTGCAATGCCTTTACTTCTGGCTCCTCAATAAATTCATGCCATCAATTAGTGTGGCAAACAGCAAAATGCAGCTACATTGTTCAGTTTAAAACTCAAATCAGGTTGTCAGAAATGCCATCTGATAAATGTCTGTATTTTTTTAGTATGAATTTTTATTTCTTTATTGATTGATACATATCCCAAATTGTCTTTTTAACAGGCCATTCCTAATATACAGTATAGTGAAATAAAAAAAACATGATGAGGAAAATGTACAGGAACAATAAACTTTTTTGCACCATCTCTGCTACCTTGGAAGCCTAACAGAGCACATAGTCTAATCATCTCAAAATTAAAATCTGTGTAAAGAATGAGTCAGGGTCCATTAGACAGAAGATGTAAAAAATGTTAATTCAGAGATCTGATGACCTCCTATGGAGCTCTTGGATTGTGCCATGTAGATTGCCTCTTCTCCATGATATCAATTTTTATTCTCATGCTTGCAATAATTCTGGTGGTCAAAGACTGTATCACCTAGTGTACGTCCCACACAATAACAGATCTTTATTATTTTCCTAATCCCTTTATGAAAAGTCTTTCAAGAATGCATTAAGAAATATTAATAAATAGATTTCTTATTTGCACTTACTTGCTGATATTTTTTTAATCGAAATGAAAATGAAAATGAGTCAGAAATGGTGTAGACATAGTGACTGAATATAAAAAGAAAGTGTGCTTTGAATGGGTCATTTTTCATTTTTATTTTGTACACTGCGTCAGTATATATCAAGGCTTGGTACCAGAAATGCTAGTTTACACAGAAGAAAATGGAAGAGAATAACCTGTTTTTTAACATACTGTTTTGCAGAGTGTCACAAAGGGTTTTCAAAAGGGAGTTGGGGATATTGCAACATAAAATGAATGTTACAGTGCAGCAAGTCTGCTGACAGCCCTACCGCTTGTAATCTGCAGTAACTGAAATAAAAAAGGCAAACGTGGGTGGAAATAAGTTAAGATCAGTAAATTAAGTATTTCATTTCCTTACTGATGTAAATATAAAAGACTGGAATTTAAAGGTCACAGTAAAGGAGTGGGTGGCTCATTAGCGACACTTCACAGTCATTTAGCTATGGCTCAGTTGTGAATGTATATGTTTAACTTGTATGTTCTCCATGTGACTACATGGGTTTCCCCCATGAATGCAGCCTAAATGTCAGGCAGTCAGGCAGTTACACACTGAGGCTGGCAGCCCAGTTGAGGCTCTGAGATCCACCAGAGGCTTTTCTTCAACCTTATCAAAGGCAATGTTGTGCCTTATTGGGAGATGATGTTTGCTCTGCTGATTCTGGTGCAAGTGGTGTCACTGGATTGGAAAATCAAGTTTTTCAAAGCTTTGCCCATGTGATCTAATGGGCAGTTATATGGTCCTAATTAATTCAAACTCCCCACTTGCGCATAGCCATTGTATTGCTACATCGTTCCTCTTCCACCTCTGCACAGATCACTCCCTGGATCATCTGGCTTATCTTGCTGTCACCGAACCTACAAGCATGTTGTGTCTCAGCCTTGTTTGTTCAACTGCCTCCCATGGCCGCCATTTCCTCACATTTTTAAATATGATGTCTGCAAAGGAGACTGTTGGGTCAGTCGAGTCTCTGTAAAGTGTATATATAAAGGAAAAACTAAATGTTTGTTATTAATATTTTACTAACATTAAAACCTCTGACAGATGAAGTGAAGAATATGGATTATCTTGTTACAATGGTGTCTGTCAAGTGTTAGGATATATTAGGCAGCAAGTGAACAATCAGTTCGTGAAGGTGATGAGTTGAAAACAGGGAAAATGGGCAAGCAAAGCAGCTGAATGTCTTTTGACAAGGGCCAGATTGGGTAGTCTAGTCAACTGTTTCAGAGAATTTTTAAAATGGCATATCTTGTGGAATGTTCCTAGTATGCAGTGGATAGTAACTATCAAAAGTAGTCCAAGAAAGTGTACCAGTAACCAGATTATGGTTGCCCAAAGCTTATTGATGTGTGTGTCGAGTGAAGGCTAGCCTGTCTGGTCCAATCTCACATAACAGCTACCTTAGTACGAATTGCTGAAAAACTTACTGTTAGCCATGAGACAAAGGTGTGAGAACACACAGTGAATCGCAGCTTGCTGCACAGGAGGCTGCCCAATCATAGACCGGTCATAGTGCCCCTGCTGACCCCTGTCCACCACCAAAAGTGCCTACAACCGACACATGAGCATCAGAACTGGACTATAGAGCAATGAAAGAAGGTGGTCTGGTGATATGGATAAAGCAGCAGTCAGGCTTCCTCAATCAGAGAACAGTTTGTTTCTTAAAATAGAGTATACAGTTACATAAGCACAAAATTATTCAGTAAGCGTAGCTCTTCTCATACTGCAAACAAATACGTTACCTTTCATAATAACCAATTATGATACCAAAAACACAGTGTCTGCATATCACACTCCATAAAATGAATGTTCAGTAGCCTAGTTGTGGACCACATAAAATGCTTCTGTGCAGTACCTGCATCGATTAAAAGCCCTTCATGTTGAGTGACAGTGGTTGTAGAGTATGTGGTGGCTTAAAGTGATTAATAAGTAGGGAAATGTCCTTTAATCTAACAGTGACACAGTCACTGATTTCTTTTTACCAGATGAACTAAACAGGAGAAGAAATGCATCAGAATGTTGACAAACAAGACGAGACCATTCAGTCAATCAAACTTGAATGTTTAGCTAATATCTGATGGTTTCAATTTTTTTTTTGGAGCAGCAAAAGATAAATTTGACCACTGAGCCATCTTTATCAAAGTGAACATTTTTATACCAGGCATGCTGTGGAATTGGAGAATTCCAAGCCAGTATGGGTAAATGCAAATAATGGCTATTAAACTGGTGATTGTGTCAGTGTTTATGGAACAGGTCTAATAACTGTTTTATTAGTGTTCTCCATACCACACTTCAACTACCCCACAAAAACCGGAAAGAACATCACCCAAAATTTGTTTGAAAAGACAAAATAACTCCAGACCATCACAATTCAGCAAGAACAGGCTGTATCTATTAAACTGAACAAGCTTTCTCTTAATGGCAGTCAAGTATCATTGGGTACTTGATAGATTAGCTGACAGGGGAAGTGATGTCACCCTCGCCTACTTTGATTCTTTGTTGGCTGTGTCCATTTGTGAGCATTAATATGTAAAAATGAAAAACACAATGCCACAGAATCAAAGTGGTAAATGTAAAAAATGCTGAATGAAACATGAGTGGCGACAAATCAGTGAGTCACTTTTTCAAACCATCTTGTCAGTTAAAATTATTTTGCATAAAAGATATTCTGTAATTGGAGGGCTAGAGATAAAATGCCGGGTCTCATGCACTGCTCCTGTGATGCTGCCCTTACAGACTCTTCTTTCTTTTAGTAACCATACTCTTTTGCTTCCTTCATACTTTTTGAAGACATTACATGTTCAAGAAAGCTAAGGAAGATAGATGTGAAAAACAATGCACAGTATACCTTTTCTTTATGTTCAATTAATGACTATTATGTGAGCAGAATGACATACAGTATGTTCCAGAGAAACAAAATACAATGCCACATTCTTCAATCCATCTCTCTTTCCACTTTTTCATCCACCAATCTAGTTCAGGTGCACAAGAAATAGGCACAAGTTGGGAAACAAATTGTAATATGTATAGAGGATAAATAAACATACTGTCACTAAGGCAATTTTCCTCACACAAATATATTATAGTTGTACTTGAATAAGTGAGGATTAAATGATAACCTTAGGTTTTGTCATTAACCCAATTTACTCTTTCGGACACATATAACATAGACCTGAAATCTCATCTGTAGCCCTTGTGTGTTTACTCAGACCATCTTGGTTGCTGTTAGGATTGACTGCTGTTATAGTTAACCCTTGAACTGCCACATACTTGGTGGTTAATGCATTCCTGGATGCCAAATACTTTTTTGCTGCACTTTTTAAGTAAATGTCATAATTCACAAAGAACATGTGAAATTTTAATGGAACACTTTTTTTTCATGCAAAGAACATCACAATTACTATAACACTGATTGTTTTACACACTGCCAATGAACTGTAAAAACAATTAAAAAAACTACTGCAACAATCTATTACAGTACCTCACAAAAGTGAGTACACCTCTCACATTTTTGTAAATATTTAATTATATCTTTTTATGGGACAACACTGAAGATATGACACTTTGATACATTGTAAAGTAGTCAGTGTACAGCTTGTATCACAGTGTAAATCTGCTGTCCCCTCAAAATAACTCAACACACAGCCATTAATGTCTAAACTGCTGCCAACAAAAGTGAGTACACCCCTAAATTGTGCCCAATTAGCCATTTTCCCTTCCCGGTGTCATGTGACTCGTTAGTATTACAAGGTCTCAGGTGTGAATGGGGAGCAGGTGTGTTAAATTTGGTGTTATCGCTCTCACACTCTCTCATACTGGTCACTGGAAGTTCAATATGGCACCTCATGGCAAAGAACTCTCTGAGGATCTGAAAAAACGAATTGTTGCTTTACATAAAGATGGCCTAGGCTATAAGAAGATTGCCAACACCCTGAAACTGAACTGCAGCATGGTGGCCATACAGCGGTTTAACAGGACAGGTTCCACTCTGAACAGGCCTCGCCGTGGTCGACCAAAGAAGTTGAGTGCCCGTGCTCAGTGTCATATCCAGAGGTTGTCTTTTGAAAATAGACGTATGAGTGCTGCCAGCATTGCTGCAGAGGCTGAAGGGGTGGGGGTTCAGCCTGTCAGGGCTCAGACCATACGCCGCACACTGCATCAAATTGGTCTGCATGGCTGTCATCCCAGAAGGAAGCCTCTTCTAAAGATGATGCACCAGGAAGCCCGCAAGCAGTTTGCTGAAGACAAGCAGACTAAGGACATGGATTACTGGAACCATATCCTGTGGTCTGATGAGACCAAGATAAACTTATTTGGTTCAGATGGTGTCAAGTGTGTGTGGCGGCAACCAGGTGAGGAGTACAAAGACAAGTGTGCCTTTCCTACAGTCAAGCACGGTGGTGGGAGTGTCATGGTTTGGGGCTGCATGAGTGCTGGTGGCACTGGGGAGCTACAGTTCATTGTAGCCATGACATACTGAAGCAGAGCATGATCCCCTCCATTCAGAAACTGGGCCGCAGGGCTGTATTCCAACATGATAAAGACCCCAAACACACCTCCAAGACGACCACTGCCTTGCTAAAGAAACTGAGGGTAAACGTACTGGACTTGCCAAGCATGTCTCCAGAACTAAACCCTATTGAGCATCTGTGGGGCATCCTCAAACGGAAGGTGGAGGAGTGCAAGGTCTCTAACATCCAGAGTGGAAGAGGATTCCAGTGGCAACCTGTGAAGCTCTAGTGAACTCCATGCCCAAGAGAGTTAAGGCAGTGCTGGAAAATAATGGTGGCCACACAAAATATTGACACTGAGCACAATTTCAACTTTTTCACTTAGGGGTGTACTCACTTTTGTTGACAGGGGGTTAGACATTAATGGCTGTGTGTTGAGTTATCTTATGGGGGACAGCAAATTTACACTGTTATACAAGCTGTACACTGACTACATTACATTGTGTCAAAGTGTCATATCTTCAGTGTTGTCCCATGAAAAGATACAATCGAATATTAACATAAATGTTTGGGGTGTACTCACTTTTGTGAGATACTGTAAATGTACAAGGTGCAACTGACACCGGCCCTTAACCTGCAATTGCTGAGCGCTTTGAGTAGTGAGAAAAGCGCTATATAAATGCAAAGTATTATTATTATTATTATTATTATTGACGAAATTCAGTAAATCACAGAGCCAACTGCGCTTGAACTGGCTGCATGTAAGCACACAGAGGCCAACGTTGATGCTGGCAGGCTAGTCTAGTGCAGCGACTCAATCCCAGGGACAGTGGTGCTGCAGTTCTGCCAGGGCTAGCAGTGGTCATGAGCTGGCTGCTCAACAAATATATGGCACTGGCTGATCAGCTCCAGGGTGCTGGCAAATTGCTCTGTGAAGTGACTATAGTCGGTTGCGGGGTTCAATGAATGTACGTTGCTGAATATATTCGGCTGCGGCATGCTGGCAAATTGCACTGGGAAACAACTTTAGCTGGTTGCAGAGTTCAATGAGTGTATGTCGCTGAATGTATGTTGCTGAATATACTCGGCTCCGGCGTGCTGGCAAATTGCATTGGGAACCGACTATAGCCGGTTCTGGCGGTTTAAGGGTAAAATACATCTGTCTTTCTTCTACATATATAACCCCAGGCAATTAGATAAGAGTTCCAGAATTGTCACAAGAGAATGTTTTATTCATACATAGATTAACTTACAATTTCCAGTTGTGCCCAAAATATAAGCAGAGTAAAATGAGTAAATGGTAAATGGTAAATGGCCTGTATTTGATATAGCGCCTAACTAGAGCTCAAGAACCCCTCTAGGCGCTTTACAACACAACAGTCAGTGTTAGCCAAATAATACAACCTGAATAATAAGAGCTTATATTTCATTCTTAGCTTCCAGGTGGCTCTTTGTCTTAGCATGTGGATTGGTCTCTGGTCAGACATGGTTCGGCATGGCCCCTCTACAGATGTGATGTCAGCATATCCATCTACATGAATGGAGCAGCAGAGAGACACAGCACACTTCTGCAAGCATCAAAATATATCCAGTCCTTGACACATGTCCTTCTGTCTCAGACACCAGCCTCTGTGCCATCCTGGACCTTTCATCTTAGCCATCTGTATTCCCTCAGGCTGACTTCCTGAGCTAGAAAGAGTGCTCGTTCTTCTAAAATGCATCCTCCTTCTGAAGGCTGATAAATGCTACCAGTCCAACTAAATCCACACTACTGATGTCACAGACAGAGTTTCAAAACAGCAACTTCACACTCTGAAAAGCACTCTTGAGCTATTAGTTACAACCAAGTTAATGAAGGGTCTAAAATGCCCCCCAACCCCCACCCCTCCAAGTCCAGCACTGGCCAGTCAGTTCCTGCTTGTTATGATTTGGTATCTTCAGCTAGGGGCTAAACATCTTATCCGATCTGGTAAGCCGTGAATGTTCCCAGAAGAACTGGCTGATAAATCCATCCATCCATCCATCCATCAATTATCCAACATGCTATATCCTAACACAGGGTCATGGGGGTCTGCTGGAGCCAATCCCAGCCAACACAGTGTGCAAGGCAGGAACAAATTCCGGGTAGGGCACCAGCCCACCGCATCTGGCTGATAAAGCTTCCTCTTAATCATTATTACTTTTGAAATTATGGCTCAAACATATTTGATGAAGACAATCTTCAAAATATTTATCACTATATATGTTAGATTAGATATTGCTAATTTTTGGGTCTCCACTACACCCTGTGGAACGTGACCTGGACATAGACAGATGGACAATGGTTTAGCACCCAACACACTCATATTTATTAACAATATTTACAGTTCAGTTTGTGCTCAACCCAGTGCCTCCAGCACTGATCCCCCAAAGTCCAGGCCTCACAGTCCCCAGTGCCTTCCTTCTGGCCGCCTCCACTCCTCTCTCTGAGCTCCGTCCTCTTCCACCCGACTCTTGCTTCCTGACTGAAGGGAGGCGACCCCTTTTATACCAGCTCCAGCTGCTTCCCGGCACTCCTCCGCGGACACGCCCCTGTGTGGTGGAAGTGCCGGCTGCGCACCCAGAAGCCCTCCGGGTGTCCCCAGTCTTCTTCCCCCCAGCACTTCCTGGTGTGGTGGAAGTGCTGAGGTCCAGGGTTCTTCAGGCACCCGGGTGCTCCCTGGCGGTGGACACGGGCCCCTACAGGGTTGGGCTTCCAAGGCCTCTACCCGTGGCCCCCAACACAACCAGGGCGGTCGCCCCCTCATGGTCTAGAGGAGGCACAAGCCCTCCTCCGGTCCTCCTGGGCGTCCCGGCTGGGTACGACCCCCAGCCGCCCGCCACAACCCAAACACAAAAAATTGCTAACAATGAAAAAGAATGAACAACCATACCAATAAAATAATGAAAATATGCTGAACAAACAAAGAAAAAACAATTATAAAGCAAGATAATAAACAAAGACAAAATATGCCATATAACAAGAAAAACTTATGTTCCAAAGCGAAGTTATATAAGTATATTATAGCAAAGTCTAAAATGTGATTGAGGAGCAGATGGATGGTAACAAAAAGAGATAATCTGGGCACCTGCTGAGTCACCCCCTTTATATGTACTCAAAACATAAAATGAAACTCAATCCCCAGGCACAACAAAACAGAAATACTTGCCGTTATCTCAGACGTTTCCTTAATTTGTAGTGTTTTTAAGGTGTCTAGGGCGGAAAAGGCATGGCCAGCTTGGGGCATAGTAGGCAAGGCTAGGTCTTGTCACTGGTCTTTTTCTTAAACTGGAGTGGAGGAAAGAAAAGACATGGTTAGTGACAGCACTCCCTCTCGTTCGAGCATGGTAGTGCGGAGCTGCGAGGTAGTCCATAGGCACACATTCGTGACAAGTAAGAAAGTCACAATATTACAGTCATGTTATAATACCTATTTATACAAAGAGTAAATAGTCGATAATCAAAATATTAGTGCACAAAACAGAAACAAATGAACAAAATTATATGAATATATAAGCAAAAAACACAAAAGGCAGACTTAACAAAATTGCTTGTTAATTTTTTTTTTAAAGGATAGGTAGGTAAAAAAATGATGTATCTTAGAGTCTCTTAAAGTCAAATAATGAATTAGGCTGCGGATGAATAAGATGTCTCAGGATTTCTCAAATAAACATACTGGGATACAAAGGTAGCCTCGTAGCGATCTTAAAGAGCTAATTGCATCATACTGGTTCCAAAGTGTAATATCTTCAAGGGCAGGCAACCTGGTATGGAAAAACATATGTAAAGTATAGTGTATGAACAACTTGGGTCCTTAACGTGAAGGGAATAAGTCATCTCCATTCCTGCAATGCTGCTGTTACTTAAGGAAAACTGAAGATTTTTTTTATTACCCATTGTGATTCATGTCTTGAATTTACCAGATGAAACCTCACTCATCTTTTGGCTCCTTTTCCCACATTTAGGCTGCATCTAACATAAATTAACAATCACGTTCACATTTTTATGGCCCCATAATTCCTTATGCCACAACTTTCTCTTAACATTATAATGAAATTTTAAGAGTCAGTGACAAATATTCACCTGAAAGACTAAACACCAGCGAGACCTCACACACTTTCCTCTTCTAGTAGAGTCAATAGACTGGACTTTATGTGTGAAGCAACCATTCCTTAATTCATTCCTTAGTCAGACAACTTCAGATTCCAAATCTTTGGATTCTATAAAAGGAAAAAGTAGGTGAAGATTATGTCTGCTATGAAAAAATAGAAGAAGAGAGTTAAAGACGCAATGTTTCAGCTGTACAGCATTCATCAAAGGTGTGACTGGAAACATAAGGAAGAGCAGGGCCAGATTTTTTTTTTTTGCATAGGAAAACTACAGTAGGCACATGCCCATGTGAGCACGACCTGAGGGATTCGAATACAGCATGTCAGGATTGTCACTTTTTTCTGTACATTTAAAGGCCAATAGTGCAAGGCAGATGGACTGGTGCTCTGTCTGGGGATTGTGCCTGCCTTGTGCCCTGTGCATGCTGGGATAGGCTGCAGCACCCCATGACCCTCATCATGATTAAGTAGTCGTAGAAAATGGTGTGGTATTGCAAGGTAAATGATTCTTGCTATTGCCTTAAGGTTAACATTTTTAATAGTCTGTGTCCAGCAATATTGTGTACATGTTGTACTACTGTATATCCACTTCAGAGAGTTTAATTGCTTGTTTGTCTGTAATGTATTACATACATTAAAAAATGTCTGCAACTCCTGGAGCTGCTTAAAGAAAGAAAAGAAAAATAGAATAAAGTAATTTGAATAAACGAGATGCCATGGGGTGCTTTATTTTCATGTGCAGGAAAGTAGACTGTAGTTATAATGGGTAGTTGTAGTTATAATTTTTGCCTGAGCGCAAAAATGTGATTTTTGTTGTTCTTCTCTCTGAAGCATAAGAACCGGCTAAAATCACAAAAGACTGAGGGCAAACAAGCAGTATGTTGTTGAGATCAAGTTCAAATACAGATTTGGTTCCTCTGGTCAAGCAAAGCGGACAGCAAATGACAGTGTTGTCTATTTCAGTTTTAACAAACCCACCCACGATATTGGTGACTTTTCTTTCTCTGCTAGGAAATATGGGACTGTAAGCGGGAGCTTAACAAACTATTTTATTGACAAATGAAAAACAGGGAGGTCTACCTGAGAAAATGGCTATTGCACTCCCCAATGACCGGCTCTGTGTACTGCTATTGCTGTAAGTTGTTTTCTAAAAAGACAAACCATTTAGTTCAGGATACAATGACTGGTAAATAAAAATTTCTTTATCACTTACCTGAACACAAATGATCAACCAAATATATTAAAGCAGTACTAACTTGTTTGATCACGGACAAGTGATTATGTACTGGGCCAACCCAGGAGAAGCACGTATAATATGAAACCAAAACAATTAAAGCCTGTCTACCAGTCCTAACGAGAGACAAAAATTAAATGGCAAGACGTTTTCTATCTGCAGATGGGATCACAAAAAGAAAACCCAGCTGTCCTTTTACTCTGTAACGTTGATTACCCGCGGTCACGAGCCTAAAAGCCGCACATCTAGCAACACAGGAAGTGGTAGCAATGATGGCTTTCAAAATGGAGGCTATTGAAGGACCTAAAAAATAACATTAAAGAATTTAGAAAATAAATTAATTGACATGCACTCTAATCATGACAATACTGAAACAAATAATTGCCACTTTCAGATTCTAGCCTCTTGTGGTCTCACGTTTCATGATGAGAACGAACAACTTTCTTCTCCAAACAATGTCGGTTTCTTGGGGTATTGTAGAGCTGATCAGCAAATCCATTCTCTTTCTGTCTGAGCATCTTACTTTGTACTAAAGCAAAGCCTGTCATGTCTGAGTAGGTGTTGATTTTTATTTTGATAGATTTCTGCAATTTTAGATTCACCATTAGATATCACTTACTATGACCAGCTGCCCTGATTATTTGCTGTGTGTGATGGGATATATGGTAGATTTTATGGTTCTGTGTGTAAACAATTAGGGGATAAGAAATAATAACATTTTTAAAAAATCACTCCCTAAACAGATCATTATTGGATTTGAAAAAAAAATAAAAGAAAAATGTTTTAATGTGATAAGACTTGGTGGTGGGCTGTAGTCAGTGGTGTTGATGATGATTACTTTCTATCAAATTCTTTTCGACTCCTAGAGATCACATTGGTGGTGGGGTTGAAGGGGTCCAGAAATCCTTCTTGCATATGTTTCAACATGGCACTGAGGTTAAGGGAGATGAAACAAGCAAAACAACAGAGTGTTGTAAACATCTAAGTAAAACAAGAGAAATAATGAAGGGCTGTGGACCAGCCGGGGCCCCATTTAATATAGCAACAAAATGCAAAATAAAAATGCCATTAGACATTGCAGTTCTAACCTCCGAATGGTCTCTTGGATGACCCAATTTGTGTGTGTGCAACTGTGAAGAAAGTAGCCATTAGTTAAGGTGGAAGAAGAAATCTAAATGTCAGTTGGTCACTTAGTTTAGTCTGGGAATGAGACACATTTCTTGTTTTTCTTTCAATGGTAAAATATTGTCAAATTTGGCATCCTCAAAAGGAAAAAGACCAGCCTCACCCTTGTTGCAGAAAGCAATTCGATGATCAAAGCTGGAACATTTTTGATGACATGTAGTCATAATCATATCAGTACTGCTATAATAGCCACATGCTATTTAAATGCATCTATAGTGACAAAAACATGACGCACAGTAAGCAATTCATTAATAAATAAACATGCTTTTTCCTGTCTCTTTGTGCAGATACACTGTCAGTGCCTCGATGGTCCCCACAGATTCCCCGCAGAGATCTGGGAAATTCAATAAAACACAGGTAACTATATTTTTTGCAAAAGAAGTTAAATGTCAGTCTAATTAGATTATTTTGTGAAGGGATGTGTGGGTGGGCAGGGGTCACAGCAGAGGTTTCACAGGTTTTTAACCCTTGCAGTTAATTGGTTTGTGGGGCTTTTAATCTAAGTTACAATAAGAGATCTGCGTTGTTAAAGTGTTTAGTCCATTGAGCGTACCAAAGGCAGAAGTCTCTGCTTTCCTTTTCCACTTCTGAAAGATGAATTAACATTCAGTCAGAACAAAAAATCTCCTGCAGTTTTGTCCCAATTGTCCTAGTCAGAAATTAACTCACAGAAGACCCGCAGCCTATTATCTTTTTTTATTAACTTTTCCCTAACAAAAGCCAACGTCTGGTAAAGCCATCTATTATTAGGGCTAAAAAGGCAGGTTCAAGTTCATCTATTATCACGTGTGGCCAACATGCAGCATGTCACCACTAAACATACTTTGGAACCCTGTGCAGTATATATGGTAGCACAACATTTTCAAGTTTGTATTGTTTACCCTGTTGAGAGGTTTACTTACCTTGGCAGCGACATCCATGTCTCTGGTGACTCTTCCTATGAAGTCAGTAGACGGATTGGGAGAGCATGGGGGATCATGAGGTCACTGGAAAGAGGTATGTGGCTCTCCCAATATCTTTGCAAAAGGATTAAGGTCCAAGTCTTTAGAGGCCTGGTGCTTCCTGTCTTGCTATACGGTTGCGAGACATGGACGTATCCAGTGACCTGAGATGAAGACTGGACTCTTTCGGTACTATGTCTCTTCAGAGAATCTTTGGGTACTGCTCGTTTGACTTTGTGTCGAATAAGCAGTTGCTCACGGAGTCCGGAATGAGGCACATTTTCTGAATTATGAGGGAGCGTCAGTTACAGCACTACAGCCATGTGGCACGATTCTCTGATGGTGATCAGGCTTGCAGAATTCACATTGTTGAGGATCCGAGCGGCTGGACAAGGCAGTGGTGAATAGATGGTCATTTCTGGAGGGTGGGACTGGACCGCGTGTCTGCCCCAGGGCTTGTTATCCAGGATCCCAAGCTGTTTCGTCATGTGGTGGGTGTGGCAACACCCTGTACCAGTGCATGCTCCCCAACCTGACCTAATTATTTAATTCAGTGTCATAGGAGGCTAGCCCTGATTCTGACAACATTGGGCAGAAGGCAGGAAACACCTTAGAAATGGTGGCAGTCATCACCACCATAGGATGTGGTGATATGTGTTGAAAACCAGAGTACCTGAAGGAAAACCCACATACACAGACAGAGAACACACAAAACCCACACAGACAGTGCACAAGTGCAGATTTGGAATACAGGATTCTGCAGAGCATGTTCTTATTGCTAAATGTTTCAGATATCATGCCTTTCTGCTTTGTAATAACCAGCAATCTAAATTAAAGATTTGCAAATTATCAGTATTACAGTGAGATGCAAAAGTTTGGGCAACCTTGTTAATAGTTATTATTTTCCTGTATAAATCGTTGGTTGTTACGATAAAAAATGTCAGTTAAATATATCATATAGGAGACACACACAGTGATATTTGAGAAGTGAAATGAAGTTTATTGGATTTACCGAAAATGTGCAATAATTGTTCAAACAAAATCAGGCAGGTGCATAAATTTGGGCACCACAAAAAAGAAATGAAATCAATATTTAGTAGATCCACCTTTTGCAGAAATTACAGCCTCTAAACGCTTCCTGTAGGTTCCAATGAGAGTCTGGATTGTGGTTGAAGGTATTTTGGACCATTCCTCTTTACAAAACATCTCTAGTTCATTCAGGTTTGATGGCTTCCGAGCATGGACAGCTCTCTTTAACTCACACCACAGATTTTCAATTATATTCAGGTCTGGGGACTGAGATGGCCATTCCAGAACGTTGTACTTGTTCCTCTGCATGAATGCCTTAGTGGATTTTGAGCAGTGTTTCAGGTCGTTGTCTTGTTGAAAGATCCAGCCCCGGCGCAGCTTCAGCTTTGTCACTGATTCCTGGACATTGGTCTCCAGAATCTGCTGATACTGAGTGGAATCCATGCGTCCCTCAACTTTGACAAGATTCCCAGTCCCTGCACTGGCCACACAGCCCCACAGCATGATGGAACCACCACCATATTTTACTGTAGGTAGCAGGTGTTTTTCTTGGAATGCTGTGTTCTTTTTCCTCCATGCATAACGCCCTTGTTATGCCCAAATAACTCAATTTTAGTTTCATCAGTCCACAGCACCTTATTCCAAAATGAAGCTGGCTTGTCCAAATGTGCTTGAGCATACCTCAAGCAGCTCTGTTTGTGCTGTGGGCGGAAAAACTTCCTCTGCATCACTCTCGCATACAGCATCTCCTTGTGTAAAGTGCGCCGAATGGTTGAACGATGCACAGTGACTCCATCTGCTGCAAGATGATGTTGTAGGTCTTTGGTGCTGGTCTGTGGGTTGACTCTGACTGTTCTCACCATTCGTCGCTTCTGTCTATCCAAATCTTTCTTGGTCTGCCACTTCGAGCCTTAACTTGAACTGAGCCTGTGGTCTTCCATTTCCTCAGTATGTTCCTAACTGTGGAAACAGACAGCTTAAATCTCTGGGACAGCTTTCTGTATCCTTCCCCTAAACCATGATGGTGAACAATCTTTGTCTTCAGGTCATTTGAGAGTTGTTTTGTGACCCCCATGTTGCTACTCTTCAGAGAAAATTAAAGGAGGAGGGAAACTTACAATTGACCCCCTTAAATACTCTTTCTCATTATAGGATTCACCTGTGTATGTAGGTCAGGGGTCACTGAGCTTACCAAGCCAATTTGAGTTCCAATAATTAGTTCTAAAAGTTTTGGAATCAATAAAATGACAACGGTGCCCAAATTTATGCACCTGCCTGATTTTGTTTGAACAATTATTGCACACTTTCTGTAAATCCAATAAACTTCATTTCACTTCTCAAATATCACTGTGTGTGTCTCCTATATGATATATTTAACTGACATTTTTTATCATAACAACCAACAATTTATACAGGAAAATAATGACTATTAACAAGGTTGCCCAAACTTTTGCATCCCACTGTATATATGATTTTTGTATACAAAACAGCATTTTATCTCACCACAAATCACAAATGTGATGCACTATCTGTTGAAATGATAAATATAATGCATATGTCTTTTTTATGCCATTTGGTATGGATTCATAAAACCAGTGTTAATGTTTATGATGCGCCATCTGTTGGAATGACAAATGCAATGCATTTTATTACTACAACTGTTTGGGATGCACCTTCTGTTGGAATGAAACTAATGCAATGCATATCTCTCTGTTATATGCCATTTGGTATGGATTTATAAAAGCATTGTTAATATTTGTGCGGAGCCATTGCTGCAATAACAAATGCAATGCATGTTATTACAACCACTGTTTGTGATGATCCATGTTTTGGAATTATAAATATAGTGCATATGTCTCTGTTATATGTTATTTGGTATTTATAAAAAGAGAGTTAATGTTTGTGATGTGCCATCTGCTGAAATGATAAATGCAAAGCATATCTCTATTAAATGGCATTTGGTATGGATTCATAAATGCAGTGTTAAAATATGTGAGGCGCCATTTGTTGGAATGACAAATGCAATGCATTTTATTATTGCAAATGTTTGTGATGCACCATCCTTTGGAACGACCAAGACGTAGCAACCAAGTGAACACACAGATATGCAGACACTTACCCTTTTATTAAGGTGGATTCTAGCCCAGAAGTCTCCTTTTGGGTAACCAATATAAATTTGGACTATTTTGCATTTAAATGTGGAACTAGTCAGACAGTCAGACAACAGTTTACTAATGCAAATTTCTTTTTTTTTGGTTTTTGCAGTTGCTATTAAACCCTTGTGCTACCCGACTTCCATGATAGTTAGAGATAAAGGGAGATTGGTTTAAAGCTTTGGACTTTAAACCTTGAGGTTGTGGGTTCAAATACCGCTACTGACACTATGTGACCATGAGCAAATCACTAGACCTTCCTGTTCTGCAATTGGAAAACCAAAAGAAATGTAACCAATTGTATCATAAATGTTTTCCTTGTCACCTTGGATAAAGGGCGTCAGCCAAATAATAATATTCCGGAAGTATTATGTAGGATTTCTGGGTTCAGAATTAATTACCGTTATGCTAACCACTCCACTCTATTACACGTCATACTGAATGAGATTGTTTTTTTTATTTTCTCATAAGCGTTTCAAAATCTAGGAGTTATAATCATAAGGAAATATAATTTCTACAATATAAAAGAATTTATCAAACAGGAAGTTAATAGATAGTCCTCTGATCAGTTTTAACATTAGCTGGGAAATTTAATATTGAAAAAAATAATTTTCTCCCAAACCTATTTCTTTTTTATAATTTATTTCACAGTGGTTATCCCTAGGTGATAGAGAAGGTGGCATCTCAATTAATGTGTTAGACGTGGAGAAGAATCTGGTCATTCTTAACACACATACTTCTTCACTCTGTGCATAGCAATGAGTAATTAAGCTGAAAACTGCCGTCACACACATCTGTCAACGTTCAGATTGTCTACAAATTTATCAGGAACAGAACCCCAACTGTGAACGATGTCAGTGACCTCACTAAATCAAATGTTTTGGGAACATTATAGGGAAAAGTAGCTGCATATTTGAAGTATAGTATTGGATTAATAATTATTCCTAATTCTTTATTCGCTGTAATTGCCAGTAACACCAGACCGAGTGAGCTTTTCAGTGATAAATCCGCAGTGACCTCTTCCACTACTCTGCTCACATGTCAACTTTTCTTGCTCAGCTGTAAGACTTGTATCACTTAAAACTGGGACATTTTAATTTTTCCTACAAAGGAGTGTGCAAGGCATTCTTGGAATTTGACAAGAATTGATTAGTGCTGTTCTGCTTCTGTTCTGTTCTCTTTTGATGTTTTAATATACATCTTATCATGGGCTTTTTGTTCTTGTAGCTCTCTGAACTGGTAACTGTGGGCTTTAAATTTGATAATGATTTAATGAATTTTGATTTTATGCCATGTGGTACACTCTGTAATTTTGATTGATTTGTGTTTTTCTTCCTCTAGTATGATCTTTAAACTCAATAAAACTCAATTAAACAAAAATGAAAGAACCAACTCTAGTGTGCTTCTTTCACTAGAGCTGATGTTGAAAAATCATTGCCATACTTTGTAGGATTGTTTTTACTCAAAAATGCTGATCCTATTGCTGCCCATATTTGCTTCAGAATTTCACTTCGCATAACAAAATAACATTGGCATTAGAACTCAATAAATGAATGATTTTTATGCTGCATAAGCTGATCTGGTATCAAGATATTGTCAGCTATCAAGTTCATTGTTTTCTTCTTCAGTCAAGCTTTTTGTTTCACCCCCTCCACAGTGACTTGCCCACTTACTTTGGGCTTACATTGCTTGCATCTGCTCATCAACATGCAACATGTCACCACTCCCCACTGCCATGATTAGTAAGTACAACAGTCTTACTTTTAAACTTCCATCTAGCCATTTTCAAAACCTGTGTATCCTGAGCAGAATTGGAGGGAACCTGTCCTTGGAAGATTGGGTGCAAGGTAGGAACAATCCCTGGACAGGGCGCCAGTCCATTGTCCGACCTGGAATTTCTCAGATCATAGAAAGATTACAAATATAATATACAAGTAAACAAAACTTAAATATCCGTTAATAGATTTTCTACCAGCAAGAGCAGCTTAAAGTGGAGATTCTGTTATAAATTGTGCTCTTGAAGGCTTTTGCTATAGAAGTGTCAGCGACAGTCAAAACACTCTGTCTGCCATTTTAACCATTGCCAGCTTTTTAATTGCTTTGCCCTGTAGGCTTTTATCAGGGATCATGTAATCAGATCAATAATAATGAGGAACAGTTCTATTAGGAAATAATTTTTTTTTTAAAGTTCCGCACTACATTTTATATTAGCACTGTGTTTTACGCACTGTTAAGAGAAAGGTTTATGTGCTTTGAGTAAAAGGCAATCAATTAGTCTGAGGAGATCAGGTGTATACTGTAAATACTTACACTGTGAGAACTCACACAGTGGATTCAGAAGTATTCACACCCCTTCAGTTTTTAAATATTTTGTTATGTTGCAGCATTATGCTAAAACTGTTTAAATTAATTTGTTTCCCTCATTGAACAATGCACGAAACACCAGATTGACAGTTGGCGATGGCTCTGCACTGTGTACGAAACAAGAGACATGATAAGTAACAGCATCCCCTCCTGCTCGGTGGTTGTATTACTTGGCTTAAGAGTGCAGGGCTCAAAAACAAAAAGACAGATTTGTTTAGAATAATAAAGTCTGCCTACAGTAAAGATGATGCTGTTGATCTAATGTACATCTATTTTCTTTTTATTCTTTCAGATTTTCTACAAAGTACTGGATGTCCCAGACATGCACTGTATGTGGGAAAGGAATGCTGTTTGGATTGAAATGTAAAAACTGCAAGTAGGTCCCTCTTTTTGCTTTATCATAAACATGGCTGTTCATTTTACTTCGTATTACAACACTAAATCACACGCTTAATTTTGAAAAGATTCTTGAACTTGATTGCATACCAGTACAAGGTTTTGGCTTATTAAACTATGCTGGCTCTATTTATTGGTGGACAAACTTTAGATTTCATGAAAGCATCTGGAATGTACAAATGTCTAAATGATCCAATAGATAGCACGATAAAGCTGTTTATTATGTATGTGATGTAATAGTTTGTTTGGCTTGGACTCCATATTAAGACTTCCTGTGCAAATTAATATAAACGTTTTTTCAAAGTCCCTTTAGGCAACAGGAAAGCTATTTAGTGTCTATGGAGTTTGCATGCATTCATAATTATCTATCTATCTATCTATCTATTGTGGAGCCGACCCGGACACAGACAGGCGGACATGTTCTTACTCACCACCACACGTTTATTATTTACAATATTTACAATGATTTGGTCATTCAGACCCAGTTCAATAAAGTGCACAAACCCCAACACACACAGTCCTGGCCACAAATGCCTTCTTCTCGGGCCGCCTCCACTCTCCTCTCTTGCCTCGTCCTTCTTCCACCCGACTCTAGCCTTGAATGAATGGAGACGGCCCCTTTTAAACAGTCCCCGGATGAGCCCCAGGTGTTCCCGGCATTCCTCCTCTGGCCACACCCCAGCGTGGCGGAAGTGCCGGCTGTCCTCCCGGCAGCTCTCCGGGTGCCGTCCTAAATCTTCCCCCCAGCACTTCCTGGTGTGGCGGAAGTGCTGGGGTAACAGGTCCCCAAGGCATTGGGGCGCCTCCTGGCGGTGACCACGGGCCCCTATACGGTGGAGCTTCCATGCCCTGTACCCGTGGCCCCCAGAGCAACCAGGAAGGCGGCCCCCACGTGATCCAGGGTGGGCTCTGACCCTCTTCCGGTTCCTCACGGCGTCCACGTTGCCCCTGGCATCCCTGACACTATCTATCTATCTATCTATCTATCTATCTATCTATCTATCTATCTATCTATCTATCTATCTATCTATCTATCTATCTCTGTGTTATATAGTGCCTTTCCTATCTATCTATCTATCTATCTATCTATCTATCTATCTATCTATCTATCTATCTATCTATCTATCTATCTATCTATCTATCTATCTATCTATCTATCTATCTATCTATCTATCTATCTATCTATCTATCTAAAAACGTGTATTTTGGCTAAAATGTTGTTAAATAAATCACTCTGGAAAATTTACTTATGCACAATGGGAGAATATTAAATCAGAATTGAGCTTTTGAATTGAAGGCTCTCCTCTCCCCTCATTCATTGGACGCTAATTCACGAATTCAGGATTATCAGGTTTTTCATTAGCTGTATGAGGAACTGCAGTGGTGTGTTTTCTGCAATTAGTTGAAAAATTACATAACATGGAGAAAAAAATTTAAAACGATGCAGACAATAATCAAAAATTAATGAATGAGCGTTGTAGAAAACCAGGAAAAAAGCCCAAGAAATGTCTAAACCCAAAAGGTGAACAGAAACCAAAGCAAGAAACAGTCATGAGTTCATAACCAATGAATTAGAAACCTGAAAAATTTTAAATAGCACAAGTAGTAATCAAACTTGGACAGTAAATGTACCGAGTAACAGGCTCAAATACCATCGCTCCAATGACATCACTCAACGTGACCTTCAGTTCTTGTTACCTACCAACCCACAGTTGCTTCCTTGCAAAAAATAGCGCTGCTAATAACAAAAGAAATCAAAATTACTTAATGAGTTAATCATGCCATAATGCAATTATGTACAAACAATACATGAATAAGCGAAATCTTTATATTCAGAAATATGAAAAAGTTTAAAGAAATTCATGAGAAAAATATATTGAAGCCAATAAATTCTATGCAAGCACATAATTACAACAGCGAAGTGACCTTCTGTTCGTTGGATATGCACGTATTTTCTACCTGATTTAATGCTTTCATGTGTCTTTCTTTAACTTGTGGTCTCTGGTTGTCCAAGTTTGTCATACCACACACTGCAGTGCTGCTTGTAAAGCAACATTGTGGCCAGTAAATTAGCTATCACTCGGCAAATGTTTTTTTATTGTTTAATGTTGTCAAGTTGTTGGTCTTCGTTGACATTCTGTTCTATTAGGAATATTGTAATCTTCATTCTTGGTGAAAACATGAGGTTAACAATTTTACTTGGCCATCACTACACAAAACACAGGGTGAGTAACAAATTTAAAAAATATATAATTTATTGGTGGAATGTTCCTTTAAACCTTACCCTTTTCCACAGCAGCATAACATACTCTGTGTCTTTGGTTCTTACATCCCGTACATGTTAGGTTAATTAGTCTATTCAAAATTGGCCCAGTGTGGGTATGTGAATTTGAAGAATTAACATGTTCAAGGTCTACGCCTGTCTGCCCTAATGCTGCTCTCTCCATTCATATCCCTGAGTCGAATTAGGCTGTTTATGTGAATTGTCATGTTATGTTTAATACGCTTTCTAAACTGGTCAATCTGACATAAAAGACCAGGGAAAATAATAGATATAAAGTTGCAGACTCCAACATTCCAACTGATGCAAACACTAAAAAAGCCCCAATTCTATGCCCGAAACATCTGTCAAGAAGTACTCAGCATTGCCCAGATATTTTTGAAGAATTGATTAAGAAAAGAAAAAAAAGTTTGTGTTTTTTTAGATGGTGTTATTGCTGTTGTTATTGCTAGGAGTCCCACCCATCATTCACATGGCCTCTGTATCAATGTTTCTGCTCTGGTGAGTAAAATTGGGTACAATTGGATTCCAGATTTGTGGTAACTCCTTGCTGGGTTGACCCCAGGAGCGCTGTCATATCTGACTTGTCCTTTTAGCTCAAGGTGGGTAGTTAGTAGTGTTTAAATTATGAAGAAAAGCCAACAAAGAAGGAGTTAAACAACTCTAATGTATATTACAGTAGATAGAAGCGGTATGTGGTGTTGTCCAGATTAGTTAAATGTTAAGCTCTGGTCAGTTTGTATGCTAGTCTGTTCAGATGTTTAACATCCTCTGAGCCAGCAGGTGGCACTGGAGTGCAAACTGAAAAAACTCCACCGTGGCCTCCAAGGTCAACATTTTGTGTTCAAAAGTATTGTCTCTTGTCTGTATAGTTCTAGAGATCAACTATGCAAAATTTGGTCCAGATCGGTCAAAGGGAGTAGGACTGTAATATTCGCTCTGATTCAGCAGGTGGCACTATTATGCAAACTATAATACGCAGGGGAAAAAAAAGCATACTGGGACCACTAAGATCAAAATTTTGGGTTCTAAAGTAGTCAATCTTGTCCATGTGGTCCTAGAGAGCTACTATGCAAAATTTGCCAGATTGGTCAAAGGGTGTAGAATTATATAGGACAGTGTTTTCTAACCTTTTTTCTTTAGTGGCACATGTTTTGTAACCATAAACATCCAAAGGCACACCACTGTCTTAATAACCACAAACACGTTACATCTCATACACTTGCTCAACTGCCAGAAGCTGTGGGACTACCAGAGAAGTTAGTAAAAAAAAAAGGAGCTCTGAGATCAGTGTTCATAGACACGGCACTTAGTGGGCAGTTTGGACATGTCTCCCAGCTGCTTTGTCCCTTTGCCTTCCCCTCTCTACCTCAGATGCAACTCATATGCTCACTGTCCACCAGCACTATGAGGCTCTTTGGTGACCACATATCCAGGGCAGATGGAGCCTAGCTGCCTGGAGTGCTGTAAGTGTTGTGTCTGCAACACAGTGACCACAGAGCTGCTTTTATATTGGCTTCTTCAAGTAGTCCTGTCCTCCTCAGACAGGTCTTGAACACCTGAGGAGGTTGTCCATATCATGTTCAGAGCCGGATGTGCTACACTATTATTTCCACGGCATACCTGGGTAGCTCTCACGGCACACTACTGTATGGTGGCAAACTGGTTGAAAAACACTGGTATAGGGAACAGACAGACATATATATAAATGAGCTTCCTCAACATTACAATTATCCCAGCAAGCTGCCAACACAACCCCCACCCAAGTGAAAAGACAGATGTGTGCTTGTAGAGCCTCAAAAGACTCATTCAGTGGAAAAGATTCCCTGCATATTTACTAGACTCAGGTCAGCTGGGTTTTATCTTGCCCACTGCAGAGGTGTCCCTTCAGCTCAAAAATATGCCACCACCATAACCATTGTAGTAAACAGGAGTCACTTGATAAAGCTTCTTTTGGTGGGATGCAATTCAATGAGCTGCCACCTCTCCTGAAGAGACTTCATGAGAAACACTTCATTTGAGAAAATTTTAATCAGCCGAGTGATATTCTTGACATGGCAACTGATCTCCCGTTCTCTTTGGCGAGTGCAAACAAAATGAATTAAATGAGGTATGAAAAATCTTTAGTCTTGTTTTAATAAAGCACATGTGAGATGCTTCATGAGTAGAATAATTATAATAATTACTGCAGCTAGCTGTAATCCTCAGGGATTTGTTAATAACACTAGCAAGCTAATTACAACCTGAGCTTAATGTCAACATTTGCCCTGCTGTGAATAAACCCAGAGAAGGGAGCCACTTCATAGCAGCATAGTCCTTCTTCACTGTCAAAGCTAAGGCAGCAAAAGAAGTAAAAACACGTTATTGATACTGAAACATTCTCTCAAGGCTTCCTTAATTTGTGTTTTGAATCTGTATAAAATTCCAGAATGGTGGGTGATTAAAGCCAAGCTGAATTTCAGTCACGAAGCAGGTGTGATGGTTTTAGCCTCCCCGGTAGAGGCTTTGGAAACCTGTGGCTGGTATATAACTCTCTTCATGGCATGAAACAGAATATGCCCAATGACTTCTCGCCATTGATTTTCACCCCATACAGGCAATGGCTGACTGTCAGGACTTTGAAGCAGTACTCTTTAGCCAAGTTATACATACAGTAGGGCAATCAGGTGTTATGGCTTGTACAACTTCACATGTTCTTTTGCCACTGCCACTGGCATGAAATGGCACAGAAATTAACAGGACATTTTATTTTTAAACCAGCTTAATCCGGTTCTGGGAGCATTTGGGATATGGGAGCTAAAGCCTATCCATGCAGCAGTGGGCACGAGTCAGGAAGCAACTTTGGAATAGACAGTCGATTGCAGAGTTCTCTCATGCACACCTTAAAATTGAGAAAACCAAACTGAAAGTAAAATGGAAGTATCCAGTGCTCGTATCTCTTAAAAGGCTGCATGGTCACAATTTTTTTTTTACCGTTACTAATAGGATTTTAGGTTATAGAGCATAATACGCAGACTTCAAGTCAAAGGAGGTTATGCTTAAGCTTAAGGTGATGCCGTATGTGGAGCATCGTGCTCAGCTTTGGACATAGCAGTGCTAGAAAACATCCAGAGAAAAGTGACTAGGCTGATTCCAGAACTGCAGGGAATGAGTTATTAGGAAAGACTGAAGGAGTTGAACCTTTACAGTTTAAGCTAATGGAAATTAAGAAGAGCTATTATTTTAGGGAATTAGGGTCTGTTAGTTAAAGTGAGTTCAGCAACAACACAGGGACACAGTTGGAAACTTGTTAAGAGCAGATTTAGCACAAATACTAGAAAGTTTTTCTTCATGCAAAGAACCACAGGCACATGAATAAACTACGGGGGAGAGCAGAACTTAAGGAATCTTCAAAACCTGGCTTAGATCATTTTGGAACATCTAGAGTATTAGGATGGATGAGCTTGTTAGGATGAATGGCCATTTCTTGTCACAATTGTTCTACTCTTGTAAATATACATAAAAATGAAATCCCTCATATTCATGGGCAGAATTTTATACGGTGTCCGTCAGTGGTGTTATGAAATAAGCCTTGAGTAAACTGTATTTTTCTTCAATTTTTAAAAGCCACAGTTAATGTAAATTTGCTAATGATCAATGAGTGCACCACATAGTGATTCAGTGGTAGAACTGCTGCCTTGTAGTAAGGAGTTTGCAGGTTGCACTTGCATGTTGGTTGGTGTGGATTTTCTACCACAGTCCAAAGACATGCAGAGTAAGTGAATTGATGATGCCAAATTAGCCCCTGATATATGTGTGTGTGTTTGTGTGTTCACTCTGTGACTTGCTGATGACCTGCCAGGTTTTGTTCCTGTCTCCGTCCATTGTTTGCTATGATAGGCTCCAGCTGCCCCCTGCCCTGAATAAGAGGGTTTAGAGAATGGATGGATACTGTAATACTATACTCTGTCCCGCTGTAAGCAGCTTTGTCTTGCACATTGCTTATCCTTAAAACAGACAGAGAAATATCTAACTTAATAAAAGGATAAGTGTCTCTGTATCTTTCTTTGTGTTCATCCGGTTGCTATGTCCCTGCCATCCTACCAGATGGCGCATCACAAACATTGGTAGTAATAAAATGCATTGCATTCATCTTGCTAATTGATGGTGCATCACAAACATCAACACGGCTTTTACAAATCCCACACCAAAGGCCTATAACAGAGACATCTGCATTGCATTTGTCATTCCAACAGATGGCACATTGCAAACATCAACACTAGTTTTATGAATCCCATACCAAATGGCATTTTTAAGAGGCATACATATTGCATTTGCCATTCCAACATAATTTCAAAGTTTTAAATATGTGGTTGTAAGTGAGACTTCATATTACAAATTTAAATTGTGAACAATTTACTATATTTGACAAGGAATATCCATCCATCCATTTTCTAACCCGTTGAATCCGAATACAGGGTCACGGGGGTCTGCTGGAGCCAATCCCAGCCAACACAGGGCACAAGGCAGGAACCAATCCTGGGCAGGGTGCCAACCCACCGCAGGACAAGGAATATGATATAAATATTCGGCAGTACAATTGAGATTCTAAAAAATGCAATATTTGTTACATTTATTCTGTTCCTGCCAAGCTTAAATGTCAAACTGTCGCCATGCTAGCACTTCAGGTCTTGTGCCTGTTCATTATGCTTATTTAATGCCTGCGCCAGTACAATTGCTAGCCAGCCAACAACCAGAAAGACACCAGTGTGCACAATAATGTATGGCATGGATTTAATTTTTCTTTTAATTATTTGTATTTAGATGTCATTACTGTACCCCATGATGTTATTGGCAGGAAGTGACTAGTAACTGCTGTTGTGGTGGTCATTTTGGTGGAAACTAGCATATACTGTAAGCCCATGACTTTTATGCCTGCTACTTAAGGCTGTCAAAAGATTTTCTTAATTTCAAGAATTACTGGTTGTTGGGATCTGGACATTTAGGCTCAGTCAATACAAATACAGAAAACATTGAAAACACCATAATTTTTTAAAGTTTTGTGTCCACACCAGTGTTTTCAGATTGTTTCCTGAAAGCTTTTCATGGTAAATAATGGGTATTTTGGCCAATTGCATTTTGTTAGACAAATGTAATATTTGTTTATGCAGCAAATCTGAAAAAATCAAAATACCAAAAGAATAAGGGAAATAAAAACAAAGAGCATCTCAAGAAAACACCAAAACTGGATTTCTTTGTGTGGACAGATGAGTTAGAAATGAGAACACGGTGGCCAAAGCCTTGGAAGATACTCTGTAGACCAGGAGTCTTGTAAAACAAATACAGCAAAATATCTGGAGCGTTTGAAGGCCTGTCATATGATGTATAGAAGTTAGGAAAGTTACAGCCCTGTCCTCTCTAGTGAACAGCAAAACGATTTGTTCAAAACAAATTGAAATCCACACCATTAGCACAGATATTTTCACCTCATCTGCGACCTTATTTTCCATGTATCAACGTATTGCACAGCTTATTATAGTGAAGAGCGTGGAGAGGGGGACTGCAGATGGATGTCAAGAAATATTTATGTGATGAACAATTTTGAGATGAGTTAAACCATCACTGGCACAGACTGACAGAGTTTGTGCTGACTTCTGTTCATTATCTCCAAATCAATTCAGTTTATTTTGTATAGCGCTCAGAGAGATAAAATGTAATTACAAACTCTACTTCGTATTCACTACATACACATAAAGACACAGATTTGTTTAAACACACTATAATGCAAAGCAGTTCCAAATGTGACTCAATAATATCTGTTCATTAATTTAACTTTACTGTTGAACTACATCCAGTTGACAAAGAAGGACAGGAGAATCTAATCTTAAAATTGAATTGAAATGTCCCATTTCCCACCCTGTGACGGGCTGGTGCCCTGTCCAGGGATTTTTTCCTGCCTTTTGCCCTATGCTTGCTCAGAAAGGCTCCAGCCTCTAGCAGCAGTGCTCAGGATTAAGTAGGTATGTTATCATACTTAACTCCTCCAAAATAACATCTAGCCGAGTTTTGAAAGTCCTTAAAGTCCTACTGTCTACTACACTACTTGGTTAACTTATTTTATGTGTCTGTGGTACTCTGTGTAAAGAAAGACTTGATAATGTTTGTGTAACATTTTCCTTAAGTTTTAAACTGTGTCCCCCTGTTCTTGTTGAAGTCATTTTAAAGTAAGACTCTCAATCCACTGCACTAAATCCTTTTATAATTCTAAACACAAAGCTCAGCTCTGTTAACCTTTGTTCATAATTCATGCCCTGCAGACCTAGTATCAGCCTAACTGCTCTTCTCTGGCCTTTCTCTATGTCTTTTGTCTGTCCTGGAGCCCAATACTGCACACAGTACTCCAGATGAGGTCGAGCCCTAACTTTAACCTTTTTGACTTGTACTGTACACATTAGGGTGCTATATAACCTAACATTCTGTTAGCCTTCTTAATGACTTCTGAACACTGTCTGGCAGTTCATAGTGCCAAGTCCACTACTTTCAAATTTAAGACCTCCAGTATTGTCTGAAGATACCTCCAATATCATTATTATAGTTTAAATGTATTATTTTTGCAGTGCATATGGAGACATGGTTATGAATGTTGGCAAGGCTTGCATGTAATAAAAGTAAAAGTGTGTGGCATTTGTATGTTGATGCAGCTGCGTTACCTTAAGCAAAAACTAAATATCACAGTTTTGTAGCTGAAATTAATTTAAAAAAGAAACATTTACAATTTTTAGCCTTGACCTTTGCCTGTGTTATAACTTTATGTCTGTTTACTCTTTAACTTTGACATACGATTTGGCTTTTCTTGTTGTTTTTGGCCTCATTTCAGTCTGGTTTTTTATTACCTGTGACACTTCAAGAAAATAATATGAGATTTCTCTGTTTATTTAGGAATAGATTGATGATGTTAAATTCTTAGATAATCATACTTATACTGGGTAGGCCTTCCTTTTGTTCTGAAAGCAACTTCAATTTGTTATGGCATTTGTTATGGAATGGATTCTACAGCATGTTGGAAACTTTCCTTTAAGATTTTGGTCCATTTTGATTGCATCACACAATTTCTGCAGAATTGTCAGCTGCACATTTTTGTTCTGTCATATCCCAAAGGTCTTGTCATGTCACATTGTTTTCTAACCTGCTTAAATCAGACCAGGGTTGTGGGTTGAGCTGGAGCCTATCCCAGCAAGCACAGGGCACAAGGAACAAATCCTGGCCTGGGAGCCAGTGCATTGCAGACATCCCAAAGGTGTTTTATTAAATTCAGATCCAGTGACTGGGAACACTGAACACATTGCCATGTTCATTAAGCATTCCCAGTAGCATTACACCAGAACCACCACCCTTCACACAAGGCAGGTTGGGTCCATAGATTCATGCTGTTAGGGACAATTTCTACCCCTAACATTGTGTGCCTCAATAGAAATTAAGATTTGGTAGATCAGGGTACATTTTTCCAGTCTTCGTTTGTCCAGTTTTAGTGAGCCTGTGCTTACTTCAGCCTCAGCTTTCTGTTATTGGCTGACAGGAGTGGAAACTGATATGGTCTTCTGCTGCTATAGCCCATCCATCTCAAGGTTTGACATGTTGTGCAACCACAGTTGTACAGAGGGGTTATCCATAGCCTTCCTGTCAGCTATTCTCCTCTGACCCCTCTCAACTACAAGCATTTATGTCTGCAGAACTGCTGCTCACTGGATATTTTTTTTTTCACCATTCTGAGTAGACTCTGTGTGAAAATCCCAGGAGATCAGCAGAACAGAAATACTCAAACCAGCCTTTCTGGCACCAACAATCCTACCACAGTGGAAATCATCAAGATCACATTTTTTTCCCTACTCTGGTGTTTGATGTGAAAGTTAACTGAACCACCGAATTGTATACATTGTATTGGTGTTACATGATAGGCTGATTACATAATAGCATGGATAAGCAAATGTAAGGGTGTTCCTAATCATTTGATCAGTGAATATAAATCCTTTGTGAGTGAAGGTGGGCCTGTTTATGAGTGCACTCTCCAATGCCCCTCAGCCGTGAGACTGAATTAAACAGGTCTGAGCACAGAGAGATGAATTTATTCATCTAGTGTAAGCGAGTGATGTTACATTTGGACAAAAAACTGTGCTTCCAGCCTCCATTTCATCACAGCTGGAAGTGAAATCTTATATGCTGCTCTATAACCATTTGTCATGAAATAAGGAAGGCTCAGTTGTGATTAAACATAGCCTATTTAGATGCATATTTTTACAGAGAAAGTCTTTCCTTGAAAGGTATTGTTTATCGGCGCCCTTTATTCTGACACATTTTTACATTCTAGACTTTGAATACTTTTTGTAAAAGCTGCAAATTGTTTCCTGTGTGCGGATGAAAAAAAAAAATCATTCCTTAGGATTCCAGTGGGTATCATTTAAGAGCTGAGAGTCTGTCATGGCATTTGCTTCTGAACCTTCTAAAAGCAGTTATAGGGACAAATGTTAGACAATTGTAAATTGGTGAAATTCAGCTTTGGTCTTGAAGGGATTTATTAAGCGGCTCTGCTTGAGTGGTTGATTGAGTGAGTGGCCTGCTGGGATATGAACCTTTGTTCCTCCTTGACATGAAGGCGACTGCAGTCCTTCACTTTGCTGACCTGTTAAGCTGAGTCAGTGATATAAAGCCTGAGTATGGATCATACAATCCCAGT
Source organism: Polypterus senegalus (assembly GCF_016835505.1). Classification (NCBI taxonomy): domain Eukaryota; kingdom Metazoa; phylum Chordata; class Cladistia; order Polypteriformes; family Polypteridae; genus Polypterus; species Polypterus senegalus. Next base: position 24,836,674 of record NC_053165.1, read on the forward strand.
TAAGCCTCATCATTCTCCCCAGACCTAGAGCATGCCTTAATGAAACCAATTGTTGTTGTATGCAGTAGGATTTTCTCAGCTGTTTCTCCCTGTTTTAAACAGCTGCAGACACTACTTGCTTTGAGGATCCTTTGGGAGGGAAAAAGCTGTTTAATCTCAAGAAAAATAATAGCAGTAATTTCTTGCTTTGCATAAGTTCTAATTACATTTAATTACACTTTTTCAGGTTGAAGTGCCACAACAAATGCACCAAAGAAGCTCCACCTTGTCATTTACTTATTATTCATCGTGGAGGTAGGAATTTACATTTATGTTCTAACAAATGCAGAGTAAACTGTGCAGATAAGGCAACAGAAAGCCGGGTTTACTTCATCTCTTGAATGCACTGCCAGCTGCAGGAGGATGACTTCTATCTGAAGTTTCAACTGTTAATGGGCACTGAGTTTGAAAGAATTCCAGCTGTGTGCATTTATGAATAACTCATTAACGTGCTATAGACTTAATGTGAATTGTTTAATATTTAATGCCTGTAATCTTGTTGCACTTTAATTGTCTCTCCTATGCTTTGTGCACACCTTTTCACAGTTTCGTAATTTTTAGATAAAGTTACTTCTGCTTCTAATTATGGACAGATGAATAGGTGGCAAATATTGCGCCTTGATTACTACCTGTTGCCTGACTGCTCTCAGTTAATTAAAAAAGAATGAGAAGGAATCAGGAAAGACTTGACACCATGGAGATACTTGGAATCAGTGTTTGGCTTGGCATTTAAGAGCTACTGGTTCTGTTATCTTCTCTGTTGACTCGCGTAGCCATCTTTAGAGGTGAGCCAATATAGGATGTTGTTTTATCATGGAAAGGTTTTGGGGTGACCATATCCTAACTTTGTTATGTAGACCCAAAGGTATGTCCTCTATCTCAACTTTTGTTCTCATATCCTTGCTCTTGCCTGACATGGCATTCATCCACAATGCACATGGGACAACTGATCCATTCTGTACTCAGAACTGGCTACTACTGTGCTTCACATTTCCTAATAGAGGATGTCCTCTCTTAATTCATTTCTACCTCAGGCAGAAGGATAGAGGAAATATTAAATGCTAGCAAGGGTAGCTGGTAATACACTTTATTCACCCATCATAGATTTAACATTCTTAATTTGCTAAAAGCAGAAACAAGTAAATGGTAAATGGATGCTGCCATAAAGGTGGATATTTCAAGTTTTGTCATGGATGATGCTGGCCAATGTTGTGGATCTGAGTCTTTTAAGGTAACATTTCTGCCTCTCAGAGCATGGGTCTTCTTGGTGGCTGAATACCTCCTTGTTTGACTTCTTCCTGGTTCTCTTCTTCTTAATACTTTCACTTTAAGTGGCTGACTTTTTTAAAACTTGTCAGGGCCAAGGTGAACACCCCTAGCCCCTTCTGTGCAATTCATTTCGATAGACCATATCCGTACATGTTCACAATGTGTGCATGCACAAAGGTATCCAATGGTTTAAGAGTTCACTTTTATGTATGTGGAAGGTCCAGAAAATGACCAGTTTACCATTTAAGGTTATGACCTTTCATCTTGCTCTTGCTAGACTACCCTCTTTACAGTAGTAAGTTTAATTTTTGCTAGCCTGTGTTTTGTTAGCTACTAACACTACCTCGTTCTGTGGTTTAAAGAAACTGTTGCAGAGATCAGAAGTTCAAGTAGTAATAAAAATAATAAAAGTCATAGTTCTTTGCTGCATTTAAATTCCAGAAAATGCATTTAACAATCAACTTAGAATAAAAGAAAGAATTATAAGTAAAATGCATTTTAACATTCTTGGTTACAATTACTAAAATGTTATTCCCAACACTCAGGCACCCAGCCTCAGAATTGGAGTAAAGTGCCCACAAAATATCTGCCACTATTCCAATCTGCTTGTTGATTTCATGTTCCCTTCTTCCATCACTCTGAATAACATCCCAAGATACATGCAATTCTCCACCAAGGGCAGTTGTTCTCCCATCAATTGGAGAGAGCAATCTTATTCTTTTCCAAGAGATAACCATAGCCTTAGACTTGGAGGTGCAGATGCAGATCCTCATCCCAGCTGCTTCACACTTGAACAGCACAGACAGATGAGGCAAGGAGGACAACATCTGCATAAAGCAACAATGCTAACCCTAGTCTCCTCAACTGGACACCCTCACACCCTCAGCTGCACCGTGATATCCTGTCCATGAAAACCTCAAATATGTCACAGCCTTGACAGAACCTAACAACCACAGTGAACTAATTCAACTAAATACCAAGTATTTGGACACAGCTCTCACTGCATTCAAATATGGAATGTAAAAACAGTCCTGTTAACCCCCATATTCCTTAAGCACCTCTCACAAAACATGCTGAGGGACATGCTCATAAGGTTTTCTAAATTTACAAAACACATGAAAGCTAGGTTATCACACTCCCATGTGTACCTTCAGGCAGCTGCCTCAGGGAGAAGAGCTGGCCTACTGTCCCACAGCCAGGATGGAATTCAAATTGTTCCTCTTGCGTTTTTTGCTTTTTTTACCATTAGATAGAGTCTTCCCTCTCTCCAGCACCCTTACATATGTCTTACCTGGGAGGCTAAGAAGTGTGAACCCTCTGCAGTCTTTTTAAGATATATTTTTAAATTCTTTATAAGTATAATCTGTGCATGTACACATGCTGTTTTTAAGGCTAGTTAACAAATTTACCATGACTGATTAGATGTTTTCCATATACAGGTCCTCATACAGGTTTGTCAGGTTGGCCAAAGGTAAAATATTTTGTGTATACTGACCAGTAGAAGCCAGAATTGTAAAACTACTACAGACATGCGGCATGTCTTGTTTTTCAATCTCTGTGTCTATGTTTTGGTTCTTTTTGGACATTGACAGATGGTACAAGATTTGTTGATTGTCATTTTAATACTGACCATACGTTTTATTATTGTTGTTTATTTATCACTTTGCATTTGTAAAAAAACAAACTGTAGTGCAATCTGTGACTCTTTTTATCCTCACATATCTGAGTAAGTGTTAAAGCTTAAAAAGCAATATTGGTCATATCCACAAATGTCCTTTTCAGCTTAACACTAATGCTAATGCCAGAAGATGTTGACCATATCTGTCTGCTCTTTTCCACAGCACGTCTTGTTCGAACTGAATCTGTGCCATGTGATATAAATAACCCCCTCAGGAGACCGCCCAGGTATTCGGACTTGCACGTCAGCCAAACTCTCCCCAAAACCAACAAAATTAACAAGGTAAAAGGTGTCTGCCAATATTAGTTGGTTTCATGTTCTGTTCTTGTTGTAAGTTTATGTGACAATTATACATAATGAATATTCACAGTGTGAAATGCATAAAAACAGTATAGTAAAGGTAAGTTGGAAGTAATGAACTTACATGATGAAGGATAGCAATTCATTTTTTTTCACGTGCTCAAAAATATCTGCCCGTTTGCAAGACATGCATGAATGTAACTGGCCAAATGATGATTTGTTATTACTGCTATATTGTTCTTTTTTAGCTTTATTCAATCAATTATATACAATAAAATAACAAGCAGCATATCAGAAGCCAGTGAAATGGCAGTGTCTAAGTGACGTTATGTTGCATTTTACGGTTTTTAGTTTTGTTTCCTCCATGTTATGTGTCACATGACCATGAAGGGTTCTCAGTTCTGCTATTAAATGATTCTTTTCTTTCTTTTGGTTTCAGTGGCGTGTTACAGCACTGTATGTTCTCATTGATCAGGCTCCTCAGCTCTGTGGGTTAAACCAGGGGTCAGTTTCAGTTACCCCTGTGTTAAATATGGCAATGCTGCTAATATCCAGTATACCTTGGTGGATAATTCCGAGCAAAAGAAATATCTTTGTGTTATAGTTAGTGGTGAAAATAGGGCAGTTAGGCTACGGTTTGGGTTTTTGATTTTTGTTCCTTTTTTTGTGCTGTCATCACATTAATTTCTCCCAATGTTATTGTGCTCATTATAATCTTTGTAACTTTGTCCTTTTCACTTTAGAACTGAAATTTTACTTACAATTTGTACAAAACATTCAGAAAATACGATGAAGCTATGGTATTTCCCACTTGTTATTCTAATATTGCCACAAAACCACCATGTATGCAGTTTAACGTAGAAAAGTAAGTTATATATATAGGTTATATTGTAAAAAGTGTTTAATATAAATCAAGGCGCATAATGCTGAATCTATATAATACACAATTGAGACCGCATTTAGAGTGTACAGTTCTGGTCACCATGGTACAAAACAGACATAGTAGCACTTGAAACTGTGTAGAGGAGAGCAACCAAACACATCCTAGGACTTAAGGACATGTCCTCTCCTCCTCTGATAGACTCAGGGAATTAAACCTGTTTAGTCTTGAGCAGAGGAGACTGTGTGGGGACCTAACCTAGGTATTCAAAATCATCAAAGGCATTGATAAAGTAGATCCAGCCGAATTCTTTCAACTAAATTGTGAATCACATAGTAGAGGACATCAGTGGAAATTAAGGGGAGTTGCATTCAGGACTGAAGTCAGGAAGTACTTTTTTATATGGAGTAGAAGAAGAAAACTTGACGACCTTTCAATATCTGGATGAGATACTGGGACAGCTTAGCTATTAGTGAAACAAATCAGCTTCATGGACTGAATGATCTCCTCTCATCTATAAAATGTGTTCTTAATTAAGGTCAGTTATGTGGAAGATTTCTTCCTTATAGTAGTTTTCTGCTGCTACTGTCCCATTATGCCAACATGACCATAGTTGTGTTTGTGTTTAGAGTTTCATGGATTGTCTTTGGGACCTTTTATTGTATTTGCTATATTTTTTAGATTGGACTGTGTTTTGTCCTTTAAAGGAAGGATCACCAGGATGACATTGCCAACTAGACAACTGGATATTTTATTCTTGTCTATCCAATAGACCTGTATCTGAATTTCAGGACTTGTTATTTTGGTTAATATGATTCAGGTGTAGTTTAAAATTCTAAAAATGCCAGACAGGTCCCAGCAAATACAATGTGTAATGTGCTGTTGGTAACATATTGTTATTGTGAAGAAGTGTTAAATAATTGATAATGCATCCCAGCTTAAGTCAGGTTTGTGAGGACCCTTTGGCATCATTAGCGATTGATAAAATAATGTGCCGCAAAATGTCCCGGCCATAAAATACATTCACAAATAATAAAATAAAGCACAACATCTGAAACATGATTTTTAACTAATTAAGCTTTGCATGTTTTCGTAATACTTTTACTGTACCATCATATTTGATATCAGCCTAGCACAACCCTTTCATCCTTACAATGTCTTCAGATGCTGACTTAATGATGTGCCTTACGGGTATGTTTCGAGACAAATCTGACACGCCTTTTTATTTGCCCTGGATGTCAGATATTTTTTATTCCGAACCATTTTTTTATTGATTGTCCATCCTAACTTAATCAGAAGTTTTAGAAAAGATGACATTTAACATGTTTTATTATGGGCAGTAAACAAAGAAAGTGTTTTAAAAGAAGACTAAACTCCACTAGTGTGTATGTGGGTCAAAAAAGACCCAAAGGACAAGGGATTGTTCAAACTCTGTAGCAACTGTACAAAAACCTCACATCACAAACTTCTAAAATACCAAAGACATAGGAAAGACAATGAAATGTTGTTAGAGGGAACTTATATAAAGGTCAAAAACTTAAAAAACAACAGGCATTATGATTATTAATAATTCAGGAAAAAATTAAAAGGAATATGTGGTCCTGCTCAATCTTACTTTCAAGTTTGTATGTTATTTCTACTTTTAAGATTGCACTTGCAGTGAGTGCTTCACAAACTGTCATACATAAATATTTATTTGGATTTTTGTGAGTCTTGTAATTTACTTTATGCATATTGCACATAATGTGTATATTTCTACATCAATTTTCGTAAATATAATCCTATTCTGTTTACCCTGGCAGGCTATTTAAACGGGTACAGCATTCCTTGCAAATATACAGTAAGCTCAGCAAACACATGAAAGGCCAACAAGTTAATAAATTTAAAGATGAAGGTTTATGTATACAGTTTGGAAAGATAAACAACTTTGAATATGATGCCAGGACAGAATGCATACACACCACTCACTATTAGTTTTAGAGTTTTTCCTTACTTTGATATTCTATTTTCTCTACTCTTTGCTTAAAATGTAGAATGCTACCTGTTGAAAACCATGAATATGGTAAAGAATTCTGGGGTTTAAAATATCCTTAAAGGTTTTAGGATGCTATATGGTGCTACTATACATAAACAACCGAATTAAATAATATTCTGCCAATGTGAATCATCAGGCTACCTTTTAACACCCTAACCTGTTAAAGGTTGGGTTTAAAGGGTCTAGCGAAGCTGTTGTGGCTTTTTATGTAAATTAGTGAAGAAGTTACAAGCATTGAGCAGCATAAAACATAAGACAAAACTTCAAAAATTAAAAAAGAATCTGTACTTTAATCAACTCTGGCTCTGACTGCAGTAACCCAATAACTGCTTCTAACTCCACAGTGCTGGATTTAAGTCTAAATTGTTCTAATGAATGCATATATTTGAGGTACAGAAGACAGGAGACTTGCTATAGGCTTGTAGAATATTTGAAACTCGTATTGTGTCCTACAATAATTATGTACTGGGAAGTCATAACAAAGCTGGTCAGCAAAAATCAAACATTCATTTTTGTCTGTACAGTAGTCTGAATTTTCACTCTATCCTAAAGCCCCTTTTTACTATCCATTAGCCCAGGTGTTATACCAATGGACTGTTAGATTAGAGGACCACAAAACAAATCCATTAGCTACTCTCTGAGTTTTTGAATTTAACTGTAAACTTCAGATGACTATATCAAAGTTGATTGCTGCCGTTGTTCATTAGCTGTATAGAAGTGACAAAGAATCTTACTGCAACTGGTGGTTTTATGGCACCACTACCCAGGATGTCTATTTGCACTTTTAAAGCATTTTGACATTTTGTGTTACCTCTACAATGATTTGTCAAATGGTTTTCTTGTAAGTAACTCACTTAAATAATGGCTATACTCATTTGTGCCTACAGCTCTCAATTATATTGTGCTTTACAGACATGCAGATCAGCAGAGCGTGGTTATGACTTGCCTGTTAACCTGCCATGTTCGTCAGCTACCACTCTAATGCTTTCATCAGAAAACTCTACTGATTTGACACATAGGAAGTTCAGAAATACAGCACACCATATTCTGATGTGGGCATCAAGCGCCTAGATAATCTTAACCCTAAATGACTAGTGTTTACAAAAATACCCATTTTGGGTATTGAAATTGTTCATATTAAACAAAACCTCTTTATTTACAAACTGTTGAGTGAAATCCTTTTAATTAGCACGCACCATTAAAGGTATAAGAACACAAAAGTTTCCTGGCCCCCTGAAATAGAATTCCAGTCTTGTGGACTGGCATGTTTTAGTCTGAGAAAGGTCATGAAATACTTTGCAATTAATTCATCTAGTAATTTTACCTAAAATTAGGAATAAAATTACATGCTCAAAATTCATAGCCTGTATACAGGAGATCAGAGACATGTGGAGTGTCCTCAGAGATCTCAAGAGACACAATACACTTCTATTAGCCTTGCAGGGCCAACCCAAGCAGGCTCAGTGAAATAATGGACTCATTAAGACCATACTGTGGCTAAGCATCCCAAAATTTGCTACCATCCTACCTCCTCTTTTCTCCAAACATATTTCACAATGAGGATGAAATTTGTAAAGGTGTCTATTAAAGGTAATTACATACTTTAATTTAGAATACATGTACACTGCTACATTTTTGTTTAAGATTATTGATATTAGAGTTTGGTCTCGTCCGTTGCGAGAGATGGACGCCTGAAGCGGAGCTCCATTAGCAGCGGTGTTATTTTTTATATTATTTCCTTATTATCCTGAGATATCCTGTATTTATCCAACCTGAGGGTTCTACAACAGTATATGCAAGCATATATAAACATGGTTGGCAAGAAAGGGGCTCAGAAAGAAATGGAAAAGAAAACTAAAGCTACATCCAAGCCCAGATCGACAAGTCCAAGTTCAAGCTCAAGGTACGGCCTTTCAGAGACTGACCTGGAAGAGATGGGTGAAAGCCCAGACTCCTCGAGACCACGGTCCGCTGCATCGTCTCCAGTTGAGAGCGAAATGGGGAGCAAATGTGCGAGTGACGCAGGTCACGATAGCTCGCCGATTGGAGAAGATCATTTGAAACTGGAAAAGGCCTTGCAGTCCATGCTTTCACCAACTCCACGCGAGCCGGGAGCATGGACTGTAACAGAGCCCGCCGCTTCACCTACAGTGCACGAAAGGAGAAATGATCTGTCCGAACTGAAGGTGATGATCGCTGAGCTCAAGCAAGAGATAAAGAATGATATAAAGAAAAGCGAGAAGGCAAGTGAGAAGCTGCAGTGGGAGCTACAAGAGCTGCGGCACGATAATAAAAACTTGGAGAAACGCGTATATATTCACTTTGAGGTTGCCTTTAAATATATGCTAGATAAAATTGAGGAGCACATTCAGGAAAACGTGTCTAAACTGAGCACACTTGCCGATCAGCTGGAGGATGTTAAGCAGACATTCACGACTCAAATTGAAGCAGCCGAAAATCTAGCATCCACTGCTGATGGAAAAGGAAGAGCTTCCAATTCCAAAAGCAAAAAACTCGGAGACAGACTTGCTGCTCTGGAAAATGGAATCAGAAGGAAAAATATTAGAATCGAAGGTCTACCTGAGAATCGTGAAAGTCCAAGCCCAGTGAAATTCGCAGCTGAACTATTCTCTAAAATAATTGGAGAGGACTTTAAATTAGATACCGAGATAGCAGCAGCTTATTACATACGCGGATCAAATACCTTTAAACCTAGGTCTTTTATTATCCACTTCGAGAGATTATTATGAAAGCTAGATGTGATGGCACTCCTCAGACACAAGCAAGAGATTATATTTGAAAATAACCACATTCGTATTTTCCCTGATTTCTCTCCCGCAACAGCTGCTAAACGTGCAGCCTTCTACAACATTAAACAGCAGTTAGATTGTTATTGTTATTATTGCATTAAGACTTACTATGCTTATCCTGGACCACTTTCTAACATCATTCCCTGGGTTTATTATCTTAATATTACAAGATTGTTGAAGACTATATTTTATGCTTATAGTTTGTTAATGATTATATTTTAGGCATATAGTATTTAGACTATATTGGCAATAGATATCTCTACTTTTTAATCCTCAAATGCCACTGCTGGGAGGCTTGTTTTGTTTTGGATGTGCTCTGTCTCTAGGTATGTCAGAGGATCGGGACTTTGTGAAGTGGGGTCCAGCCTTACGTGGGGAGGCAAAATGGGGGGATAAGGGGGGAGAGAAAGAGAGCAGGCTATATCTAATCTATCCTTTTAATCCTCATAATTATAACTACCAATGTAACATTTGGCTGCATGGCAATAACTCTTGGGGAAATAGGAAATTAAGGTGAAAGCTGTCTCACTTCCAGTTAAGACTATAAAATGACATCAAAAATTCAGAATCAATGTCTCCATGATGGGACAGTTAACTTTGTGAGTTGGAATGTTAAAGGCCTGTATTACGAATTAAAGAGAAAGAAAGTATTCTCTTACCTAACAGGTTTAAACGCTAAACTAGTATTTTTACAGGAGACCCACTTACTAAGCAAGGATCAGTTCCGGCTGCAAAAGGACTGGACTGGCCAAATGTTCCATTCTAGCTTTACAAAGAAAACTAGAGGTATGGGAATTCTCATGCATATAACAATCTCATTTGTAGCATCAGATGTAGTATCTGATCCTGAAGGGAGATATGTGATGGTCACGGGCAACTTATTTAATTGTAAAATGATTCTGATAAATGTTTATGCACATAATGTCGTTGATAAGGAATTCATACAAAATGTATTTGCATCCATTCCCAATGTGAACACTCATAAAATTATAATGGCTGGGGACTTTAATTGTGTTTTAAATCCACTCTTAAATAGGACTCTGTCACAGTGGGGATGACATCTAACACTGCAAAGACAATGACACAGTTTGTAACTGACCACAACTTATCAGACCCCTGGAGGTTTCTAAACCCAAACTCAAGAACATATTCTTTCTACTCACCTGTACATCATTGCTACTCAAGAATTGATTATATTTTTATAGATAACAATTTCTTGCCTACGATTAAATCTTGCAAGTATGATGCTATTGTTATTTCCGACCATGAACCTCTGATCTTGGAGCTAAAGTCACTATGCCCCACACACTCACCTCGCAGATGGCGTCTTAACCCGCTTCTATTAGCAGACGAGAACTATAAAGTCACTTCATGGTGGGAAAGCAGCAGGCCCTGATGGCTACCCTGCAGAATTTTATGAAATTCTCTGCTCATCTAACTCCCCTCCTATTAGCAACATTTACAGAAGCTAGAGACAATCAAATTCTACCTCAAACTTTTTCGCCAAACATTAATCACCGTCTTTCCTAAACAAAATAAGGACTTATTACAATGTGCATTTTACAGACCAATTTCACTTCTGAATAATGATGTTAAGATACTCTCAAAAATCATAGCTAGAAGGATGGATAAAGTGCTGCTCTCGGTAATATCACAAGATCAAACTGGATTTATAAAGGGTCGACACTTATCTTCCAATCTTCGATGCCTGTTTAATGTAATATACTCACCAACAAAGTCAAACACCCCAGAAATATTATTATCATTGGATGCAGAAAAAGCATTTGACATGATTGAATGTAAATACCTTTTCACTACATTAGAAAAATTTGTGTTTGGTCCGAACGTTTGTGCATGGATCAAACTACTGTATACCAATCCAGAAGCTTCAGTTTGTATTAATAACATTTGTTCAGACTACTTTAAACTAGAACGTGGTACTAGACAAGGATGCCCCTTGTCGCCACTGATATTTGCAATCGCCATTGAACCACTTGCGGTTCACTGTCGAAATGGTGATCAGATAAAGGGTAATATCAGAGATGGACTGGAACAGAAAATTTTTCTATATGCAGATGATACGGTACTGTATATATCAGACCCACAAAACTCTGAGCCTGCAGTCTTAACAGCACTTACAGAATTTCAAAAGATCTCTGGTCTCAGAATTAATCTTAATAAAAGTGTACTCTTTCCAGTGAATTCTCAAGCATACAATATCAGATTGGACACCCTACCTTTTATCATTGCAGATCAGTTTAAATACCTAGGGGTAAACATCACAAGTAAACACAAAGCTCTTTATCAACAAAATTTTGCCGTCTGCATGGAAAAAATTTAACAAGACTTGCATAGATGGTCAACCCTTCATCTCACTCTAGCTGGAAGAATTAACGTTGTTAAGATGAATATTCTTCCTAAGTGTCTCTTTTTATTTCAAAACATTCCCATATGCATCAATAAATCATTTTTTAAGCAATTAGATTCAACAATAACCTCATTTATTTGGAACTCAAAACATCCACGTATCCAAAGAGCTACAAAGACCTAAGGCAGAAGGTTGCATGGCTCTACCCAACTTTCAGTTTTATTTCTGGGCAGCAAACATACAATAAATTCACTCAAGCTCCATATGTGCAAAACATACAATTATTCAACTCAAAATTATATATCAAGCACATCTGTCTCGCCTAAAACTTTCCAAAATGTTTCCAGGGCAAGATTCAACCTGCGAATGCTGCAATCAAGTCCCAGCCTCACTGGGTCACATGTTTTGGGCCTGCGCCAAATTAACATCATTTTGAATTAAGATTTTTAAGTGCCTTTCAAACAGACTTGGTGTCACAATCCCTCCTAACCCATTAACAGCTGTGTTTGGGGTTCTTCCAGAGGGATTTAAAGTGGAGAAGGACAAACAAACTGTGATTGCATTCACTAAACTTTTGGCATGCAAACTTATTTTGCTAAACTGGAAGAATCCTAACTCTCCTCTTTTAAGTCAGTGGGAAACCGATGTTTTATACTATTTGAAATTGGAAAAAATCAAATATTCAGTTAGAGGATCTGTACAGAATTTTTTCAAAACCTGGCAGGATCTAATCAATAATATTTTAGAATAAGCTCTTAAAGCACCGAGAAAGCAATTATCTTTGCATTTCTTTTTCTTCTCTATTCATCTCTATTGTTCTATTAAACTCATCAATTTTGGTATGTTTACAAGCCTTAAGTTTTACCCCGTTGGCCATGCTCTCTCTCTCACGGGTGGGGGTCGACTTGTTTTCAATCCTATTTTTTGTAAAAATTGATCGATTTGTATGGAATGATTACAATAAAATTATTTTAAAAAAAAAGATCATTGATATTAGTATCCGTTTGAACCTTTCATCTAAACTATCCCATCTTTTTTTAACTCTCAAAAACTTTAATTTTGAAAATGCCCTCGAGCTGTATACTTCTAAAAACATGGGCTCTGTGTTTCAGTATGGACGGATGAAAACGTACAGTTTTGATAACGCAGACTCTGATCATGCTTGGATTTGTTTGTGTAAATTTTGTAGCCCATTCCTGATTGGATTCTGCTTGCCACCATTCACTGAAGAAAACCATTGTCCAGCATAGCAGGCATAGAGGACTTGGTTTGCAAGCCACCTGTTGTGTTTCTTATGCATCTAAATTGTGTTATGCATAGTTTGAATGTTGCATACATGGGCAAAGGTTGAATAATTTATTGATTTCTACAGTTTTGTAGTAAATCCCATGGCTGCAGTGTTACTTTCCCTTGAAGGATTTTTTTCACCAATGCATGCATGCACAGTGTAGGTAGACATCTAGGTCATGTGCTTTTAAGGTTGTTATAGTGTGGATGGAGGTACTTCTGTAAACAATATGACAATGCGACTGAAGACAGAGATTGTTTTCATTTAAAAATGCCATTTTTCAATGAAAATATAGTAGGGTGGACAGATTTAGGAGGGTGCTAACATATATGAACTTGTTTCCTCTCTAACAGGACCTTGAAGACCATGTCATCTTTAGTCAAATTTATTTTGTGTACATAGTATGATGAATTTCATACATGCTTGCCTCCTCAAAACATTAGATAGATAGATAGATAGATAGATAGATAGATAGATAGATAGATAGATAGATAGATAGATAGATAGATAGATTGATTGATCTTATGGGTTTTCGCAAATTTCCAAGCCACTCCGCTTGTGCTGCCTTCTTTTATAATGGCAGCGGGAAGACATCATACTTTGATGGCCACAGTTTGCATTGTTACCATCAACACAATGGTGATGCCTATGTAAATAATTCAAAATATGCTGTTAGGGAAAAACACAAAATATTAAGGTAATATTTTGTTTGGCGTCTTTACCTTCTTTACTTTACATGCTTTCAAAGACATAAGTGAGTTGGCCTTTGATACTTCTAGTTGCCATTGTTTACCCTATTGGGGTTGCATGACCAAAAGTAGACGATTTCACTCAAAAAAAGAAGTCAAATAGTTGCATTTACATTTTGCAAACCTTATTTCTGAAATTAATTAAATATTATCATTCATACTAATGGTTCTGCATTGCTACCATGTGATGGATGGAAGTGTCAAAAAAGAACTTAAGAAATCTGACAAGGAGGGGAGACCATTCAGTCCATCAAGCTTGTTTTTTTAGCTAATAGCTAAGCTGTCCCAATATCTCATCCAGACACTTCTTAAAGGTTGTCAAGGTTTCTGCTTAAACTTCATGTTTCGATTGTTTTTTCTGGGTTCCCACAATTCACTGTGTAAAAAAGTACATCCCGGTGTCAGTTCCCTAGAATGTAATGTATGACCAGTATTTAAGGTGGAGACATGCAAAGCACTTTGTCCAACTTATGGACATTGTGCAGAAAACTTTACACACTTTAGCAAGTCAGAATCTTTCAAGCAGGCAGATCTTTGCATGATTATTTTCCCTTCATACTTTGTTAGTGTTTTTTGCTTTGGCATTTTGTATAAAATTGCCTTTTTTAACCCCTTATTGGTTTCTGTGCTTCATTTTTGGAGTGCTGTCATCCAGTTGCAGTAAAATAATTGAGGTAGCATTATGTTCCCCAAATTGTCCCACTCTGAAGTGCATTCACATAAAATTTTCCACTGGCAAACTCAAATTTCTTCAAAACACAGATTCAAGCCAACGGCTCAGCGCCTTTTGGTGCTGTATATCAATGTTTTTCCCCATAGCAAAATTGTTCAGCACTTGTAAGTCATATTGCATTTGACAATTTGATCATTTTTACTGGCGTTCAACTTGAATTTCAAATCACAGAAATCCTCACAAGCAGAGAGTACAGTGTAGGCATCACAAAGCAGGATGAAATCTTTTAAAGGCAGAGTTCAGATCACATTTCAGAAAGACTGCAAAACTGGGGCCAGGAGATGTAGAAGCAGTACACCGAGTCTACATCTTTAACACTGTATAAGCAAAGAGAGGGAATAAGCATGAATAACATCTGATCTGCAGGCTAATTACTTGGATTTGTACAATGACTTGTCTGTTTCACTAGTAAATCAAGTCTTTATTTTATTACTTGTTAAGCAAGTAATGTATTGGTATACATAGGCACATGAAAAATCCAATGCGTGCCTGTCACATGGAAAGTTTTTTCTGTATGGCTCTGAAGTTGCAAGTTTCTGTCTTTGATTCTTTCTCTTGATGAATTACTATATAGAACCTTTATAAAGACTCACACTAAACCCAGTTGCATAGAGCAGAATTTCTGGGCCCTCGACAATAATGGATGTATCAGGTCCCTCCCTAAAAAAAAATACTTTGCAACAGATCCCCACTTTAACATTCCTTATTTAGTATCCTCACACATTACACACATTTTTGGATGCTGTTACTGACATAAAAATATGCCCTTGTTTGAAGAACTGATAGTTTTTTAAGGCTGTTTTATCTTGGTAGTCTTTTAAGGCTGTTTTATCTTGGTAGAGTAATATATATATTGCTCTACTTTCCCCTATTGTGTTATTAATATGTCATCTCTGTCAGAACACCTCAAATCCCACAGACTTAACACTGTTTATAAGGTATTATAGTATAACTTATCCCCACCTTCCCTTCTATATCTATAACCTCATGCAATTAGATGTACTGTAGTAAAAAACAAGCAGGTGTTAAGGTACACATAAAATAATGTATTACTGATAATATTCATAAATAATAACAAAATGCAAAGTACATTTGAATATTGGCAACCATACAACCTGATAAAATGGTGATGTGTAACTCAGGTGGCACACAGACTTGTAGTTAATTAAAATGTCTCTAGTTAAGGCATCATTGGTGCTCAGCTTTCTGCCACATGACTGTTCAATATGTCTGAAGCTGTGCACAAGAGAAAGATACTTCTACATCATCACAGGTTAGCAAGAGAGCTGCTTCTTTTCAGATGTTAGTAAGAGAGAGAATGTGGTTGAGCAAGCAAATTTATAGGTTTTCTGTCCAACCCCCACAGCCAATAGGATATCATGGTACTTAAAGGCCTCTGAGACAAGTCAATTCCAAACAGCCACATCTCAGACCAATGGGGTAAAATAGTACATCTTAACACTTGCAACCCCCCCAAGACCATATGTTAAGCTAACCTGGCTTTATGTGGGGGATGAGAGAAAGACTTTAGCAAAGAAACACTCGCCAAACTGCTTTAAGACTCATCCCCCAAATCCTGTTGTAAAATTACAAAGAGAAAGTCGTAAAGGGGTGGGAGGTGCAAACACGAATGCCTTTCACCAAAGTAACGCTAAATTACATTGCTTTGCCCAAATTATAAATAAAGACATATAAAATATTTATCAAGTTATATGCAAAATCTTACAGCACAACAAAGGGTAAATTCATACAGTACTTAAAGCTAATTTCACATTACCCAGCTGAAATTTCTCAAATACAATTTTTTGCCTTGTATGAGAAAAATCTGATGTTTCAAATCAGAAATCTGATATTTATAAATCAGCTCTGAGTTACTTTCATATGTGGTCCTAAATTGAATATGTATCTAATTTGGGGCCAATCGACATAAATGAGAGCAGTCAAATCGAGATTCATGTGTTTTTTTGCCCATATACACAATCTGAGCACAATCATCTTGAGCCAGCACCAGTAGTGTGACAAAACAACAATGGAGAAGAGCTACATTTGTGACAACATTCACGGTCCCACCATTGGGACTTTCATTAGTTGTCAGTTATAATCATCAAAATTAACAGAAATAAACATTTGAAATACATCAGTCTGTGTGTAATGAATGAATCTAATATACAAGTTTCACTTTTTGAATGGAATTAGTGAAATAAATCAACTTTGTCATGATATTCTAATTTTATGACTGGCACCTGTAATTCTATCCTGATTTTCCATATCCCTATCTTTGTTTTGTGTCTTTTTTAAACTTTTTTTTTTGACTGCTCCTATATATTTTGAGCTTCACTAATTTTTTATGGCTTTCTAGTCTCCTCTTTGTTATAAATCAGGCTTCAGAGTGATGTGATTGGTTTCTTTATTTAATTTTTCTAGTGCCTCCTTGAAATGTTTATACAATTTATACATCCTTATTAGGGTTTTATATGCAAATAATTAATTTTTGAGTGTTATTTTCTGATCTAAGTCTTCTGAACAAAGATATTTATTTTTACTGTTATGCTACGACACCGTTTTGTTTTTGTTGATGTCTCCTTGTTTTTGGCATCGGCACTGATGGTTGCCAGGGAATGATTTACACAATTCTCTGGGATTGCACTATGTGTGATGTCACTGACACAATTATATAAATGTTAACCCTTTATGTTGTATCTGAGACTTGATAAAATTTGTTACAAAACTTGATATTGATTCTCTAGAGCTTTTCTGGTTCAAGGCTTATTTTTCAGAACTCTCGAAACATACTGATGAAAGATTGGTTGTTTCCAGGTTTTTAATCCTAGCACACCTCTGGTTTACAACTTTCTCCCAGTCTTTTCCAAAGCAAATCCCTTAACTTTCTTTTAGACAGAGCAGTGTTGACAGAGCCTTTTTTTTCTTTCTATCTCCATGCTTTTTGACTGTTCCTTTCTTCTGCACTTCAGGTCCTGACCAGAAAACCTGAAAGATATTGCAGAAAAATGTTTCCCTTGTGTGATTTGAGATTTAATTCATTTTTGAGTTTTAAAGCACCAGACTGACACTTAGTTTAATTCAGTAACTGAGCAACAACAGTGGATAAGACAATAAGCTAATATGAGAATATATTAGCTTGAGGGTCATTTGGAGAAGGGGGATTTGTCTAGAAGTGCTTGAAATAATAGAAAATTCTTTACCAATATAAATTGTATTATTTTATTTTCACCAGAGGCCAACTGTGGTGTCTGGATGGCCTGTATCTCTATTAAATCTTAATGTAAACCTTTTAAGACTACATCAGCTATGCTCAACAAAGCCAAGCTTTTGAGATAACCTAATGAATCTCTAAATAGAGGAGAGTAAGGCAAAGCAAAGCCATTTAAAAGAAACTGTCTAAAACTGTATTTTTAATTAAATTCTAGCAAAGTATTCACAAGAGCATGCTTTTAGGCAATCCTCTTTTAAACTGCACATTTGTAGAGAAGATGCAATGATTTAAATTTATAAAGGTGTTCATAACTAATAAATCGCTTGCTGCATTATGGCTAATGACCTCCAACCTTTTAAATAAAACCTGTAAAAAAACCTAATGAAACTAGAATGAAGACTGACATGCATGTGCAGAAGTAAAAAATTGAAAATTATATTAAAAAATGCACTCAGCTGCCAGTTTAACATTATTTAGACCAATGGAAAATGCAATGTTTATAAAGAATGGAATGTTATTAAATCCAAAAAGGAATATTTCCTAACCAATTTATTTAATTTGCAACTCAATTTATTTTTCTATAGCACACTTTCATCAACAAGCCAAGAGTGCTGCACAGACTTGCAAATACTGTATAAATGAAAGAAAAACACAGAACAAACAACATATGGAAATAAATGACCTAATACTGTTCTAATATATATTAGAAATATTTAAATACAGTACTGTGTATACAGGCTGACTGGCCCAGTCCATGGTTATGGACAATGAGTCTTGCACTTAAAGACTCATTTCAGAAATGTTATCTACTGTAATTGTAATTCAACAAACCTGAACTGCCATCCACAACACATGACATGACAATCCTGCTGCTACTATTACTACTGCTATTACTACTATTTTATTGAATTAGCCATAGTTTGGTAAATGAACAATTTGGACAGCCTAACAATAAATCATTAGAATAATAAATTCTGCTTGACTTGCACTAAATGAATTTGAGACACTTTATATCAAGATTATGCATTATAACAGCATTTCTAACATGGAGAAAGATTTTTCATAATGTAGCCATTTTTGTTATATACGTGCATGAATTGAAATTCACCTGACCTAATTAGTTGGCCTAATTATTTTGAACAAATGAAGATATTATACAGTTACTATAAAAAGTATTTATTCACCCTTTAGATGTTTTCACATTTATTGTTATACAACACTGAATCCCAGTGGGTTTAATTTGGCTTTTTTAACACTGATCAACAGAAAAATTATTTTGTGCCAATAGGCAAATTCCATCATAAGACAAGGATAATATCTACTTTAAAAAGCCTTTCTCTTAAGATATAACTTTCAAACCTGCTTTATCCAATTTAGTCAATGGGGTCTGGAGCCTAGTCTGGTAGCATTAGGGGCAAGACAAAAACCAGTTCTGCACAAGTCTCGCACACTGCCAATTTAAAATCAGTAGTTTACCTAACCTTTGGGGCTGTGGAAGAAAATTGGAAGAGGTGTGAAAAAACAGCCCAGACATGGGGAGTACATACAGATTACAAATGTATGCTAAATGGTTTCAGGATTCAAATGCAGGACAACCTGCTTCATGAGACAGCAGTGGTTACAACTGTGCTGAAATAACAACAAAAATTCAAGAAATTCAAGCCAGTTTTTTCCTTTTATTATTTTTTTGTATATAACTATTTATAAGCTAGATCAAAGTAAGCTAGAGTATTCTAGATGGGCAAAAGAAACCACAAATTTCCATGGAGGTTGGTTGGGAGTCTGAAATATATATTTTTACTAAAGTGGGTAATTTTCAGCAATGGATAAATTAATCAAAAAGTATCAGGTAAGACAGATTGCAATGCATCCCTTTTTATCAGATGCTCTCAGGAATGGCTCCAGCTTCCGGTGACCCTGAACTTCAATTAAGTGGATTCATTAAATGGATTCTTAAATGGATAGCGTACTAGAGCTGAAATAACTGCATTGGGCCATCCACATGGTTTACCACTTCAGTGTGGATTAAAAGCTTCTGCATTTCTGAGATGTGATGTGTTTTTGTTCATAACGTTATTTTCAAAAATTACATCCAGATATTGTGGCACATTGCAGCACTTTGGACAGACTTCCCTGTGCTAAATGACACTTTTAAGGCCTTACCGTGGATTGAGAATGGGGAGAACCTGACATCACCAGCCATGATTATCAGCACATATGGTCCACACTAATAGCAAAATGGAAACAAGTTACATGGGAATAAAAACACCTTGTAAACAACCTTGGCCCTCCATTATAGACTAAGCTGAAGGGACTGAAGCACTAGTGTTGCATTGTAACAATGTTATAATTGTTGCCAAAATGAAATCCCAAAAAGGGGAAAGAAACCATTTTTAAAAACTTCACACACCAACACTAATACAGAAGAGATGTCATTTTAACAAAATAAAAGAAATTCAGAAAAGAAATGTAAAAATGTACTCACTCAGAGCAAGACAGTAAGGGTTTTTAATTGAAAAGATTAAGAGATGGAATGGGCCAAAGTCAAAACCAAAAGTCAAGCTAATCTGTCATCACATTTAATTGCTATAAAAATCAAGGTACCTAATAACAAGAGAAACATTTCTAAAGCAAGGAAATACTTTACCAAAAGATTTGCATGCTAACACAGCGATTTGTCTATTTTGTAATGTGGAGTCTCAAACATGACAAAATGGTTGAGAACTCTTAAAAGGACATTGAAGACAGGCCAGCTACCACACCATAATTGCTAGCTGCAGGCTTCTGACCTAGCAGGCCTCAAATATAGCTGGCAAAATGACAAGAAATGTCACAAAAATATATCAGAAGCTACTGATGATTCACCAATCAAATGTCATAACTCAGCCTGGGATCCTTCCAGACCGGGATTGTAATTCATGTTTTATGTCTATTTTGTTCATTCTTAATTCTTTTATTTATGTTGATTATTTGCATCATTCTTTTTTGTTTTTAATTTTGTCTATGTATGTAAACTGCCTTTGTTATGTTCCAAATGTTTTGTGGGTGGGTACCCCAAGAAGTGGGGCCATCTGCCAATCAGTGCCAATCCATAGTTCCTAGTGGTTCATTTCAAATGCTTTAAGGAGTGGCAGGTTCTTGTGCTTTTTTGTGAATTTAATGTTCTTAGTGATTTACCACATTTTCGATACAATGCTCTGTATTTATAATATTCTTGGGATTTCGTACTGGGACTTTTGGTTGGATTGGATTGCGCCTTAATGCTTTGGGCATATCCTATTGCCATTATTTGTTATTGAAGAGCATTTTTTATGAAGAATAAATCTTATTTTATAATTATTCTACAAGACCTTGTATATGATAATTGTACATAGAAGCAGACAGAAAATCTTGAAAAACATTAAGTAGCACTGTTTTGTAACTTTCAGTAATTTAGTAATAAATGCTCTTTGTTTCATAATTGTGTAATTATATTTGGTGCTATACCTTGTATTCTCTTCTTCTCCTACTCCAGGATCACATCCCTGTACCATATCAGCCAGATTCCAGCAGCAATCCCTCATCTACAACCTCTTCAACGCCATCTTCACCAGCACCTCCACTGCCTCCCAGTGCCACACCACCCTCTCCACTTCACCCTTCTCCACAGTGCAACCGACAGCAAAAGCAGTTCAACCTAACAGGTAACAGACATTCTGTCAGGTCGATGGCCATGCTCTGTTTGCTTCATAGTAGAATACTGATGGCAGTACAGTCCATTTGGCTTGCTTAGTAAGTGTGCTATTCAGAAATTACAAATATAATGTCAAGGACCGCAGTGGGTGGAGTAAACCGATTTGGGGGGCAACTGCCTAACTTGTGTTAACCTGGAAAATATTCCAGTGGTGATGATGATGATGATAGTATGAAAAAGAAGTGCAACATAAATGTCAATCATTAACAGAGATGGACCAAGCAATATACACAAAATATATATTTTCTGGATGTATGATATAAATGCAAGCCTTGTTCTTTTTTGGGTGATGATTCATGCTTGTCTTAAGGTTTTTGATAAAATGTTATCTCCTCTGGCTTACTCAAATATTAAGAAGATTAATTAAATAGTAAGCTTTTTATAAAATTCTTATACTGTTTATTCCTGTTAATTAAGACTTAAATTGATGATTCTTTACAGTTAAAGGTGAGACTTTAGTTTGACCACTGTCCTGTTAGATGCATCTCACGCAAGCTGTTGCCGCTCTGAAACTTGTCTTCTGATTCTATTGTGGCTCTGGGGGTGCCAGACCCATTCCTGTCAGTTTACAGGTTTCTTTTGATGGTGTAGGACATTGTACTCACTGACACCTTGGCTTTCTTTGCTATTTCTTTAAAGTAAAGATCTACACGTTTTAAGGTTAAAATGGTCTGTCTATCTTCCTTTGTTAATTACCTTTTTCATACCATTATGATTACAATATATAGTTCAATATTGTCAGAGGGTGTAGCAACACAGTATGTTACAAAACTGCTTTTATAGAGACTAGGGGGCTCCACCCCTGCTCGCTTCGCTCGTCCTTGGAAATTGTTACATATGCATTATTTTGACTTTTACTGTAAAACATTTTGTAAAAACAATACTTGTCTTTTATTTCTGGCCCCAGGCTTGGTTAAATCTTTCTCGCAGGACGTATAATGCTGCTCGTGTTGTGAAGGGGGGGGCGGCTGAACACATGCTAAGGAGATGCCTTGGATCATCTGGTGTCTTTCTGCTGCTGCTGCTGCTGGCGAGCTGCGTGTTCTTTTCGTCGCATTGCACGTCAATCATTTCAAATCCTGTACAGCAGCTGTCCTATTGCCACTTCATATCTCTGCCACTCGCGTTGTGAAGGGGGGTGGGCTGAACACATGCTAAGGAGTTACAGTCAGACCATTTGCTGGGTTGTTGCTTCTGGCGAGCTGCGTGTTCTGCTTGTCGCGCTTTGCATCGATCATTTCAAAGCCTATACTGCAGCTGTCCTTTTTCCACTTCGCATCTCTGCCGCTCGTACTGTGAAAGGGGGGCCTAAACGTACGCTAAGAAGAAGCGGTCGGATCATCTGCTGGCCTCCTGCTGCTGCGTGTACTGCTTGTTGCTTGTTGTTGTTTTAAGAGCTGGGACCACCTGATGTCTGTCTACTAAAAGCATTCCAACAACTGCTTGGTTACATGTCTGTGAACTTCTTTTAAATGTTGTCTCACTGCCTTGTGTCGCATGATGTTAAAGTGTCTCTCGCAGGATGTCAAATTGTCTTTGCATGACATTAAAGTATCTCTCGCGGGATGTCAAATTGTCTTCGCGTGACATTAAAGTGTCTCTCGCAGGATGTCAAATTGTCTTCGCATGACATTAAAGTGTCTCTCACGGGACGTCAAATTGTCTTCTGAGAAGATCACGTCTCATCTCCCTAGTCTCCCTCCCAGGATTTGTTTTATAATCGAGAGACAGTTTGTAAGTAATCAGCAAAAGTTGGGACACCTGTAGGAACTGGATTCATCAATCTTTAAGGCTTCATTAACTTTCACTGCTCCAGAAGAAGCTGTAAGTTGTTAACTTATTACTTGTTTCCTGAAAAGGGTCTTTTTGTATTACACTCAAATTACAAATATTTCAGTTTTTGACAACCTAAACCTTTAGTTAAAAAGTAATTTGAGAGGCAATTATAAGACAACTGCAGCAATATCTCTAATGAGAAGATGCTATGCTAAAATAATACCTTTTTAACCTTGATTTAAATGCCTAGACCAATGGGGCTTCTTTAATCTTAGTAGGCAGAATGCTCTAGAGTTTGGGTGCCCTGGATTTTCGCTGATTTTATTTATTCTCAGAGTATGAAGGAGATCTGCATTGTGAGATCACAATATATTCCCTTGAGTACTGAAACTAATAATGTACTGTACAATGAAACCATTTTCCACTTTGTATGTGAGAAGGAGGATTTTAAAATCCTCTGTAAGGTTGAAGATCACTGAAATGATTTAAGAAATGGATTTATACTACTTGTATTGGTGATCCTTCATTCTGTGTTTTGAGTTAGCTGCTGAACAATAAGTGAAAGATTCAAACCGTCTGATCATACAGTGTTATGATTGTGAGCTCTGCTTGAGGTAGATGAACAAATGAGCTTCTCAGGACCCGCAACAACTAAACTAAAATTCAAAACTTCAAACATTTTCAGTCTTTGTTTAAGCTGATTCATGCTATTACTTGCCAATCCCCAGAGTTCTGTTTTGATCCACACTCCCAGTTCATTGGTTCCATTCATTGCCACAGCCTTCAGGCAGAGACAAGCTATTGATATGTGCTCCAGAAGAGACACTGTGTTTTCAGTCTGGCTACAAAACTGCTAATCATCAGGGAAACCATCTCAGCTAAGAGGGAGAAGGAAGCACATTTACTGTAAATGAATGTTTAAAGCTAAATCTGCTTTCTGCTGATGATTAAAATATGGCCCACTTTTCTCTTTTAACGGCTTCTTGATGACTAAAAACATCACATTTTATCAGAATTGAAGTAATATGCTTTCATTATATTTTTAAGGTAAGTTTCATTGTGCAGTTTATTTTTTCTGCCTACATAACCCTCTTTGGATTAAGCAGGATTGGAGAATATTATGTTATGTTCTATGAGTTAAAAGAGGAACTTCTTCAGGATTCCTGTAAGCTAATGGTGCCTCCTCACTTGTTTATTGATTAGTTGTTTAACACTGCTGCCATATAGTTCCATGGTGCTGGGTTCAATTTCCATTCTGTTGATGGTTGTTGTGAGCTTTTCACATTCTCTGTGTATCTGTGTAGATTTTCTGATGGCATTCAGGCCACCCTCCTTCATCAGAGAACGCATTTGTTAAATGAAGTTTCTGAAGTGGCCTAGTCCAAGTGAGCTTGCATGAATGTTGCCTATCCAGGTTTTTTCTTACCTTGCAACTAATGCACCATCTTCTAGACTTGCAAAATCTATTCTCTATGCACTTGAAGCTGTAGATTCAACATAAGTGGAGGACCAGGCACTTTAGATGTTCCTGTGTAAAAGGTATTATCTAGTATTTGAGTCTTCAGCTAGCTGCATTCTAGCTGTGCCCACACATCCTCTTCAAACAGCTCAATTTAAAATATAGCTAATGCCAATATTATTTGTGCCTTTCAAAGTTTTAAAAGCTTCTATCAGGTTTTTGTGAAGTACAGTATTTGCTTTTTAAAGCTAAAAGGCCCTTTCTCTTTTATATGTATCTAAAATATACTCAATATTCACTGTGTAGAAATTTCAAGTAAGACCTCTCAGTTCAATATTCTTTGCTGTGAATAGCAAATAATACAAAATATTTCATACTGTGCACTTTCTGTATGTACACCACATAATAGTTTTCATACATAAAACCTTCAAATATTCACATCAAAAGTCAGAAAATATTGGGTGGTACAGTACCATAGTGGTTAGCTCTACTGCCTTCTAGATCCAGTGTCCTAATTTCTCATCTCACACCCTGTTGCCGTCTGTGTGCAGTTTACTTGTTCTGTTTGTGTTTGTTGATGTGCATATTAAGTAAAATGGTGAATTTAAACTGGTGCTGTGGGTGTGTGCATGAGCAGGCCCATCAATGGTTTGATGGCCAATACAAGAAGTATGCCTCTTTTGCATCTGACACTGCCAGGACAGGCTCTGCCAACCCCAACCTTAAACTGAATTAAGCAGGCTTGAACATGTTATGTTATCATCTACTATATGAATGAGGTCTGGGTGTGTGTGTCTGTGTGTGTCTGGTCCATCAGAGCAATCTGACGGTCAGTTTGGCCTTGGTGACATAATTGATAGGGGGAGTGAAGGTGTAGGAGGCATGCAGAGAGTCGTTTTCAAAGCCTGGAAGTATAAAAGCAGACAGGAGTCAAACAAGGCATCTCAAAATGACACAGTCTGAGAAGCAGGCATTATGTTAGGCATTCGAGAGATGGAGTGGCAGTCAAATGAAGCTCAGACACACAAGGATACTGAGGAAAGGTGCTGAGGGTGCACGGAGACAAGAGTTATCAAATATTTTAAAATTTATTCTATTACCTGTCTTCAAGAAATAGCATGTCTAGTCAATAATAATTTAGAATTTTGGGTGTATTTGCCTATCTGGTCACACTCTGGGCTAATTTTGCAAAGTGAACTGCCTAACATTTCTCCCATTATTTTTTATCACATTCATGTTCTTTATAAATTTATGTATAATTTAATACATTACTGCATCTAATTTTCAGTATTATTGAATAAATCTCACAGTGACTTGCTGAGATCTTTTTGGGGGCATTATAACTTCTACCCTTACTAGTTGCCCGTCTAGATCTAGATTCATCTAGATCTCAGCATTAACATTTGCAGCGTACCATGCAATGTGTATATATCTGTTATATGCCATTTGGTATGGGATTTGTAAAAGCAGAGCTAATGGTTGTGATGTGCCATCTTTTGAAATGACAGAGACATAACAACTTAACAGACACACAGACAGGCAAGCAGAACCTCATCTTTTCATTAAGGTGGATGATATTGTAGAATATCCAGGAGTGGGTGTGCCTCTTTGTCTGATGTCATTTTTGCCATGCTAACACGTCACAGACAGTATAAACCAGCCTTTAGCCTGTAATGTTCTCGCTGTTCATGTTTGTTGCTATGTTATTACAGTATTGTTGTAAAAATAGCCCTTAATTTTGCTTAATAATGGCCCCAAAGCAAAAAGTACATATAGTGATGCTGGCAATTCTTTAAAGCCTAAGAGAAGCCATGAAGTGTTTCCCATCAGTGAAAAAAATGAAAAACAGAGAATCCAGTGAGTACCCAAAATAGGCTAAGATATTTTTAAAAAAATAAATGCAAAAATGTATTTAAACTGTATGTCTGCACAAGATTTTTTTATTGCTACATCTTCCCTTGAAAGTTAATCTAAAACATTAGAATCCTGTTCATTCGAGAGAGGGAATATATAATAATGTACAATGTCTTTTATTATTATTTAACTTTGGTAATGTCTTACTGTGTGTAATTTATCATAAGTATGTAAACAAAAATAGACTAATATATAGGATTAGCTACTGTCTGTGGTTTCAGGCATTCGTGGTAGATCTTGGAACGTATCACCTGCAGATATGGAGGATCTACTCTATATGTATTTTCTTGCTTATTTCTTTATTTTTTATTTCATTATTATATTTTGTTTAGTTTTTATTTCATTATTTCTTTATTTTATATTTCAATTACACTGCAGAGCAACATAAAGTACAATTTGAAAAGAGGCACTCAGTCTTTTCCCACAATTAAGCAGTGAAGCATGGTAACTGCCACCATACCCATAAAGCTCTGGAGTGCTTTTTCAATGAAAGAGATGCATCTTTTCCTTACTGGCCAGTATTGCTCCCTAACACCATTTTGGCAACAATCAGAATATTTTCTTTTCTGGCCAGCAGGCTAATGCATTTGCACTCTCCACTGGAGTGTGGCTTGTACAATTAAAACCAATTCTGTGCAAAGCCTTTTAGTTTGAAAATACAAACTGAGATTTAAAGAAGATGTAAACCGCATGCCATGGTTATTGTTCAAACACATTAACTGCCACTTTTAGAAAATAGGAACAGATCTGGCACAGGAACAGAAAGGAAGACGGCATGAATAGAGTAACAAGATTGTGGACGTGATACATGCATTAGGACGTGGTCTCTTTTATTTCCCAATATGCTTTTTACACCAGTGCTTCTAGTTTAGATGCTTTCTGCTTTGCTGCAGAAGAGTTTGACAATATGACTGTGAAGTGGATAGCACCTAGAAAGCTCTTGGAGATGGGGTCTGAATCCTGGCTAGTCTCAGTGGAGTTGTCCTCATTGCTTCCCCCAACAAAATCCAAATAATGTGTGTATGTTTCTGCATGGTCTCTCCTCACGCAAACCCAGAAATGTGGAGCTTAGGTTAATTAGTGAGTCTAAATTGCCCCAGTGTGGGTGTTGTGTACTTTGCTCCTGTACACATCTTTAATTGTCTAAAGGGGCAAGACTACTAGAGAAGCCGGTAAAAAAGCAGCTCCGAGATCAGTGTTCGCAGACTTGGCACATCGTTCGCAGACATACGAATTATTATTATTATTATTATTATTATTATTATTATTGTTGTTGTTGTCCAATCACAACTCTTCCTGGTGCTGTTTACCCAGGCGAACTGAGCAATCATGGGAGAAGGGCCTTGGTAAGACAGATGACCAAGAACCCAACTGTCAATCTGGCTGAGCTCAGGAGAATTTATGTGGAGATGAGAGAAACTTCTAAAAGGAAAACTACCAATCTGGCATTAATGGCAGAGTGGCCAGACAACACATATTTTTAAATGCTTGCTTGGAGTTTGCAAAAAGGCATCTAAAGGACTTTCAGACTACGAGAAGTAAGATTCTCTGGTCTGATGAAACCATAATTGAACTGTTTGGTTTCAATTCTAAGAGCCATGTCTGGTGGAAACTATGAACCGCTCATCACCTACACAACACCATTCCAATGCTGAAGCATGGTGGTAGTAGCATTTTACCTTTCGGTTGTTTTCCAATGTCAGGGACTAAGAGACTAGTCAGGGTTTGGAGAAAGCTGAATGGAGCAAAGTACATAGATATCCTTAATATAAACCTGCTCCAGAGCACTTTGGACCACAGAGTGGGCTTAAAGTTCACCTTCTAAGAGAACAATGACCCTAAACACAAAGCAAATAACAACACATGAGTAACT
Organism: Polypterus senegalus; assembly: GCF_016835505.1. Lineage (NCBI taxonomy): Eukaryota > Metazoa > Chordata > Cladistia > Polypteriformes > Polypteridae > Polypterus > Polypterus senegalus. Next base: position 24,864,792 of record NC_053165.1, read on the forward strand.
TAGGGACATCTCAGTGAATGTTCCTGAGTAACCCATTAGAGCCCAGACCTGAATCCAATCGAACATCTCTGGTGAGACCTGAAAATAGCTGTCCATGAACAGTCTCCATCAAACCTGACAGAACTTGAGATAATCTGCAAAGGGGAATGGCATAAAATTCCCAAATCTAGGTGTGCAAAGCTTGTTGTGTCAAACCAAAAAGACTCCAGGTTAGAACTAAGTAATGAGTAAAGGGTCTGAATATGTCAATGTGATAGTTCATTTTTTAATTTTGAATACATTTTTAAATATTCCTAAAATTCTATATTCACTTTGTCATTCTAGTGTAGTGAGTGCTGTTTAATGAGGACACAAATAATTTAAATAATATTAGCATAAGACTGCACCATAACAAAATGTGTAAAAAAAAGGGAAGAGGTCTGAATACTTTGTGAAGGCACTGCACACACACACATATATTCTGACTCGCTCTTAATACAATTCAGGGTCATACCTTGGCAGCACTGGACACAATCTGAGGATCAACCCCAGTCCAGTATATGGCACATACTGTAGATACCCAGTGACACTGACCCAAATAAAAGCCACTAGTGAAAACTGACCTGCACGTTTTTTTGGTTGTTGGACACGATGAAGATGGAAATTAGATTCAACCCCAGGACACTAAAATACCACAGTGCCATCAATGTCATGGAGTCCAAATTAAATTGATAACATGCAGAAATGGGTTTCACTAGCTAGTTTCTATTTAATTATATTTCTTATACTCCTCTCTGTATTCAATTGTAATGTATTTTGGTAAACTTTTTTTCTTTTTTTCTAGCTTCACATTACTTCAAGTACAAACAACAGTTTATCTTTCCAGGTAAGTGAGCAACGCCTACCTGCTAATTTGCTCCAAAACACATGGCAAGGAACATGTGGCAGTCTTTAGGTGTTATGCTGCAGTCAAGTGTGCTTTTTGTTTACTTTCATCTTACTGTTTCTCCTCCCTTCTTTACCATCATGTGTGGCAGTTTTGTATCATGCAAAGTTTCTTGTCACATTATACTTTGCTCAGTCATGAAGAACGCTGATAAATATTTAAACATAGGAAAGATGAATTCATTACTACAATTTCCCACTAATTTCCCCTGGGTTAATGACACCTGCTGTGTCCTTCAGAGGGTTCACTTGCACCGTTTCATTCTCGTTCCCCAATGCCTGCTTCTCTTCCTGTTTTTTCAGATGTCACACCAGAGGCACCCAGCCGAGCACCACAAGTGATTCTTCATCCAGTCAACTCTGACTCCACGTAAGGAATAGTAGTTTACTTTTTTTATTTGTCCTGTTTACGTTTTGTTGCATACTGGGTCATATGACATTTTTCAAGCTGGTATACAAGTACAATATACATTTTTATTTGATGATGGGTATTTTCTAGGAAGCACATTAGTACCATGATCACCAAGAAGGGTCTGGCTGCAAACATTCTGTGGCAGACCCTTCAGGAGCCTGTCATGTCACACAGGGGCCTGTGGCTGGAGATCTGAAGTGGACTTATACATTAAAAGGAAGATATGGCTGCTATGCATAAATAAATAAATAAATAAATAAATGTAGCTGCATATGGTAAGAACATTAGGGGTCAGTGGCATTGTTAAGATTTTAAAATAAAAACAGTGTGTTCAGGCTTGTTGGTGTGGAAGTGCTTTGCCGTGAGGTGGTGCTGCTATGGGATGTTTAATGAGGAGGCAAAGCTCATTACTTGTTCGATGCAGGTGTGGTCAGCTCAGCTGTTATACATTGACATTCTTCAGGTCCTTAAGCAGAGCACCTGCGCCCACAAGGTGTATAAGGGGAACGAGTACAACAGAAAGGGGATTGAAAACAGAATAGAACCAGAAAGAAAAAACATAAGGTCAAGAAAAGAAAGTGCCAGGATCATTGCAGAGATGGTGCTGTATGGGCTGGATGCAGGCTGTTTTAAAATGTGGCCCTGAGAGAAGCAAGCTGACTGTGGTCAAGGGGCTGGGTCACGCCTGCTGAGAAATCAAGGTGCAAAAGTGATCAGCCACTCCAAGTTGGCTTCTGTTGAAGGCTGAGTGATTGGTTGGAGAAAGGAGCATGGCTTGCGGGGTCCTCATAGATGCTGAGGGATGACGTTGAGGACAAGAGCCAGGAAAAAAAAAGATTGACTGTGCCTCATGGAGGATGTCCTCTCTGGTTAAAAAGACCAAGGAGGATTGTTTTAAAAATGAAAGTCCTGACTGTGTTTTTAACCTGTGGATTTTAACTGTGTTTGGATTTTTTATTTATCAGTATTTTAACCCCCACCAGAGGTATTGTGTTTATTGGAGTAAATATTGACTTATTTATCTAAAGATTTTTTGCACTGCACTTTCAACACTTTATTGCATTGTAAACAATTTTTACAAGTTTGCATCTACCTCTGTTGTCCTTGGACTTGACTATCGACAACCCGGATTCAAAGGACGTAAGGGTATCTGCAGCTAACCCAGGCTGTCACACTGTAATAAGCTAAAAAAAGTATAATAAAAAGTACAGTATAATAAATGAATGAATGTGCAGCTTCAAAAACAAAAAGTAATTTATTGTTTCTGCATTTGTATTATAGCAGAAATCTTCAAACTAGTTACATTGCAAGTAACCAGCTAATAATAAAAATTGTGAAATCAGGATTTAATACATACGTATAAGTTGTATGTGACAAATACAATTTGATTTGATATAGTTTAATGTTTCCATCACACAATAATACAGTTTAAAACTACTATTATTAGATTTGGCAACTCAATATTTTTTAAACATTTTTTAAACAAAATGATTGGCAAATGCTGCTGCAAAACTTAATAACATAATAATAATAAAAAACAAGACTGTTGAGAAGGGTCTGACCACAGACCTCCAGTCATATGCTCGAGCACCCAGAGGAGGTGTTAGGATAATTGTTAGTTATGCATTTGGGCTGTGTGGGCTTATGCATGATGAGGCACTGCCATGAACTGGCAGCCCTTGGAATTAACTGCAGCTCTCCAAGACCCTGACCTGGATTAGGCTGATCTAAGAATGTGTTACAGGCTACAGTGTGTAAGATAACCAAAGAGCTGCACAGGATTATGGGGCAGGTGTTGTAGCTTGCTGTTGAATTCACAATTCATTCAGCACAGTAACCTATAATGGAGCTGAAAACCAGTAAAAAAGAGATTTTTACTGTTCTTGTTAGTAAAACTGTAATTCAAAGATTTATCACCTATGACCTGGGCCTCATGCATAACGGCGTGCGTAGAATTCGCACTATAACATGACATAAGCACAAAAGCCGAAATGTGCTTATGCACAAAAATTCCAGATGCAGGAATCTGTGCGTTTGCCAAGTTCCATGTTCTTCCGCTACATAAATCCTGGTCAGTATGAAAAGTAATGCTCGTGCACGCGCCTGCTGTCCCGCCCCAACTCCTCCCAGAATTACGCCTCTTTGAATATGCAAATCAATATAAATAGCCATTAAGATCAGCCTTCTGTGAAAAGACAATGGGAAAAGCACGGGGGAAAATATAAGAATTTCAGCGAATACCAAGTGGAGTCAAGGAAAAACGTACTATTTGTTGATTTAAACAACAACAAAAGGAAGTCCATCGAGTGACATAGCGTGTCAGAGAAACTTGAAAGCTCAAGTTCAAAGTCGCACAGTGCCTGAAAAAAAAAAGAAGTTGTCAGATATCAAAGTCGCCGTGAAAAGGTGAGTCGTGAGCCACAGTCTGAGTGTCATATGAAAGCTTAATAAGGTACAGAGCAAAAAAAAAAATAGCCACACAGTGGGAAAAAAGCATTATATGTCAATTTTAATCTCGAAATTTCTACTTTAATCACGTAGTTTATTTTGTCATTAAAGTAGAACATCATAAAGTAGAAATTCACCTTAAAACTGTTTAATTTATTAGTTTCTCAAATCCCATCGTAACTAGCAAGTTAAATGCTTTATTTTGTATTTGATCTTCTATGTGCTCTATTTGTGTGCTTCTTAAACCGGCATTCTCTTCCTCCGACAGGACACATAATCCATTACATTTGTGATATTACAGCTCTCTGAATAATTAAAATACTGAGATGTATACTTGATATCATTTTCATGATGATATGAATTAAATCATGTTATTAAACATGAGAACACGGTGGCGCAGTGATTGTTCATGTCTTAGATGCTTGCTGCGCCATGTGTGACCTTCGAGACCTTCTATGAAATGCTTTAGTACAGAAGTACTGTCTGTTTCACACATACTAACCTCCAATTCCAGTCCTTACTTTTCTTTCTCCAAATACCCAATCGCCACACAATCAGCTCTGTAATAGATGTTAAGCCATCTGTAAGCTTAGAACGTCAATTCTTCAAAACTTTTAAGGAACATTGAAATATCTTCGTAGTACATGTTTAATTATTCTATCCATCTATCCTTCCAGTGTCACGCCAGTCCCAGTATGAATACAGCGCGAGGCAGGAACAATCCGTGAATGGAGCGCAAGCTAATAGCTAGCGCTGCTGCACCGTGTCCTGGCATGTTTAATTATTGACAATATAGATTATTTAAATGTAGTTAAATTTTTATCTGTATAATATAATAAACATATTTTGCTGCATTTCATCTTAAAAATGATATCGTCATCATATGTAAATACGCAATTTAGGAAGTGCCTCAGGTTGTGCAATATTGTAACTGTAGTGCAAGTTTACAGTGAGGTAATTCTACTTATAAGTACAGACAGTTCTACAAGGAGTACTTGATTGAGTACGTTCAGAGCTCTTGGGATTAAACACTTTCTGAACCGTGAGGTCCGTACAGGAAAGGCTTTGAAACGTTTGCCGTATGAGAGCAGTTCAATAGACAGCATGGCTGAGGCAGTGTGTGCTTGATGCTGTATACTGATAATTCTCTTTCTCAGCTTCTGTAGATCTTTGATTCCACACTCAGATACAGTGATATAAATGCTCTGAGTGGTGCAGTGAGAGTAATATGGAAAAAGTTGATCCGCTGTGGCAACCCCTAACGGGAGCAGCTGAAAGAAGAAGGTGCGGTGAGAGTAACAACACTAAAGCAGCTGTTATATTTAGAATAGTTTGACCATTCCGTGGACCATTATTACAGGTTAATTACAATCAGATGCATTAAACTAATAAACAATATGCGGTTAATTTCAATGTATTTATAAAGCCACGTCAGGGATGTTGATCTAAAAAAGAAAGGATGACCACACAGGAACAGTAGCACTGCAGAAACTGGGTGCCGCTAGTCTGCAAAACCGAGCACAGAACTTGCGTACGACAGGGTATGAGGTACAGTGGAAATGTACGTGGCTTTATGTCAAGTTTAGGTTTTATACATCGTGATTTGAACGTGGAAATATTTCTGTGCATGTGCACCGTTTATACATGAGGCCCCTGGTGATGTCACACATGATACACTTCCTGTTGACCATAGCTAGCAACTTCCTAGCAACAAAAACAACAAAGAGCATAAAATGATGGCACCCAGAACAAAAACAATATAAAGCCATGAGGAAAAGTCGTTTGGCTTTAAATACTGTGAAAAACACTTAAAAAAAGTAAATGTAAAGATTATTGCTCAAGACTTCTAAAACATAAGTTTACATTGAAGGAAACAAACATAGAAAATTATAAAACCAAGAAAAATTTTAATCCTAAAATTATAAAACATCATAATAAGTGATCATACTTTATAAATACAGTGTAAACGAAATTATTGTAAAGGCGTTAAAGTAAAGAAGTGGCAGGCATGCCTTAAAAGTGACCCATCGCTCTCACAAGAATACAAACCCTTGGGAAGATGGCATGTGCTTGTGGCTATAAAAGTGAATTCACATATGAAAACCTCCCTCCTGTTAGTCCCATCCTCAGGTGAAGCTCTGGGAAATGAGGGACAGATTGGACGTCAGAGGGTAGAAACTTATGCCTGCAGGAGATGCCTCCTTGGTGAATGACAGAATCGGATTTGACTGCCCATCTGTTAGAAGTCAAGGGTAAAGGGCCTCTGGAATAGTTCACGTTTGCTGCATTCCTGGAGCTGCACAAATATTTGCCCTAAAACAATTAAAAGTGTCAATTGGTTTCCCGGAAACAAAATAATTTTTTTCAGACCCCATCTGTTTGCATTCATAAAATCTTCTTTTAAAAAAAATGCACAGCCTGTCTTATTTTTATTTGGATATCTGTAGAATTTTATATATCATTCATCTTAAGATGACTGTATTAAAATAAATCTGTTTCTGTCTTTTCATGTAAACACAGGTGACTAAAAGTAACACATATAAATGTTAAAATCTTTCTGTTCACTTTGACGCTACAGCAAAAATGGATGCACAAGCAAAAAAAGGTTTCAAATGTTGCTTATCAGTCTCAGATGAAAAGGATTATAACTAGTATATGAGAGATTTTCATTTGAAAATTAAAGAGTGGTTTGCTTTAAGGATAAGTTGTCATGCAAGTAAAAACAAGTAACCATGAAATAAAAGTGTTCAGAACATTAGATAATGAGCCCATGATAAACTCAAATTGTACAACTTTTTAAAACAGATAGCTGAGTGTTCATCTCTCTCTGTGTAGTTTCATATAATTTGATTATTTTTGTTTTTTCTTGGTACTGTATAAGATTTCTTCTTTTACAAATAACAGAAAACTTGTCAAACAACTTCATGGCTCAGGGGCATGTTGGTTAGCACTAGCACCCCACATCCTCTGGTCCTGGCCTACTTGAAAATTACACATCTCCACTGACTGACATTCCACCCAAGTCTGGTTCTTGTATTCAACCTGATTCTTTGACACTCTCTGGTTCCTCCATGGCCCCAGTGTTGGAGGCAGAGGTATAAGGAAATGAGTTGTGTAATCTTCAACTTTTGTAGTACAACATGATATTTTCAAACCTACTGAATCCAATGAAGTGTCACAGGTAGGTCTGGAGACTATCCTTTGATGTACAAACAGCCACTCATTATGAGTGTTCCTAAATATGATATGGCATAAGAAATCAGTTGTTGTGAACTTGGGGTTACTAAGCACAGTAAGTTCCAAAAAATACTCAAAATACCCACTAAAGAAACCATGAAACCCTGGGTAGTTACAAAAGGCAAACATAAAATCCTTATTAAAAAAAAGATTTATTTTCCAAAAACTCTGTTAAACTAAGGTAATAAAGAAGCAAACAAGTCCCAGTACACAAATTGAAGAAATAGTAAAAAAATAAAATCCAAATCAGAGCACAGAAGCCAAAATCCAGGAAATTCACAAAAGCACAGAATAAATACAAAAGAACTCTCCAGCCACACTGCATTCAATGAATCGTATGGGGCTGCAGCTTTTCCTCCACTCTGTCCCTTGACAATGATGGGAAGATGGCCCTGCCCCTTTGGGGACCACCCAAAAAACACATGGCACATAAAAAGAGACACTGACACAAAGAAACCAAATAATCAACAATGTTAACATAAACATTAAACTAAATAGACATAAATGAGATATATGAACCCCAGCCAGAGGGTGTGTAGGTGGGGGGGTTGACCCTGGCTAAAATATAACACTAGTGAAAGTGGTCAAAGACAGTAAAGATAAGGTCCTGGATTAGCTGGGGTTGGTGCAATATTAGTGTACAAATCATTTTTTTCAATATTTTTAACTTATACTCTCCACAGAAAAACCTTAAGCCTTGTAAATTTTATAAATGTGACCTTAGAAGTGTCAGTGATGTAAGGATGAAAGGGCTCTTAGTACACAGAAGAAAACGGGAAGTAGTCTCCACAAAGCAGAACATCTAATTAATTCATAGTTTAGCATTAATAGGCACTTATTTAGCAATGAGAGCAATGTTCTCATTCACTTGTGAGGGATGCTAAAGCTGCCACATACCTTCTTCCATACTCAGTGGCTCCTCAAGAAAACACTTGTGCTTCTCATCCACAACCACATCAGAAAGCAAGAGTCCTGCTTAATGAAGGCACAGAGATGTCTGCCTGGAAATCTCTTGTGCAAAGCAGAGTTAAAATTGTTATCAGCAGCACCGATTACCTGAAATTAATTAGAGGTCATATTCTTCTTTTAAGTCAGTGTTGTTTCAATAAATGCTTTGGGTTAAGATTTGTGACTTTAATGAACATTTGCTCTGTAGACATTATGGCTACAGCTTAACTAACTGTGAATCAGCCCTCACAGTACAGTGCAGACATGCTCTTCATTGAATTAGAAGCTTTTTGCTAATACTGTAGTGGTACCACCAGATGGACAAAAGCATTTTAATTTAATCTTTTTTTCCTTATTTTGTGCATCATGGGGCAAGTGATTCATTTAATATTAAGAGTTAATTTCTTTAAGTCACTCATCTGTTCTTCACCTATGCTGTGAAGAAACCTCACACCTGATGACAGTTCAGCAAGCATCCTTATCTTTAGGCTGCCATGTCAAAATGACATTTCAGATCTCTTTCTCTCAAAGTGTCTAACTAGCTAATTCATCTCATGAGTTCCACAAGAACAGTATGGCTTATGAGCACATGAGAGCAGGAATTAAAAGGGAAATTTGAAATGTCGAAAAACAGACAGAGAAGAATATAACTGGTATTGAGAAAAGCAGTCACAAAAAATATGAATTTAACTATTCATCTTTGAAGAAGTCAGTAGTATACTAGTGCCAATAGAGAAAATTAAAGAAATGCAAATACAGGCAATGCCTGGTTTACAAATGAGATCTGCTCCTAAGTCAAATTTGTAGGTAAGTCGTGGCACGTAGGGTTTTTATTTAGCACCAATTAGGCAAACGTTTGTCTTAGTAGATAGATAAATATTTTACCTTTCTTTGCATAAGAAACACTTCCAAATACACTAAAACATCTTAAACATAATACTACTACTGCTACTAATACTGTAGTAATAATAAAAATAACCACATACAGTTCTTATTTATCATCAGTTAGTCTAACATTTGTCTTAGTATATAGTATATATTTTGCCTTTCTTTGCATAAGAAACACTTAAAAATGCACTAAAACATCTTAAACATAATACTACTACAACTACTAATAATAATAGTAATAATAAAAGTAATCCCATACAGTTCTTAGTTAGTCCAACGTTTGTCTTAGTATATAGTATATATTTTGCCTTTCTTTTGTTATTGTACTAAAGAGAGAGAGAGAGAGAGTGTGTGTGTTTGTGTGTGTGTAGAAATACAATACTGTAAAAAACCAATAAACTTTTTTTAAAACAGTTTAGACATAAAAATAAGTAAAAAATATGATGATGAAAGGTTAACACTTTTGTTCCATCAATGTCCTTTGGTGCAAATGTGAGGTATCATTATGATAACATTAAATCTGGATGATCCAAGAGAAGATGACAGAGAGATGGGTACTTTTGAAAGTGATGGATCTGATGCTGGAGAGTCAGGGTTTGATTAGAATCAATTTCTTGAAGTAAGCATTAAGGAAGGTTTGTACGGAACTTTCCTTTTTCCTGTATTAAATGGAGATTGTTATGTTCATTGTCCTCAAATATGAGATTAAAAATTACCACTAACTAAATGGGATAAATGACATATAGAAATATGTTGTTTTTGGGTTGCAGTATTCTTCTATTTGGTGATCTCAGGGTGGGCCTCTCCTCTTGGGATATCACCCACAAAGCACAAGAAACATGACAGAACATCACACAACACATAGAAATACAATTTTTACAAATCACATAATTAAAGAAAACTTGATCAGGTCAGGTCAGGTCGGGAAGCATGCACTGGTACAGCGTCTTGCCTCACCCACCACACAATTTAACAGTTTGGAATCCTGATTGGCAACACTCCAGGCAGACATGCAGTCCCGTCCCCCCCTTCCGGAAATGACCCTCTGTCTGCCACAGCCAAGTGTTACGTAGGTGTCCACTTGGCTTGGTCCAGCCACTCGGGTCCTCAACATTGAGAATCCTGTGAACCAGAATCACCCTCGGGAAATGACACCACATGACCATAGTGCCATATCTGATACTTTCTCACAATGCAGGTAATGTGCCTAATTTTGAACTCCATGAGTAACTGCTTATTTGACACAAAGTCAAACCAGCGGTACCCAAGGATTCTCCAAAGAGACACAGTACAGAAGGAGTCCAGTCTTCATCTCAGGTCACCGGATAGCACCTATGTCTTGTAATCATAATAATAATAATAATAATAATAATAATAATAATACATTTTATTTATATAGCGCCTTTCCCATGCTCAAGGCACTTACAGAATATAAGAAAGAACGGCAGGGTATACAGTATATATATAGCATTGTACAAACCAAATAAATAAATAAAGAAGATTACGACAGTGAATTCAGAGAAAAAAAGCCTAACAGACAACATAATTGATGGTCTAGCACACACACACTCAGGTTACATGAGCATCTTGAAAGAGAAGTAAACTAAGGGAAGGGTAATAAAGTCAAGTAGAGCTAAAAGCCTTCCTGAACAGATGAGTTTCGAGTTGTTTTTTTAAAAGAATTCATGGAGTCAGCTGATCTGATTTATTTCGGGATGTCATTCCAGAGTCTAGACACTATATAGTTAAAGGCCCTGTCACCCATGGAGTGTAGATTAGTGTGGGCCATAACAAGATTGCCATAATCAGAGAACCTTAGTGGGCGGCCAGGCACATAGTGATGGAGAAGGTCACTGATGCAGTTTGGCACGAGGTTATTTAAGGCTTTGTAGGTTATTAGTAGTATTTTATATTCGATTCTGTAAGACACAGGGAGCCAGTGAAGACGGAACAGGATGGGTGTGATGTGCTCGCTGCTGCTGGTTCGAGTGAGGACTCTTGCAGCTGAGTTTTGAATAAGCTGGAGCTGTGATATAAGATTAGAAGGGGCACCTGCCAGCAGCGAGTTACAATAATCTATGTGGGATGTGATAAAAGCATGGACAAGTTTCTCAGCATTAGAAAAGGAGAGGAAGGAGCGAACACGGGATATGTTATGGAGGTGGAAGTAAGAAGGTTTCTTAATGTAAATTTATGAGGGCGTAATAAGAGAGGGAGGAATCAAAAATGACAACAAGATTCTTTGCAGTGGAGGCAGGTCTGATGAGATCACCACCAAGATGGACTGGGAAAGAGCTCATTTTATTAAGTTGCATTTTAGTCCCAATTTGCAGGAGTTCAGTTTTGTTGCAATTTAATTTGAAAGAGTTCTGCTCCATCCAGGTTTTAATTTCACTAAGGCAGGTTGTGAGCTGAGAATAGATATCATCTGCATAAAAATGATAGCCCAGTCCATAGCTACGAATAATATGGCCAAGGGGAAGCATATAAATACAGAAGAGAGGAGGGCTGAGGACAGAGCCCTGAGGAACTCCTTGTGTGAATGGCGCCAAGCTGGATCTGCTGTTGCAAAGACTGACAAACTCTTGCTTATCAGTCAAATAGGACTTGAACCACTGGAGGACAGTGCCAGAGATACCCAGCATGTTCTCCATTCTGAACAGTAGAATGTCATGTCTGACCTTAGTGTCAAATGCTGCACTAAGGTCTAATAGAATTAATATGCTGGTTTGTCCAGAGTCTGCTGCCATAAGCAAATCATTGGTTACCCGCAGCAGAGCAGTTTCACAGCTGTGCCGCGCCCTGAAACCAGACTGAAAGGGTTAAGTTATGAGTGGTTAAGTAATTGGTGAGCTGGGAGGTTACAACATGCTAAAGAACTTTTCAGAGGAAAGGTAAATGGGAAATAGCCTGGAAATTTCCATATAGCATAACCATATAGCAAAACAGGAAGCACCAGGACCCTAAGACTTAGACCTTCGTCCTTTTGCAAAGATTCTGGGAGTGCCACACACCCTTTTCCAGCTATCTCATGACCCACCATGTTCTCACAATCCATCCACTGACTTCATAGGAAGAATCACCAAAGACATGAATGTTGCTGCCAAGGTAAGTAAACCTCTCGACAAGGTTGAGATTTTCTCCGCAGACAGACACACTGCTGATGGCTGTGCCCAGGTGGTCACTAAAGGCCTGGATCTTAGTTTTAATCCAGTACAGTTGCAAGTCCAGACATTCAGGCTCTTTGCTCAGGCTCACAAGGGCCCCAATCAGAGCCTCCATGGACTCTGTGAACATCACAGCATCATTGGCAAAGTCAAGATCAGTGAATCTCTCTTCACCAACAGATGCCCCACAGATGCTGGACCCCAAGACCCTGCCCAACACCCAGTCCATACAAGTATTGCACCGAGTGGGAGCAAGAACACACCCATGACGATCCTCAGAATAAACTGAGAAAACCGCAGAGGTTCTGCTTGCACTCTGCACAGCACTCACATTACCAGTGTACAGGCTGGCCTTAATATCAAGCAACTTTCAAGGGATCCCTTGAAGTCTCAGGATGTCCCACAGAGCAACTAAATAAACTAAGTAAAATACATTACAAAATTCGACAAAAGGCTGTAAAGAAACACTGCCAATATTCACATTTAAACTCTGTGAAAACCTTCAGTTTTCAGAAGGATGTGGTCATTGGTAGACTTAGACCACTAGTCGCTGGTGAGTGAGCTGGTGAGCTGGTGAGTGAGCATGTGATCACGGATCCTATTGAAGATGACCCTAGCAAGGACCTTACCTTGCATCGATAGCAGTGTTATCCCCTGTAGTTGCTGCAGTCCAAGCAATCACCTTTTCCTTTCCACATAGGGACAACACGTCCGCTTTCCAGTCAGTTGGGACGATGACCATTTCCCAAATGGAAGCAAAGATTACTTGCAATGCCAGGTGGACTTCCTTACCACCAACCTGGAGAAGTCCACCCAGATTCCACTGATCTCTGCAGCCTTCCCTACCCTCATCTGATTCTCCACCTGTGCTATCTCAATGAGATTGGATGGTTCACAGCTAATTGGAGGATCAGCCCCAAGAACCGTGGACCCAGAGATATCCATCAGCCCCTTTGACTGCAACTCTCCAAGGAATAGATTTGGATATGCGTAATGCTTCAGTTCCTCTGTAAGCAGGATATGGGTCACTAGACCATAGATGGTGTGCTCACAGATTTCTCTAACAAATGCCTCCTTATCTGCCCTTAGAAACAACCTGATCTTTAAGTCTGGCCAGGTGCAGCCTCATTTTCCTAGTAGGTGGTAGCCTACTGGACCTAAGCTGGATCTTCATAGTAGCAGCAACAAGTCTGTGGTCAGAATTCACAAACAGGGCACTTCTGTACACCCTGCATTTTTGTAAGAAACTTCAAGATTTGTAAGTCTTGCACATGATGTTAAACTGCATCTAGCTCTGCAAGCGGTCCTCCAACTTGCAGGGAAATCATGGGGGTTGGTGGCAGGATTGGCAGTCCAGCCAATGTAAAAAATATTCATTCAACTCTGAGACGAAAGACAGGACTCCTTTCTGCTCTATGCGGGAGTAGCTCTGATATGGGTGGGTGGCTGCTCGCATTATGAAGGGGATGGGAGAAAGCCCTCGGGAGTCTCTTCCCCGGAAGAGTCAAAACTGTCAGGGAGCCAATGGGATCAAGCTTGTTGGGGACCAGAACTGGTGTGGTGCTGAGGCATCGCCCACTGCACGGCAGCACTCGGATCCCAGTTTGAGGCGACCCATCTGGGTAGGAGCGTAGAACATCTTGTCTGTCTGGCATGATTATCATCTTCCTCTGCTGTTGGAGAAGCTTCACAAACTCTACATTTTAGTGGCAATATTCTCTGAGGTATGCAGACCTGGGTCTTTCCAGATCTCTGTAGGTCGGTACACCTTTTATTGATCTGGTTGCTTAGATGGCTGCCATACTCAGGGAATAGCTATTGCTGAGGTGGATCAGCTCTTTCCAATGGTGTCCAATGTCACTCCTTTCAACGAGCGTATTATGAGACTCAGATTAAGGCACTCTCTGGGTGCCCTGCCTGTTGTCTCAGTGTATGTTCCAACCGTGGTGAGTGATGTCTCGGTGAGGGAGACATTTGTTTTGCAACTTTGCTCGGTGGTTGATGGGTGCCCACAAGGTGACACTTCTCTGGTCACAGGTGACTTCAGTGTGACCACTGTCGCTGACAGGGCTGGCTATGAGGATTGTGTTGGTCCCCATGGGTCTGGCGACCTTGGTGAAAGTGGCTGCATGTTCCTTGACTTTGGAAAATGTCAGGGGCTGTGAATCACTGGATCCAGGTTCCAACGCCCTTACCTCATTATTGGACGTGGTACTCCAATACTGGTGGTGTGGTCAAGGAGGTTGATCATATCCTCATGAGCAGATGATAGAGGCTCTTACAAAAAAAAAAATATTCATGAAAAAGAATGGCTATCATATAGTAGCAACAGGGAGCTGTTGCTAACAACATTATGGCTGCTGCTATAATGGGAGTTTTCCTTTAATTTTTTTACAGGAATTTCTGACCTACTTGTGATGAAATATGTATCTAGCTGGGGTTATCCCAAGGAATATTTGTTCATGAAAAAAAAAGTAACAGAAATAATGAAACATGACTACTTAATAAATAACACAAATATTAAATACACTGCCATTCATGGACACCTGAGCTTCAGCTCCCAGGTTCAGACAAGGTATGCAATACCCTGTCGGGACAAGAAGGGCACCAGTGCTAATAATGTCATCACTTTTCTCCTCCGTAGCACTGAGAAGCCATCCAGTGAGTGCACCTAAGCCACGCCCCTGACCAACAAAGTCATGAGGGGGATATACTAAGTTTTCTTGTTTTTTTTTTGTTTAGAAATAATGGGAATCCTCTGCTTCAAATTGAAGTTGAACCCACGTCAGAGGTAAGCAAATTAAAAATAGAAATGTACCTAAGGTGTTTTATGCTTTTTTAAATTGTGTAAACAGACACTCCAAGTGGAGAGTTGCATGAATGTGTTTATTTGAAATTATTACACACCTCCTTTTAAAGTTTTTCTGTTGGTCTTTTTTATAGAATGAAGATGGTAATGACGAGGCAGAGGACTCAGAAGATGAATTTGAGGAAATGAATCTTTCCCTCCTCTCAGCCCGCAATTTTCCCCGAAAAGCCAGCCAGACCAGCATCTTTTTACAAGAATGGGACATCCCTTTTGAACAGCTGGAGATCGGAGAGCTGATCGGGAAAGGACGTTTTGGACAGGTTTTTCATGGCCGCTGGCATGGGGAAGTAGCCATCCGGCTAATTGATATTGAACGGGACAATGAGGACCAGCTTAAAGCCTTTAAAAGAGAAGTCATGGCTTATCGCAACACTAGACATGAGAATGTTGTGCTCTTCATGGGGGCCTGCATGAGCCCACCACATTTAGCTATTATTACAAGGTGAGTCATTCAAGCTGGTTATTCCTTGCCAAAAATCTCTTGCATGAGGTGGGCAAATGGACAAATTGGGGAAGATGAACAGTCTGTTTTCCTATGTAACTTTTCTCTGTACAGTAATCCTTCCTTGATCGCGAGGGTTGCGTTCCAGAACCCCCCGCGATAGATGAAAATCCACAAAGTAGAAACCATATGTTTGTATAGTTATTTTTATATATTTTAAGCCCTTATGAACTCTCCCACACTGTTAACATTATTAGATCAAAAGTTTAAACTGTGCTCCATGACAAGACAGAGATGACAGTTCTTTCTCACAAAAGAATGCAAATATATCTTCCTCTTCAAAGAATGCGTGTCAGGAGCAGAGAATGTCAGAGAGAGAGCGCAAGAGAAAAGCAAACAATCAAAAAATCAATACGTGCTTTTGGGCTTTTAAGTATGCCGAAGCACCGATAAAGCGGCATTTTTAGAGGAGCGTCCGTATCTTCTAGGCAAACAGCCTCTGTGCAAACAGCCCCTCTGCTCACACCCCCTCCGTCAGGCGCAGAGAGAGTGAGAGAGACCAAGAAAAGCAAACAATCAAGCACCGTGCGGGAAGCACATCGTATATCATTGAGGAGTTTTATTTAATACGTAATACATGTTCTGATTGGGTAGCTTCTAAGCCATCCGCCAATAGCGTCCCTTGTATGAAATCAACTGGGCAAACAAACTGAGGAAGCATGTACCATAAATTAAAAGACCCATTGTCCACAGAAATCCGTGAACCAGTGGAAAATCCGTGATATATATTTAGATATGCTTACATTTAAAATCTGGGATGGAGTGAAGCCGGGAAAGTGGAAGCGCGATATAGCGAGGGATCACTGTACTACCATAGCTTGAATTGGCAGACCAGGCAGGGCAAAAACTGAAATCAGGACCAGAACATTCATTTTAACTGTTAGTCAAAATGGGCTCAGGTCAGAAAAGCCAGAAAAATGAAAAGAATCCAAAGTCCAAAAATGGAAGTCAAAATAACACAGGGTTTTAGTGAGAAAGGTGTGCCCTTTAAAGGACAGAAGGAAAATGACAGTCAGAACATGAGAATTTTGGCAAAAGAAAAGTCAGAAATTGCAAGTAGAAGTCGTTACCAAAGAGTCAAAATGAAATAAACAACATACCAAAAGGCACAAGGCAAAAGTGAAAAAGGCAAGCAAAAGTCAAAATCCGGAAATCAAAAAATTAGATCATTTGTGGCAAAAAAGGAATATTTAATCCTGTAAGTTTGTCTGACCTATTTACCTAGAGATTCCAAAATAACATCATATTGAGATGTACTTTCTACCACACTAACTTTCTAACATTTACATAAAATCCGTCCTAACATGTTTCCGTTTGTGTCTCTGTGTTCTTGTCGAAGAATTTAATTTAAAGTAATAGCTGGGATGCACCGTACTAATTTCCTTCCAAATTTCAAACACATTGATCATGTTCCCTCTTGATTGTTTGAACTAAAAAGATATACCTTCTTCAATCTCTTCTTATAGCTCATGCCTCTCAACATAGCAAAAAAATCATAAAGCAACTTTAGTCTTTTAGAACTATCTCAATACAAGGATACCCAGAGTGCTGCACTGCCATTTTTATATCACAGGTCATTAGATCAGAGTCACATGATCCTGAACGACTGACCGAGCCACAACCAAGTTGGTTGCCGATAAGATAATGAGCTTATCAAAATAACATCAGATGGAATGAAACATAGCAGCATAAAGTATCAGAATAATATAACTCAAGCTTTTAAGGAAACAAATTACTACAAAATTCACAACAATCATAAATCCAAAAGCTAGGACACCAGTAAGACATTTATTTTGTTCATATGAAAATCCTGTTTAAGACCCTTTTTGTATTTTTGCCTAGTATTTTGGTTCTGATGATTGTTTTTTAGATTACTCGGATTTTGACTTTCACTTTGTTATTATAATGGTCTTATTTATAATTCTGTTTTTCCCTTGTGGTCTGCCATATTCCACTGCTTTGCAGCAAAACACCACAACTTCTGGATATCATATGGTAGCAACAGGGAGCTGTTGCTAACAGCATTATGCTGCTGTTATAATGGGAATTTTTCTTTAATTTTTTATAGGAATTTCTGACCTACTTGTGACGAAGTATGTATCTAGTTGGGGTTATCCCAAGGAATCCAAATATGACATTTGCTTTTCTTCAGAATATATTCTTTGAAACTTGAAATAATTTTGTGTTTTGCTGCAACACCATTATTGTTTTTTTATGTGCGCAGCTATTTGAGTCAGTGTCTTTCCATGCTGATCTTACCCAAAGATGCTCAGGTTTGTGCAATGTTGTGACATCATTTAAATTGATGCTAAAAGGCTCTACTTAAGAATCATCCAGAATTAGGATTATGTGACTTTTTGTGAGCAAACTTTTATTTAATCTGAATTTATAGCTTTGTCGTCTCTGCTATTCTCTATGTTCTTTGATTTTTAATTAGCACTTTATGCTCTAATGATCATTTGTTTAATTTCCTGGCACAAACTCGGCATGTTTATTGGCTTTGTCTATTTTTTTGTCCTTCCCTATTTAAAATTCCTTTATATTTCTCCTTATGTCAGAACAATTTTGACTAATGGAAAGCACACAAGTATGCTGTCAACTGTATCAAAAAAACATACAAAATGGTAGCACAGAGTTAATAAAATAACGCTAAAAATTATCACATGATCATATTAAAACCAAAAGTATAAAACAGGTGCTAAATTGCATTTTGCATCTCCCAAAGCATCAGATTCTTCATCTCCTGCAACGTATTGTTCTGTGAACTCCATATACCAAGTGGGCATTGCCATTTCATATTAATCAATACGTTATCACAACAAAATTTTAAGCTAGTAAGGTATTGTCATGAGGCAGCCTGAATATTTTTAAAAAAGGTGCTGCTGACAGAGCCGACATGATAACAAACCATTGTAACACTTTCAGTTGCATAATGTTCCAGGGAAGTGACTGTAATTGAATTTTGCCCAAGGCCAATGGTAGCTGAGCTACAAAAGGCACAATAGAAACAAAAGGCTTTGACACCCCTGAGGTTCCAAACTATTTCATGAGTGTAGTGAGTCAGCCATCAGCAGGAAAGAAGAGCAGTTTTGTAACAACTCCTCAAAATAACTCTGTAATGGTATTCTTGGAGGAAGATATATAAAATTACACTTTTGAAGACTACAAAACCCTTTTTGGGGCTTATTTTAGTTTTGTTCAAAGAAAAGTCAAGTATAATTAAGGTTTTTAGAAATGTGTGACAAATCTCACATCTTTAAACATTGCTGATGTCGAGTGTGTATGCTCTGATAAATTTTGTGGGTCTTGAATTTTTCTTCAGGCTCACTGCGCTGTACTTATCTTGCACATGCATACTTAAACACTGTTGTCTAGGGTGAACTTTGAAACTGTGAAATGCAGTCGATTGTTCTCATGAATATATCATCCATGTTACAATTCTATCTTTGTGCCTTCACTTTGAACAACATATTCCAGTCAGTTTCATCCTTTGGTGTTACAGAATGTTTGATAGGGTTATTCCTTCATCCATATCAGTAGATGGTCATAGAGAACCAGTCACGTTAGTAATTAGGCACCCGTCCATCCCTGGATCACTCACATCAACATCTACATTCACTCATACCAAAAAAACTGGAAATGAATATGGTTTGCTCCAGACAAGCATCCCATTTATGGTTGGTTTTTGCCTTGCACACTAGCTGCCAGAATACCTCCAGTCCCTACAAGTGGAATTTAACACCATATTATAACACCAAACACCAGCACTATCTCAGTGGACACCTTCCCCACCAGTATGGCAATCATAAGTGAAAGTTAAATATGTTTGACATATTTTTGAATGGTAAACAGAAGTGACTACAGTATGCCTGTCCATTCATGGGTAAGGATGTCCAATTCATTTGTGTCTCTTCTGTATATAACAGAATCAAGTCTTTTTTTTTTTTACCAATACAGTTATTGTCTGATTCACCTTGGGACTAAAGCCCTACTTGGACAAGATAGGCTTTCAATACATATCTCTGTAAACTTACTGCTGCCACAGAAAGCTGGTAAATTTTACCATTGATTTGCATAAGAGAAGATGCATCTGGAAAAATAACAGAAATAGGCGTGCCTACTACGTTTGCACGGTGTTGTCACCTCGAAACAGTTGCGCATGTAGTATTGTATCTACGTAAATAATAAATGCATTATTAATTAATTTAACAAGATACCCCACTGGTCTTGTTGTTAAACATTATCTAGATGTAGAAGGCTCAAGTCGGTTGTTTACCTGACAATGCCACACATAGCCCTCTGATAAGAATTCTGTGTTTGGGGCTCCTTTGTCCACAAATTAATCCACTTAAATGATGCATTATGAATCGATTTGAAATGGTTCACTGTGGGTTGCACAGAGCCTGGACAAGTTCATTGCCTTCCTCCATTTTTTCTGTGAAAATCTCTAAAATCTCAAGGAAATTCAGTTTTCACTGAAAATGACGGTATTTTCCTGACCAACTGTTGATTGGCATGGGACTAGTTTAACCTGGATTTTTTTTCATACATACTGTTTATATAAATTAAAAGGTTCCATATTGTTTACTGAGATGTGAACACACACTGTAAAAAGCTTTGAGTGATTTGGATGAGACTAAAATTATAGAGGTTATCTGGTAATAATTACTTTACCCCACCTCACGGTATAAAGCTAATCCTGCCTGAACGGGGATTGAGACAATTATGTTCTTATTTTTATTATTTTTTTCATATGTTGTTCAAGAGCAGGTGATACTCTCTTTGCCCAAAGAAAATCACTATAATACGTTGTTTAGCATTAGTGCATTGCTGTAACGGAGTGTCTGTATTGATTTGACCTTGGCTTCAACTAGACTAATGGTGTTGTGTGTGTGTGAACTACCCATATGCCATTGTACTGGGTCAGCTTCTATCCCTTACTGTTACATGTTATTTTCTAATTGCCTTTCCTTTTTGGTTTACTCTTGTACTTAATTAAAACTACAATATATTACACATTTTTTTTACCAGCATATCAGATGTTAACTGTAGCAAACTGTTCTTTTGTGTCAAAGGCATCAGCAGCTTCCTTCTTTGTGACAAACTCCTTTTTTGTAGTGGCGTAATCTACTGTTATACTGGAGTAGAGCATGAGACACAAGTTCAAGTCCAGCTGTGCAATACACAAGCTGGATAGACTGCTTTACTTAAACTTGACAGGCACTCGACAAATTCAGGGGCAGAGAAGAGCATTTCAGAGTCACTTGCTGTGCTTTCTATTGTTGTCTGCCCAGGACTGTCAATTTGAAAACAAAAGCTTCATTGTAAACGATCCCATTTTACCTTCCAAATGAAGGTCTGATGAGAACACGACCTCTGAAGGGGGAAAAAAAAAATAAGTAGATACCATTTCTCATCTTGGCAGGACAGTTTACGAGGCACAATAATCCGATTTGCATTTCTGAAAAATAATATAAACTGTATTACCCTTCATAATGCAAATTAGATTAGTATTATGGCAGGCAGACTTTCACCAAATGAAATGGGATGAGTCAATGACGAATTCAGATTTATAAGTCATTACAATCCATTGTGCCATTATTATTACTGAACATGAGATGAGTGTCACACATCGAGTGCCTCATAAAGAGCGTCTGTAAGACCAGGTGAATTGAAAAATGTCTGTTGTCAGCTTCTTGCCTCTATTCCAGTAATTCTCTACAGACAGAGCATTAATGTGCCAAGTCGGGTTCATAAATGCTGGCTGAAAAATTGGGAATCAGATGGGCATCTAGCATAGTGCCCTCAGAAATCAAATGCACTTCTGTTATCATCTTAGCAGCCTTTTAGTGGAGTACAGAGCTTCTGGTTTCATTATTAGCATCACTTTAAATAAAAAATAAGTCTCTTTAACTAAACACTGTTTGCTGTGGAAGATGTGTAGACCCCATGTAGAAAGAGATTATTTTGATCATACCTCCAATCATATAAGTGTCCACAGGAACTGTTTAAAAAGTGCTGATGGTGGAAGCACCCTAATTAGAACCGCGGTCAGCCTTAAACTAGATCTTCATAGTTGAAATCCACATTCCAACTGCTTAAATCAGTTCAGGGTCAGGGTGGGTGGGAGCCTTCAGGGTATAATGTAGAAACCAGCCCTGTATGGATTGCTAGTCTACTGCATACCACATTCATGCTTACTCACACATCTATGGACCAAAGTGAAATTTATGGGCTGTGGGATGAAAACCCATAATAGCTGTCAAAAAATGTTCTGTAAACAGTAACCAGGATCCTAAAAATGTAAGCCAACAGTGCTAACCCTTCAGTGGAAAGTGCCTTTCTAATAAGAAGTACAGTCATGGCCAAAAGTTTTGAGAATGACACAAATATTAATTTTCACAAAGTTTGCTGCTCAGTTTTTATGATGACAATTTGCATATACTCCAGAATTTTATGAAGAGTGATCAGATGAATTCCAATTAATTGCAAAGTCCCTCTTAATCCCAAAAAACCCATTTCCACTGCTGTTGTGTAGAAGGCTTCGGGGTGCCCAAGAATGTCCGGCAAGCAGCAGGACCTTCTCCTAAAGTTGATTCAGCTGCAGGAACCACCAGTGTAGAGCTTGCTCAGGAATGGCAGTAGGCAGGTGTGAGTGTATCTGCACACACAGTGAGGTGAAGACTTTTAGAGGATGGCCTGGTGTCAAGAAGGGCAGCAAAGAAGCCACTTCTCTCCAAGAAACACATCAGGAACAGATTGATATTTTGTAAAAGGTACAGGGATTGGACTGCTGAGGACTGGGGTAAAGTAAATTTCTCTGATGAATCCGGAAAAAAGATTGTCCAGAGAAGAAAAGGTTAGCGCTACCATCAGTCCAATGTCATGCAAACAGTGAAGCATCCTGAGACCATTCATATATGGGGTTGCTTCTCAGCCAAGGCAGTGGGCTCACTCACAATTTTGCCTAAGAACACAGCCATGAATAAACAATAGGACTGAAACATCCTCTGAGAGCAACTTCTCCCAACTATCCAAGAACAGTTTGGTGACAAACAATGCCTTTTCCAGCATGATGGAGCACCGTGCCATATGGCAAAAGTGATAACTAAGTGGCCCGGGGAAAAAAACATCAAACTTTTGGATCCATGGCCAGGAAAATTATCAGACCTTAATCCCAATGAGAACTTGTATTCAATCCTCAAGAGGCGGGTGGACAAACAGAAACCCACAAATCCTGATAAACTCCAAGCATTGGTTATGCAAGGATGGGCTGCCACCAGTCAGGATTTGGGCCAGAAGTTTATTGACAGCATGCCAGGATGAACTGCAGAGGTCATGAAAAAGAAAGAAGGGCCAACACTGGAAATATTGTGCATAAACGTAATGTGCCTTTGAAACGTTTGAAATGCTTGTAATTATACTTCACTATACCATAGAAACATCTGATAAAACGATTTAAAAACACTGAAGCAGCAAACTTTGTGAAGCCCAGTATTTGTGTCATTCTCAAAACTTTTGGCCACGACTGTACACAATAATGCAATGCCTGTGTAATCAAACCTAGGGTGAGATTGAGATTATAATTAGAGCTAACTTTCCTGATAGTAGCTAGAGTCGCATCTGTGAGAATTGGCTATGCTGGAGGAGAGCCTTCTGACAAAGGAGACAAGACTTTATGACAGCTGTATGTGAATGTATTAGAGCTGAAATCAGCAATGCTTCAGAACTTAATGGATGAAATAAGTGTAATGAGGAAAGAGGTCAAGTGTGAATGAATTTATGCAGTTTTAGGGCCCTTACCTAATTAGAACTCTGTGCAAAACCTTTGAAATTGAAGCCATCTCACCAGAATAACTGAAATCCATTAAGGGTCAACACACTTATAATGAAGGATGCTTTCCTCATGGCTTCAAGTTCTATCCGTCAAACAGTTATTCATGAACTGCTGGAGCTACAGCCTAGATCCTGGTCTTAATTGAAAGCTTATACCCAGGCACACACTGGTGAATCAAGGAAATTTGAGGTAGTGACCACCTTGGCAATGTGAGCTGGATCTGTGTGTTTTTTAAGGCAAACTGATCAAGAAGGTGACATGGCTGAAAGAAAAAGATTGTTGACATCTGCTGATCATGAAGCAACTTGCAGAAGCTAGTTTTGTGATAGGAAGAGGAAGAAAAATGACAGCTGTGGCATCTGCTGACTGTCAAGCAGCTACAACTCAGCAAACTGCTAGTACTTGTGAATTACTGGGGCAAGAGCATCAACCTTGGTGTTAACTGAAAGTTTCTGATGTGATACATTCTGGAAAGACAACAAATTTGAGGTTGGAAAAGTAAAGTAATCGACAAATGGACAGAAAGAAAAGTGTTGCCCTCTGCTGAGCACTATAGCGATGGGCAGAAAATTTTATTGTAATAAAAGCTCGATCCTCACAAGCCCACCAATTGATAATCTGTCAGAACACACTACATAAATCTTTTGAATTCATAATCAAATGTAATATAATAGAATAATAGTGTTATATTTTTTCATGGTGAAAATAAAACAATGTCTTGCCAAAATGAGGATGTCTTTCTTGCCTTATATGAACCACTTTTATCTGAGAACCAGTGGTCTGCATATTGCCTTGTATTTATTTAAAATGCAAAAACTTACAGTTCTGTTGAACCCTGCACCAGTCATTATCTCTTAATAACAATTTACGTTTTGACAGTCTCATCTTTTATTGAGCTAAAGAGGATACCTAATTAGTTGGCCTTGTTCTTTCATGTCAATGTAGTTTGTTCTTACACTTTGTCTTTGCTATACACATGCGTCCTAAGGTTAGAGAAACTTGTATTAGGAATAGTGAGAAGTGCTCTAAAGTAGGCAAATTTTGTTTTTCAAATGATATCATGCTGTTTTTCTTGTTGTTCAATGCTACTTATGTAATTTAACCAATTTGGGCAGGTGACTCATCATTTATAGTTGACTCAGAATTATTTTTTATTAATGAGAAAATTCATCATTTGCTAACAGCAGTTTGAAGACCTGAAAGGTCACCAGTGGCCGTAGAAGATGTATATTGTATGTGCAGACTGTGTACGAGAAACTGTGTGATAGCTAAAAGCAGAAAGAGTAGGCATGGGGTCTGCACATGTCCATAGCCTTCTAGGCTTTACCTACACTCACTATTATCAGGATTTCATATGCAGTCTGAAAAGTGACAAGCAACCCAGTTTTAAAATACAAAAGAGTGTTGGCAAATTTAAAGCACAATTTACACTGTTGTGTTGTATTGTATTATAGGACTTGTGGTGCTTTGGAATTAGAACATTAGAACAGTGTTTTTCAATCACTGTGTCATGGGTTGGCATTGCTGGGTGTGTGAGCATATTTATTCCCATTTGTACTTGCGAATGTTTCATGAACAGGGAACCCACCCATGCTCTTCCATTCACCGAGAAGACATATTACCGCTTTTACATTCGTGATCAGTTCACCAAGGGACCCAAAATCTTACACTAGAGTCGTTGATTCACCAATGGCTCCATCCCCCACGCCTTTAAACTTTTGCATTCAATTCACCAAGGGGAACTCAGCAGGTAAAACTGGTTGAGAAAAATTGTCAAGAGAACAGCCCAATCAACTGAACAAGCATATCCACTGTATTTGCTGAGATTGCCAAAAATGAATTCAAGTCAAGATTGGAAGGTTCCCAAAGTCCTATTGTCTACTACGCTACTTGGTAATTTATTCCATGTGTCTACAGTTCTTTGCGTGAAGAAAAACTTTCTAACATTTATGTGGTAAATAAAGTACAGAGATACAGATAAAGTGTTTGGGGCAACCTCAGCCAAATCCCATATAATGTAAAGGTAAAATATTGTGAGTGGTCTCCCCTAGACTTTCTCGTATACTCAGATATGGAGATGGATATTTGAGGAGTAAACCACAAAACAATGATTATATTTTCATATTATGTACATTAAATATTCATCAACAATAAATCAAATTAATAATATATTGAACAATTATTATAAAAGTAAAGTTGAATAAATCGGACTCTGCAGCTGCATGAATAAAAGGTAAAGTACTACTTCCGGTTAGTGGAAATAGCCCAAATATTGATAGAAATCTATGTTTTGTACCTAATAATTTTGTGCAAAATTTGGTTGACCTAAGTGAAAACGTACTCAAGTTATCATGTTTACACACACACACACACACACAGACAGACACACAGACATAATTCCAAAAATGGTATTTTCGGACTCAGAGAGGTCTAAAATGTAGATATTCATCAAAATCTCAAAATAGAATTTTTGGAGGATTCCAATACTTCCCTATACTTTCTATATGAGAAAGTCAGGGAGGTCTAAAACGTCGAGATTCATCAAAATCTTAACATCAAATTTTTGGACTATTGCAATACTTTCCCATATACTTCGTATGCGAGAACATAAAACAATAACCATGAATTAACACTTCTAACAGGAAACATCTTTACAGATACGAGTCTCCAATCACACTAGAGAAAGATGCCGGCAGTGCCGGTTATGAAGTTGTTAAGGCAGAAGGAGTGAGTCCAACAGCCCTGGAACCAGAAGTGATGTCATTTGCCAGTGAAATGTTGGATTCTGAGCCTGAAGAAGGAAGGAGAGGAAAAGCTTTACATTACAGCGCCAGAGCTTGGCGCAGAGTGGAATTACAAGTACCAAACTCTGAAGTTGTTTCCCATAAATGCATGTGTGCCCTTAATATGTTTCCAACCAAGCCCCAGAGGTCTTGTTGCAGAGTTTATTTTAAAGCATCAAGTGGGATCCACTGCATTAATTCCTTTCATAATTTTAAACATTTTGGTTCTATCCGCTCTTATTCTCCTTTTGCATAAACTGAAAAAGTCTAAATTCTTCAATCATTCCTCATAGCTGAAATCTTTCTTCCCTGAACTTTCTCTAGCACTGCTATGTCTTTTTCTGTAATATGGAGACCTGGGGCCTCATGCATAACAGCGTGCGTAGAATTCGCACTATAACATGATGTACGCACAAAAAAATCCAGTTGCATAAATCTCTGCGAACGGCAGCTTCCACATTCTTCCTCTACATAAATCCCGGTCAGTGTGAAAAGTAACGCATGTGCACGCACCTGCTGCCCCACCCCAACTCCTTCCAGAATTATGCTTCTTTGAATATGCAAATCAATATAAATATCCCTTAAGCCCAGTGTTCTGTGAAAAGACAATGGCAAAAGCACGAGGGAAAATAGAATTTCAGTGAATACCAAGTGGAGGCAAGGAAAAACGTACTATTTGTTGGTTTAAACAGTGGTATAAACAACAAAAGGAAGTTGATCAAGTGACATAGTGTGTTGGAGAAACTCGAAAGCTTAAGTTCACAAAGTCGCACACTGCCCGAAATAAAAAAGAAGTTGTCAGATATCAAAGTCGTTGTGATAAGGCGAGATGTAGCCCACCGTCTCAGTGTCATATGAAAGCTTATTAGGGTACAGAGAAAAAAAAGGCACACAGTGGGAAAAAAAAGCTTGAAATGTCAACTTTAATCTCGAAATTTCCACTTTCACGTAGTTTATTTTGTTTTTAAAGTAGAACATCATAAACTTAAAATTGTTTAATTTACTAGTTTCTCAAGTCCCATCGTAACTAAAGTAGCATGTTAAATGCTTTGTTTTGTATTTGATCTTCTATGTGCTCTATGTGTGTGAATCACTACATGTTTCTGGGCTTTCCCTTCCTCCGACAGGACACAGAATCCATTACATTCATGATATTATAGCTCTCTGAATAATTAAAATACTGAGATGTATACTCGATATCATTTTCATGATTATAGGAGTTAAAGTATGTTGTTAAACATGGGAACACGGTGGGGCAGTGATTGTTCATGTCTCACGCAAGATGCTTGCTGAGCTGTGCGCCACCTTCGAAGACATACTTTATTGTAGCAGTACTGTCTCTTTGAAACGTACTAACCTCCAATTCCTGTCCTTACTTTTCTTTCTCCAAATACCCAATCGCCATATAATAAGCTCTATAATAGACGTTAAGCCATCTGTGAGCTTAAAATGCTGATTCTTCAAAACTTTTAAGGAACATTGAAATATTTTCTGTGACAGTTTAGAGCTTCCTTGCACCCTTGTACCCTCAGACACCACGTCAGACACCAGATAAAAGTCCAATAATAGGATTTTTTATAATAATAAAGTGCACAAAGCACGCTTCTCTCCACAATTCTCAATAAACAATTAAGCAATACACAATCCTCCTCTCCCAGATGCTTAGCCACCCAGCCTCCCAACTCATCCGTCTGGGATTTCCCACAGTCCTTTATAGTACTTGACCCGGAAGTGTTTGTCCCTCAGTCCGTGTGACCTTCTATCACTTCCGGGTTAGGTAAAAACTTCTCTTTTTCTTCAGCCCGGAAGTATATCATTCCTTCCGTTTCCACAATCGTGAATTACGTCCGGGCTATAAGGAAAGTATAAGTCCCTGGGCCTCCCTGCAGCGTCCTCTGGTGGCCCCCATGGTATCCAGCAAGGCTGTGGTGAACCACTCCAAGTTCCATGATGCCCTGCTGGAATTCGGGGCCCTTCCATGTTGCAGGGATGGCTCCATCTGGCGGTTTGGGGGTGTTGGCCGGGATACACAGACGGCAATCCCTCACACTTCATAGTATATGTTTAATTATTCTATCCATTTATCCTGCCAGTGTTGCGTCAGCACCTGCAAGAATACAGCGCGAGGCAGGAACAATCTGTGAACAGAGCACCAGCGACTCGCTAGTGCTGCGGCACCGTGTCCTCACATGTTTAATTATTAACAGTATAGATTATTTAAATGAAGTTAAAGTTTTATCTGTATAATATAATAAACATATTTTGCTGCATTTCATCTTAAAAATGATACCGTCATCATATGTAAAAACGCGCTTTATAAAGTGGCTCAGGTTGTGCAATATTATAACTGCATCGCAAGTTTACAGTGAGGTGATTGTACTTATAAGTACAAACAGTTCTACATGGAGCACTTGATGGACTGATTGAGTGCTTTTAGAGTTCTTGGGATGAAACTGTTTCTGAACCGTGAGGAAAGGCTCTGAAGCGTTTGCCTTATGAGAGCAGTTCAATAGATAGCATGGCTGAGGCAGCGGGTGCTTGATGCTGTATACCGATAATTCTCTTTCTCAGCTTCTGTATATCTGTGATTCCCCACTCAGATACAGTGATATAAATACTCAGAGTGGTGCAGTGAGAGTAATATGGAAAAAGATGATCCGCTGTGGCAACCCCTAACGGGAGCAGCTGAAAGAAGAAGAAGATGGTGAAGTGAGAGTAACAATGCTAAAGCAGTTATGGTATTTGGAATAGTTTGACCATTCTGTGGACCATTATATTGTTACAGGTTAATTACAATCAGATGCATTAAACTAATAAACAATATTTGGTTAATTTCAGTGTATTTATAAAGCCACGTCAGGGATGTGGATCTAAATAAGAAAGGGTAATCACACAAGAAACTGTAGCACTGCTTTGACGCTGGGTCCAGCCAGTCTGCAAAACCGAGCACAGAACTTGCGTACAACAGGGTATGAGCTACCATGGAAATGTGCATGGCTTTATGCCAAGTTTAGGTTTTATACATCACAATTTGAACGTGGAAACGTTCTTATGCAACATTTATGTGCGTACATACCGTTTATACATGGGGCCCCAGAACTATACACAGTACTCGAGGTGAGGCCTCACTAATGTGTTTTAAAGTTTAAACATAACCTCCTTTGACTTGTACTCCATGATATATTACCTAACATTCTGCCAGCTTTCTTGATTGCTTCTATACATTTTCTGGATTTAGACAGTGATGAGTCCCCCTAGGACATTCTCATTAGGTGTACTTTCAAATTTCAGATCTACCGTTGTGCATTCAAATCTAGAATTTTACTTCCTATGTGTAATACCTTACATTTACTTACATTAAATTTAATTTCCCACAAATCTGCCCATGCACCCATGGCCATGCACTCTCTGTCTGTGGACCAGACCAGCATCTCAATCTTTGTAATGACTGAATCTCCCACTATCACTACTCTCTTTCTAGGTACTGGTTTTGAGGTGACTTGTTGGGGCTCCCAATCCCTATCTATCACCACTGAGTTATCAGAACCACCATCCAGATCCACAGGGTTGTAAAGACAGTTTGAAACCTTGAACTCTGGGGTTGATGCACATATTGCCTTGTAATTATGTTCGAACATGACCCACCTATGTTTAACTGTTAGATATGGATTCTTTTTCCATGGCACTTTAGGGATGCACACTATCTCCCTAAAGCAGTATTTCTCAACCTTGGCCTTGCGACCTATTTTTCCCTTCTTAAGTTTATTCATGACCCACCAGCAAGGGGGTGGGATGGGGTATTCCCCGTTGATGAAATGAGAGTAAATATCAAGATAAATAAATGGGGATAAATATCCTGTAGTGCTGTCAGTAACTGAAGGCTATGCCTCATTAGACAATGTTTCCAATAATTTTTAGTCATAGCCTTCATTTACATAATCTCATAATGCGACATACCTAAAAACAGAAACCAACTAGTCTGTAACTTGCTAGGATAAAATCAAACAAATTTTAATTTTCTCATTAGTTTAAGGGTTGGGCTGTGTACACAGGAGAGTTAACATCCAAAGCTCATCCAGAAGTACAATGTGTAGTATGTAGCAACAAGTAATGACGCCTCATATTTTATATACCATAGCAGAACGGAAAAAAGAACTAAAGGGCAGAAATTGCTGCTGAACTTGCTGTAGGTGTGCCACTATGTCAGGCAACACACTATTGGCTGTCAGAAAAAGGGGTGAGCATGAATGCGCTGAAAAATTGGCTCTCATCAGTAAATGTGACATGGGCTGTGTTTTTCAGTTGTGTAATCTTACACTGTGCAGTGGCACAATCGCCAAATCCAACATACCCCATAACAAAAACTCAAAAATGTAACATTGACTTTAGGCGACTCACTTGAGCACCCAAATACAGCAACCCGCAACCCCTAAAGGACATCTGGGCAAGACCTGCCAATTCTGTACCATAATGCAGGCTAACCGTCTCCTCTTCAGTGACCCTGAGCTTGAGCTGCTGAATCATATGCCATCTCCTACATATGTAAGATTGCTGGAAGCAGAAGCCACCTTCCAGAAAGTCCAGTATTATACAGGACTTTTATTTTCTGGCTTCATGATTGAAATGTGTTTGGGTGAAAATTATGCCGTTTTAAACTTTAATTTAATTATGAGTTTATCAAAGTACAGGGCCTGTTTAATACTCTCTTTTTAAGCCTCTGCGATAACTATTTAAGATGCTCTCACTACTAAATGCTTTCTCCCCTTTGCTGCTGACTCACTTAAGCTGACTAGACTGTCTCTTAAGTCTGTCCGTCTATCTGTTTCCCAAAGAAACTCCCTGTTTCCTGCTTCCTTTTTTCAGTGCATTGCAATTGTAAATAGTATGGCATATTTTTAAAGCACTGTACCTTAGATTGGACCTTGAATTCCTTTAGTGTTGGAGTATTATCTTGACTCCCTTGTTTAGACTAATGTTTGAGCCCTGGGTCTTAATGTGTCAGAGTGAAATGCTCCGCAAAGAAAGTCAAAATTCTAGGTACTCCATGGACACAGACCTTGTAAAATGTATCTAATCTAATCTAATTGTTCATGAAGAACAATTCATCTGTTAATCTGACCCATAACTATGCCCTGTAATGTCTGCTGTCTCACATTTGATTTGTTAAATGACAGACAGACTTTGGGTTATCTTCCAGAGATGTCATACCATGACAGACTTCTACAGGCCATCTCTTGACTATGGCATATGAAGAGCATGATCCTGGTACATTCTGACTAGAGTTCTGGATGGCCTGATTTTCTGCCATGAAAAAATAGGTAGACGGTCATCCTCCAACTAATTGTCACAGTGGCCCCACCCACTAATACTCTATGTTAAGGGGGCCGGGCACATAACTTAAATAATAAAAAACTAATAAACAAAATAATATTCTAAACATAACACACAAGATGACCAAACATATTTGCAATATCAAAAACTGCAACATAATATACAAAAAACAAAAATATCAAATTATGAAAAACTGTACATGAGCTGGAAATAAAACCCCAGATAAACCATAACACGACCACCAGCAGGGCATGCTATATACCAACTTAGTGATTGTTCAGGTTTCTTAGTCACTCCCTGAGGATCAAACAATATTGACAGAAGTCTCAAGAAACCCCCAGAGAAAGAGACAGAGAGAGAGAGAGAGGGGTGGTGAGATGGTGGTCAGTTAGGCTGCATCCACACTACTTCATTTTCATTTAAAAATGCAAACAGTAGTCTCTGTTTTTGACTTTTGTGTCCATGCTACTCTTGCATTTCAAACCCTTGAAAACTGAGACTTTTGAAAATGCTCTCCAAAACTGTATATTTGTGAAAACGCCAGCTCAGCATTGCATTGTGGATGGGTGAAAATGGGAAGTTTTGAAAATGCAGACTCTTGTGCTCTAATTGGTTCATGCTTATTAGTCCTTCCCTGATTGGATCCTGCTCATTACAACATCACATTCTGTGACTGGTCACCCTTCACAGATAAAAACCATATTCCAACAAATTGGACACAGCAGAGTTGCTTTTCATGACACTTGTTGTTTTGCTTACCTTTTTGCATCTAAATTAAATTTAGAAAAGTTTGTGTACTGTGTGCATTTTCAAAAGGCAAATAATTTAACTTGCGCTACAATTGGCGATGATACCATCCCTTCAAGGAGGAAATTTCCTTTTCCTGTTTCAACTGATGTGTGCATGCCCAGTATATGTGAACGGCTGTGTCATCTGCGATTTCAGTTTAGTATGTCCAGACATACTTTTGCAAACAATGTAAAAATGCTAGTGCGGACTGAGATTGTTGCTGTGTAAAGAAATAAACACATACTTGGGTGGACAAAGCCTTTGTTTATAAACAGGCTCCTCCAACCACATAATGTAAACATCTAATCAAGTAATCTAATTTAAGTAAGGTTGGAAGCCCACAGATGCTGTGGCCAGTTGGTTTCTGGAGTTTACTGGGCCTTTCCAGCAAATGAGGTATAGAGAAGGATCGGTGTAGATAACACAGAGAGACCTAAAGAAAGAGACTGAGAGGGCACAAGGAGGAAGAAAGAGAACAATTAAGGTAGACACATGGGTCAGTCTCCCTACCTGGGAGACAGGGGACATATTATTTTATCGGATAAATGTGGGTATATTATTTTACCCATCTTTTTGTCATTATTTACTAACCTGGTCCATTCTGTGTCTTCCAATTGACTTTTGATATAATAAACACCTTTCTTTTGTGCAATGTCTAGTCTCCTTTGCCTGTTTTGGTTTGAGGTCCGCTCAAATATGCCCCCTTCAGTCAGAATGAACAGCTATATTCGAAACTCTGCATAAGCTCACTTCCCCCAAAAAACATTTTAAAAGGCATTAAAGAAATTGATATTTGTTAAAGGTCTCTGCCACATTCTGCTCATTTTAAACAGATAGTTAATAATACAGTTCTGGGTGAAAGAAAATTAGATAATCATTATAATGACAGTTATAATAATAGGGAACTGGAGAAGAGAGTTGGAAAATGGATGGATTGCATTTCTTAAAAGAGCAATATGCCAACAGCCATACTGATGTGTAAATCTAATAATAGTCTTCACAGACCATAAGCTGCTGTGTAGACATTAAACAAGTATCAGAGAGTAAAATATTGACTCTCACTTTAGCCCTGATTAGATCTGGTTCCATATTTTGCTATATTCAGTTAGTAAAAGCACATTCATGAGGATTATTCAAACTGTGGCAATTCAGCGTCCATCTTTTTCATCACTGGTCTGAATGGCCCTACCTGGCCACGTCCACATCAAGCAAACAGCACCAAAATTGTCAGACAACTCTACTCCAGCTGCTTAATTTCTTATTTCTAAAATTCCATGTTCCAGAAGGTACTTAGTCACTGTGTGCACTTTGTTTATGAGAAAAATAATAAACAGAGAAGATGAAAATTCCAGGAAAAATAATAAATAGGCTCTTAAAAGCCAGACTAATGGATGTGCTAAGGTATGTTTTATGTAAGTTTACACAATCACTGTTAGTCACAAGTCAAAGTACCAACGCTTGAAGAACATCTTGTTGGGAAGCTCTGATCTTTATTAAATGAAAGAAGAGAAAGCCTCTCAACCGTATTGAAGTGGAGTTCCTTTATATCATACTTTTCAAGGGGAGCACTCTCAACAATCGTCTTACAGAAAAAACCTTTATTTTATATAGTACCATAAGCAAAGAGCAGTGTCGCCATGTCTGCCTCTTTTGTGTTGACTATTATCACAAGCGTCACCTTTTAAATTATGAAAGTGGCAGACATGGTGCTGAGAAAAGTACTGGGGAACCAGCGGGCCCTTGCCTAATACAGGTTTGAAGAAGGAAAAAAGGTTAAAAAAAAACAGCATGTGAGGGTGAACAGTCTGTCTCAATTGCCATGAGTAAAATACTGACTGTCTTCCACCAGTCCCCAGTGGTTTTATATGCTGGTTCCCAGAAAGGAAGATGTTGCATCAACAAGTGCTCCCCATCTCGACCCAGGGTGGTATTGCTTACTTTAGCAGAGTCTTGAGGATTAGATTAGATTATACTTTATTTGTCCCCAAGGGGAAATAAAAATTTTACAGTAACTTCCCAAAAAATAAATATAATAAGAATGCTATGCATTCATATCTGACAAAACCAAATTTGGCCACGCTTTACAAAACCAGTTTGTGAAATAATGCAGGGGACAAATGGAGCCAAAACCTACCCAGGCTGCAACAAATGCTAGTCACTAAACTGGTTTGTGCAAGATGTTAGTCAGCCATGTGCCATCATCAAAGCTATTGTCCACTCCAGCCTAATTTGGTGTTCACCAATCTACTTAACAAAATGTCTTTTTGCGAGATCTAACGCACCTATAGCCCTATATATGCTAATATGCTAATTGCTTGTTACTGTTCAAATGGTTTCCTGTCTGCCCGCGTAAACTATCAAGCTATCAAAGTGATCAGGATATTACCAAGTACCAAGTGCCAAGTAAAGGTTCCAGATGATGACACTCAGCATTTTATTTCTTATAGTAGTGATGAGTTGTGATGAGTGTAATGGTGCTATGCTGTTTTAAGTGTCCCTGATAAATAGAGAAGCACCTGCCAATTATCCATCCATCCATCATCCAACCTGCCCCATCCTAACCACAGGGGTCTTCCGGAGCCAATCCCAGCCAACACAGGGAGCAAGGCAGGAAACAAACCCCAAGCAGGGCGCCAGCCCACCGCAGGGCACACACATACACCAGGGACAATTTAGGATTGCCAATGCACCTAACCTGCATGTCTTTGGACTGTGGAAGGAAACCGGTGTACCCGGAGGAAACCCACGCAGACACGGGGAGAACATGCAAACTCCACACATGGAGGACCTGGGAAGCGAACTCAGGTCTCCTAACTGCGAGGCAGCTGTGCTACCCACTGCACCACTGTGCTGCCCACCTGCCAATTATGCTGGACCAATTTCTGTGGCCATTAATGTGACCTGAGCTTTGAGTCAGCAGTGCGAACCACTGCACCATCATTCCTCTCTGAAATAAAATTATAAATTCAGTTCTTTACCTCTCTCTGCACCTCACAAGCTCCTACCACTATGGCTAACCAACACCCACAAAGCCTGTGATACAAGGAATTGGTGTTATCTACTTGGGGCGTCCTGTCATTACCCAGTCTGCACTACATAGCGAGAAGCATAACATTCTTAGTCCATAATAAGTCAATGTAGAACAACAAATTATTTTCTTATTGTTCTCATTGCAGTCACCTAATGCACCCTCAAATGAAAATTGTAGTTTTTTTTTAACTCATGTGTGGTGCAAAGTTATTGTTATTGTTCTTATATTTTTCTTAAAGGCACAGTCACTGGAGATGAGCAGCTAAGCTTTTCACTACATATTGCATTGTATTCATTATCTATCTATCTATCTATCTATCTATCTATCTATCTATCTATCTATCTATCTATCTATCTATCTATCTATCTATCTATCTATCTATCTATCTATCTATCTATCTATCTATCTATCTATCTATCTATCAAACATAAGACAAGATCTGGATAGTGTGCCATTATATTGCAGAGGACAATTAAAGTCACCATCTAACCTAAATTGTGTGTCTTTGGGATTTGGGAGGAAAACCATGCAGACAAGTGGGGAGCATGGAGACTACACACAGACAAGACAAGGTATCAGCACTAATCACTGCACCTCTGTGCCATTCATGAAACAAAAAATAAATTCTATTGAGTATCTGTTAAAGAAACATGTAAGTATGGCACAATGCAGAAGCATAGAGAAGTTGAAACGGATTAAGGGTGAAGGTGTAATGGCAAGAGAAATCCAGAAAATGTAGACACAGAAATGACTAAAATAAAGCACAAAGTCTAAGGAAAACTGAGTACTGAATGGTAAATTCCATTCTGCTTGATAAAGCTGAGATCGCCAGACTGTCAGAAGATGTGCACATTTTTGTTTACAGCTTCTACATGAACCAGTCTGTTGAAAAGGAGAAATCACTGCTTCTTTAGCTGTAGATGAGGAAGCAGCTTAGAAGGAAATTTGTTTTGTACAGTAAGTAATGCTCAGATAAACGTTAATTTGCTTAAGAGGTGAATCACACTCTACGTGCCTCAAATGAACATGCTGTTTTGACAGCCGAGTAATTAATTTCAGACTCTCATATAACAATATGTACGGGATGAGCGTGCTCCACATTATTACAGGCTACTGTATGATCTGCTACAGAATGGCTGGCATTAATTTATCTTTTTTTAATTAGTTTACTTTGAATTTTTACCACACATTTTCTTTGTTTTTGTTCCTGCTGTTCAGCAGTTACCTTTGTTTTTCTGTTACTCATATACAAATTCAGACTTGCTCAACACAATAGCCTGTGCCAGGTTGCTTTTTCCAAGGCCTACTTTAATAAACGCTGTTCTAATTAATCAAACCATAAGAGTAAAAGTGATTTTCAAAATGTCTAAGGCACAGTGTGGAATCATTTTGATGTCATGGGCCATGCAGACGGAACATTGGTGACAATGTGGCCTTCTTGTTTGGAAGATGCATTACAAATAACTTATGGCTCAAACACACTTCCTCTGCTGACACCAGCATGACCATCTCTAAAAGCAGAGAAGGACAAACTTAGTTCTGATGGCATGCGGATTTTGATTTTAGCTAATCTAACAATCAGCAGCTGCTTCAAACCTGTTCTGGATCTTCTCACATGTTTCCTTCATGTTTACCAATCAAAGGAATCTCATACTGTATATTGACCTTTTTCTGTGACTGCAGGATTGTATTGTCTTGTCAGTTATAGCCTAATCACTTATTTTGGTAAAAGTCTGGCCACTTCTGATGAGAGCTGGTGAGGAAGAACATTATTAATAATTTCATTGTACTCTACACATGACAATATTATTTCTCCTACTACTCCTGCTGTTCTTAATGATAATTAATATTTTACTTCTACTCTTACTGGGTTCGCTTCCCGGGTCCTCCCTGTGTGGAGTTTGCATGTTCTCCCCGTGTCTGTGTGGGTTTCCTCCGGGTGCTCCGGTTTCCTCCCACAGTCCAAAGACATGCAGATTAGGTGCATTGGCAATCCTAAATTGTCCCTAGTGTATGCTGGTGTGTAGGTGTGTGTGCCCTGCGGTGGGCTGGCGCCCTGCCCAGGATTGGTTCCTGCTTTGCGCCCTGTGTTGACTGTGATTGGCTCCAGCAGACCCCCATGACCCTGTGTTAGGATATAGCGGGTTGGATAATGACTGACTGACTGACTTCTACTCTGCTCTGCTCTACTATGCTATGACTATTAATAATGCTATGTAGCATTAAAATTACATTATATTTTAGGAAAATGCTTTTTAAATCTATGTAAATAAAATCGTAAGCTATTTCAGATTGGATGTTGGTTTGTTCACAAATCACACAAAAATGGCTGAACCGATCATCATAATATCTTGTACGTAGCTTAAAATGTAGGCTATATGTCATATCAGGAAGAGGTTTTATAGTAGGAAAAACAATGCCGAACTGGGACTACAATTCCAATCAGGCAGCTCAAGTGCACGGGGGTGAGAATATTGTCTTCATCATGTAGAAAGTCTCTTGGCGGTCAAAGCACGATCACCACAGGAATGTACAGTGTTTTCTTCTCAATTTATTTGGCATTGTTTCACAGGATTACTGCAGGTTTGACTCATTATGGGTTATGTTCAGCCATGTTGAATTTCCAAAAGACAGTTTTTTCCCCGTTTATTTATCCCCAGGCAACACCTGGAACTTTGGCTAGTATTTAAATAGTAAACCAAGACTGTTTGGTAATTGCAGCCAGAAATTAAAAAAGGTAAGAAATTGTAATGAAAAATAAATTAAAATGCATTTGTTTTATACTAGCCACACTACCACAGGTAATTAAATAATTTTAAAACATTTGCTATCTTTTTCCCTACTTCTACCTTCATTGCCTTTCCTTGGTATCCGCGTATATCTGAACCTCTCTTTTTTGTTGTTCCCTCTCCCAAGTGCCTCTCTGTAAAGCCTATTTTCAAACTCTGTCATTATTTTCAAGGTGTCTTTCTTGCCTCCTGTCTGCATTTATGTTTGCAGTCTGAAGACGATTCTCAGCATGCCTCCTATGCCTCTTTTTCTTGTCTCACACTCACATTTTCTCTTTCAGTCACATTCACAAAGCCAAACTGACCAATCAGATTCTTCGGAGGGAATGAACACGCATACACCTTAGCGTTTTATTTTTTAGTAGATGTATACACACTGTACAGTATACATATTATATAGCTGGAATTGCTCTATGAAAATTGATACCAAATTAGCAACGTTTAATAATCTTAAACTAGTTGCCTTTAGTAAATATTTATTGTTATTGTAAAACATCGTTCTATACAATATTCTTGTAAAGTCTATCTTTTACAGAGAAACCCAAACTTCAATAAATATGACAATACAGTATGACTCAAACAAGGGAGAATTGGTGCCATGACAGAAACAGGGATTTTATGGTTGAATGAAAATGTGCTAACCATCACTCCTTTCCAATTTTCTTCATAAGACAGTTATTAGATCAGTGTAACAATGGAGATACATGGATAGGGGCACTATAGGACTGACAGGTAGACAGGATGAAACACTAAATGAAAGCACAAACATACTCTTAACCATTCTGCTTATAACATCTTTTTCAGCTTGTGCAAAGGGAGGACTTTATACTCTGTAGTGAGAGATGCCAAAATCGTCCTGGACGTCAATAAGACAAGGCAGATTGCTCAGGAGCTGGTGAAGGTGAGAATCAGTGTTTTTCTGTTTTTTTTTTTTTTGGTCAGTAGCAGCAGCCTACCACAATACAAAGACTTTCTGTTTGTCTTTAGTCATTTATCAGCTTGAGGAATTAGGCCTTTTTCTCTTTGTCCCATTTCAGGGAATGGGCTACCTCCATGCTAAAGGAATTCTTCATAAAGATATGAAGTCAAAAAATGTATTCTACGATAACGGGAAAGTCGTCATTACAGATTTTGGACTTTTTTCTATATCAGGAGTTCTGCAGGCTGGCAGGTAAAGCATATTGTTCTTGGCTCTTCTGCTTTATATTCTGTAATCTTTGTGATGTCCTGCTTAGAGCCTTGGCTAAAAACATCATTATTGTGGCTCAGAAATGACCAGAGGAATTCAGTGTCTGCAGCTTTACCTAATATAACTTACCATTAGCTTTAAATGAATACAATGAATAAAAAATCAGATTTATCCCCAGTATACTACTGGTACTACAAATTATTTTCTCTTTATAAATCCAAGATTTTTAAATTTTGACTTCATAACAATAATTGCTATTACATGTGCCAAGTATCATTTGGAACGAGTAATTGATCATGTTACACAAAATACTTCAATAGTGGACAGAAACTTTCTGTTAGTGTGGTTGTAAGTTGAACCCTAAGCTTCTCAATGGTTTGGTTCGTATCTGTCTTGTACTGAACCTAGGTGAACAGATTTGTGTGTCCATATTCTAGGATTTCTCTTACAACTGCGTTTTGAAATGTAGATTATGCCTTGATCCTGGTAAGCATTCTTTTAGGACTAGCTTCATTAGAGTAATTAACAATGTTTTTTAGGAAGCATTTTGCATAATGGAGCATGGGCAGCCCAAGTTATGCTTGCCCTCAACCAGGGCTGCTTTTTATGGTGATCATTTTTACATGGATCTATCTATCTATCTATCTATCTATCTATCTATCTATCTATCTATCTATCTATCTATCTATCTATCTTCCTTGTACATTAAAGGTATACAAAATGAATTGTGTACTATATGCACATTTGCATGTATTTTTATCTTTGTTGTCCTTGGTGGTTTCCGCTAAATTTTTAACAGAGATTTTGGTAGGATGGTAGGTCAGCATAAATGTTGGTGATTAAAAGAAGGAGGGAGTAAAAACAAAATAAAAAAGAAAGGTAATCTGATTCAAGTAGCCAATTCCACCTGGGGAGGTTCACGTTAACATTATACAAAGTTATTGTCTGTTTTACCTGCATTTTTATCTCTCTTTAATTTAATATTGTTTTTATCAGTATGCTGCTGCTGGAGTATGTGAATTTCCCCTTGGGATTAATAAAGTATCTATCTATCTATCTATCTATCTATCTATCTATCTATCTATCTATCTATCTATCTATCTATCTATCTATCTATCTATCTATCTATCTATCGTAATATATTACAGTACAGTTGTATTAGTTTTTTTT
This sequence comes from Polypterus senegalus, assembly GCF_016835505.1. Lineage (NCBI taxonomy): Eukaryota > Metazoa > Chordata > Cladistia > Polypteriformes > Polypteridae > Polypterus > Polypterus senegalus. The sequence goes on from NC_053165.1 coordinate 24,905,106, forward strand.
TACCTAACTCCTGAATTACCTAACTGCTAGATTTGCTCACTTGCTGTGCAAAGAGGTATGGGAGTTCTTCTTTAGCTCAAACTGATAAAGGGGGCTATTTTTTGATTATAGCTGTAACCAAGACAACACAGATTCATGGCTGGCCACCAGTAGTTACCACAGTACAAATCTGCAAATTGATATGGCTCGTTGTGTGAGTCAGTGACAATAAAACTTCAGAAAGAAAAAGCAGCAAGAATTGTCAGAGCTACTAGGGGTCAATAGCCAAGCATCAAAGAAATCAAAGCAAAAACTACATGAGCTCGGAATCAAAGCCACAGGTGATAACTGGTTTCCTTTTGCTAAACAAAAGATCTTTCTTTCAAAAAACAAAGTTGAGGCAATACTGGACATGGTAGCTCCTAAATAAGATGACTGCCATAATGTCATACACATACACGTGTATGCAGGTTATGTCATGTGCCTTCATAATAACAACAGCAGAAAGCATTGGAGCTGATCATCATCATCAATGCGCAACACCAGAACAATAAAAATTATAAATAAATAATAAAAATAATCTTAAGAAAAACAAAATATTATAATCTTCTGTTTGCTTCTTGTGTTTCCATCCTGATGTGCCTCATTGAGTTATTTGAAATATTGGTCCTCACTATACCCTTTCTTATTTTATGGGTATTTTCTGAATATTTGCCTCTTTGTGTGAGTGGATGTTCAAATGTCTAAGTACATTTCTCTCTCTCTCTCTCTCTCTCTCTCTCTCTCTCTATATATATATATATATATATATATATATATATATATATTCTTATAAATTTGTGATGGTTTCCATCAGTTTTAATTTGTATGCTTGTGCCTGCTTATACATGTCTTTTGTTGTTTTTTAATGATATTGCCAGAGAGAGCATAAAACAAGCCTACAGGGGCATAATTCCAGTCTGGTACTACCAAAAGGCAATGTTAACATTAGGAACCAAACACATCAACCTAGTTACCTGAACAGTCATGTCTTTTAACTTTATCCTGTTGTTTGCATGCTTCCCTTAATAAAAATTTGATTTGGAATTCCTTATGTAACTGCCTGTCACCTTTGCCCTTTTTGGGGGAGTGGGGGGTGGATTTGAATCTCTGGCAGAGTGTTGTATCTTTGCCAGAACAATAGCCATGGTTCATGTTTGCCTTCCTCATTCTTTCACTTTCTTGTGTTTCTGATTTCACTCCTGTAATGTAGCCCACTTGCATATTGCAGCTGTTATACAGGTTTTGATGGCAGTGCGTGGATGACTGTGATCGGCTTGATTTTAGAGCTTTGAACAGTGCAGAATGTATTTTTGCACATATGTTGTACTTTTCATTTTGCTTATTGGTTGTTGTAATGTTTTATTATGTTTATGACATTTTTACACCACCATTTAGTCAATTACACTACCATTTTATGTGTTGTTCAGCTCACACAGCTATTTAGTTGTTTGTAAATGTGCTGCATTGCTACTGCATGATGAGTAGAAGTTGCAACACGTGAGATGATCATTATTCAAGATGGAGGCCCACTACTCATGTTGTCCAAGTTTCCTGATTTATGACTTAACTAAGTCTGTGCATGTTGTTAATCAGATCAATTTAGGGAGACCATGGTTTTAAACTGTGAATCTCGTTTACAGATTTAAGATTAGATTATCTGGCCCACATTGATCTTATGGTTTTGACCCTTGCCCATTTTACTGACTGCTCTCTTTCTCTAATTTCCTGGTCCTAATGGCAATTAAGTTTCCTACTCATTATACAGGGTCAGAACAGACTCTGGCCCACTTACTAAACTCTAGTTTTCATTAATTAGAGCCTGGCAAACTGGTGATCCTTTACAAATAGAGCTGGGCTGTTTTTGCGGAGTCAGATGATTATTATCGGGTAGGTGAATTCAAGAAGCATGGTGTGTGCAGTAGATCAGTTTGATATATTCTGTTGATATGGATTGTGTAGTGCCTGTATGTAACAGCTGACACTATATAATTTTTTTCATGATGTATGTGTCATGATTTATCTGGTGGCTTTAATTTTGTAAGATTTTTTTAATATTATTTTCTGGGTTTCAAACACCAAGGAATCCATTAGTTATATTTATTTCTTATTTCAAATTGTTTTTAATTATGCTGAATTAAATTACACTCACCAATAGTAACATATTATTTTCTTATGTGTGCCACCATTTTTGTTGACAGTTGCTATGCAGTTATCTGGCAAGACGATTGGCAGAGTGTGATGTATGATGTCAGCAATGCAACTGTTTAAAGGTCAGCGTGTGCATTCCCACATCGTCTGAGATGTCATCCTCTTCTTAAGAAAAACCTTTAGTAATTATTCTTACTAGTTTTTTACTGGTTATGAATTTGTCTGTTCTTTGATTTTGTTTAACGTTAGCTTGTTTTGCGTTTGGTTACATATCTTCTTTTAGCTATGAAATCCTGCACTGTATCCCAACTTTGATGTTTGATTTAAGTCTTGATTTTTATCTATTCATTTCACGTCTTCATAGTTTTGATCATTAGCTGATTTTGACTTTGTGATTTGTCCCAATTCCCTTTTCCTTTAAAAAATACTACTACTCCGTGCCTAAGTAAACGACACACATGCACTCAGCCATCCACATGATCTAAAAGAAAACTTAATTTATTAGACCAGGCCACCTTCTTCTATTATTCCATGGTCCAGTTTTGATTCTCATGTCCGTTGTAGGCACTTTCAGTGGTGGACAGGGGTTAGCATAAGCACTCTGACTGGTCTGCGGCCACAGAGCCCCATACACTGCAAGCTGTGATGCACTGTGTGTTGTGAAATCTTTATGTTGTGGCCAGCATTATGTTTTTCCACAATTTGTGCTACGGTAGCTCTTCTGTGGGACATGGTAGGATTTGCTCCCTATGCTCATCAGTGACCACTGGGCGCCTATGACCCTGTTAGAGTTTTACCCATTGTCCTTCCTTGGACCACTTTTGGTAGGTGCTTACCCACTACATATCTGGAACAACCCACAAGGCCTACCGTTTTGGAGATGCTTTGACCCGGTCATTGAGTCATCAGAATTTGGTCCTTGTTAAAGTCGCTCAGATCTTTACACTCTGCCCATTTTGTACCTTCAAGAACTGACTGTTCAGTTACCATTGTAACAAGATAATCATGGTTATTCACTTCATCTGTCAGTGGTTTTAATGTTATGGATGATCAGTATATGACATCTTTGCTAAGTACAGAATAGGTGGCCAAATCACCTAGTAGGAGTCACTATTATTAGTAACTAGCAAAATACCTGCGCTTCGCAGCGGAGAAGTAGTGTGTTAAAGAAGTTATGAAAAAGAAAAGGAAACATTTATTTTAAAAATAACGTAACATGATTGTCAATGTAATTGTTTTGTGACTGTTGTGAGTGTTGCTGTCATCAAGGATTTGATTATCATTATTTCTTTCAATCAGGTTCATATTTGGAGGATGTGTTGTGTTGAAGTTACATTCCGTATTTGTCTCGTCTGTCCCTGACCATCTCATCTTCGTTGTCAACCGTTGTAAAGATAACAGGTTTCATTCATTGAAGTGTTCACTACCCATATCGGTACTCGTGAATCTAAGATGTTTAACAGGCATTCCCGGTATTAAGTTGTGGATTTGCCTGCGAATATTTAGCAGCAGTGTGTCTATGAACGTAATTTAAACTTAAGCTTTACACCTTGCTTTCCTATTGATATGTCTACAAAGGCTAGTTCAGCGTCAGAGGGTTGTTCCTTTCCTACCGCATCAATAAACAGCTCATCTTCTTCTTTATCTGAGACATCACACACTGTATGTATGGGTTTACTTTTCCCAGTCCTGCAAACTTTAGCGAAGTGGTTCAATTTACCACATTTTTTACACTGTCTTCCTTTAGCTGGACATTGACTTTTTCCACTGTGTGCTTTGTTTCCGCAGTAGCTGAACTTATGAATATGCGTGTATGCGTCACTCGCTTCATATTCTTTTGCTGCCTTCTCAATTGTGAAATGCGCTTTTTGTTCAGTGCTCGGTGGAGCTCTTTGTTGTTGTCTGCGTACTGCGTTCACAGTCAGTTCACGTGAGCCACTCAGAGTACATGCATCGAAGGTTCTCAGCTTTGCTTGTGCTATCTCATGTGATCTTGCGATGTCCACGGCTTTATTTAATGTTAGCTCAGACCCGGCACTTAAAAGTTTCTCTCGCACTTTTGCTGAGTTTGTGCCAAACACTATTCTATCCTTGACCATCTCATCTTCATTTGCATAAGCACAGTCCTTCACCCGTGAATATTTAGCGGCAGCGTGTCTATTGGATTGCTGCTGACGGACGGCCTTATATGGGCAGGCACTCAATTACGTGGGAGGCGTGGTGATGCGGGACACAACTCCGCCTCACACGGTGACTGAGCTGCAGGCTATGGCCGGATATATGTACATAAGCAGGATTCAGTTATGACCGTTACGCATAGAATTTTGAAATGAAACCTGCTTAACTTTTGTAAGTAAGCTGTAAGGAATGAGCCTGCCAAATGTCAGCCTTCTACCTACACGGGAAGTTGGAGAATTAGTGATGAGTCAGTCAGTCAGTGAGGGCTTTGCCTTTTATTAGCACAGATAACAGTACTTATGTTTATTAGTAAACACATAAAAACAATGTCTTTGTCTCAGTAATGGCGCAGGTATGGCCGGCAATACATCAGGAGAATATATTTATATATGAACTAGCAAAATACCCGCGCTTCGCAGCGGAGAAGTAGTGTGTTAAAGAAGCAATGAAAAAGAAAAGGAAACATTTTGAAAATAACGTAACATGATTGTCAATGTTATTGTTTTGTCACTGTTGTGAGTGATGAGTGTTGTTGTCATATATATATATATATATATATATATATATATATATATATATATATATATATATATATATAAATATAAATATATATATTTACACACACACAAACATATATATATACATATCTATACATATACACATACATATACATACACACATACATACACACACATACATACACACACATATATACACACACATACATATATATATATACATACACACACACATATATAAACATATATATACATATACATACATATCTACATATATACACACACAGCTATTTCAGATCAGTGCAATGCTGCTTGTTAAAACGGATAACTCCGCTCTTACGTGCAAGTCTGCGTGGATATTATGAACTATCGTATTTGTTCAAGTTCTATTTAAATTTTAAATAGAAGGAATTTTTATTTAGTCGACAGAAATATCTTTGGTAGGAATGGTAAAACAGACAGGAATATTATTCCTGAATAAATCAACTCAAACCTTAAACAACTTATAATATTTTGCTCTCCATAAAAATATATCCTGTCTAAATTATACAAGTTAGAAATAAAGTAAACATTAAAAGAACAAACATTCAAATTTCTTTACTCTTATGTAATTTTATATTTTATAAAAATAAACTTAGATTTTAAATATCCCAAAAGATTTTGCTCTCCATAAAAATATATCCTGTCAAAATTATACAAATTCAAATATGAACATGCTGCATAACAAAACCTAGAAATATAAATAAAATGTGTTCCTTTCAGCAATAACAAATCAAATCATTCAGTTGTCTTTGCTCATATGTCATTTTAGAGCTGGACGCCTGGCATCTTTTTGGCAACAGGTTCGTTTCTGTTTGGTGTGAGGTTCTGTGTTGTGGAGATTCTCAGGATGGATTGCAGGTGCTCATCAGTGAGGCGACTCCTGTGTGCTGTTTTGTTAGTCTTTATCACTGAGAAGAGCTTCTCACACAGATATGTGCTACCAAACATGCACAAGGTTCGAGCCGCATGTAGACGGACTTTTTTTGTTCTTCAAAGTCACCAAAGCGCCGTGCAAACTCAGTGCGCTCAGTTTATCAGCAAAGTGCGTATTTGGGAACACCGTAGTGACGACTTGGTTTAACATTACTTGGTAACAGGGAAAGTGGGGCAAGTGGTTGTGTCTCCCATAAAAGCAGCTCAATTGAAATCACTTTGTGATTGTGCACGGTAAAACGTCCGCTGAAGTGTCAGATTCTTATTTAATTCTTCTGCTTTCTGTATCTTCTGCATTGCATTCAGGTCTTTCAGGTTACCCTGATGTTTTGTTTTATAGTGCCGTCTTAGATTAAATTCTGTAATTACAGCCACATTAGCTCCACAAATGAGACACACGGGTTCAGTAAACATATACTCAGCCTCCCATCGGTTTTAAAGGCTCTATTTTCAGAATCAACTTTTCTCTTCAGCATCGTGTGAGCTAGCTTCGCAATAACTTGCAGCATCTTAAGCTAGACTTGATTAACGCAGTAAGTGTTCGGCAAGGCAGCTGAAGCGCTGCATTATGGGATCTGTAGTTTATTGTGTTACCAGCGCTTCATATACCGGCTTTAATAACAATAATACAGTATATAAAATGATCTCGGGCGGATATAATTACGCCGGGCGGATGTGGCCCGCCCTTGAGTTTGACACATATGGACTAAATAGAACTTGAAAAGATATATTTTTCAAATGTGATCGCGCAATTCAGATAGAGTTGACGCACTACAGCCTGCATGCCTCAATAAGTCATCCTCCCCTTGCCCTTACTTTTTTACCGTTCATCTAATGAATACACTGAGTATGGCTTTACCAAAACAATCACTGATGGCGAATAAAGTATCCATTATTCGAGTATGTAGATCGGGTTATATATATATACATATATAGCGGAGAAGTAGTGTGTTAAAAAAGCTAGAAAAAGAAAAGGGAACATTTTAAAAATAACGTAACATGACTGTCAATATACAGTATTTGTTTTGTGAGTGTTACTGAGTGTTGCTGTCATCAAGGATTTGATTATCATTATTTCTTTCAATCAGGTTCGTATTTGTAGGATGTGTTGTGTTCAAGTTACATTCCGTGTTTGTCAATCGTTGTAAAGATGACAGGTTTCATTCATCGATTCGTTTCTTACTGCATCAATAAACAGCTCGTCTTCTTCTTTATCTGAGACCTGACACACTGCATGCACGGGTTTTTTACACTGTCTTCCTTTAGCGGGACATTGACTTTTTCCACCGTGTGCTTTGTTTCCGCAGTAGCTGGATTTATGAATATGCTTATCAGACGCTTCATATTTTTGCTGCCTTTTCAATTGTGTAATTCGGTTTTGTTCAGCGCTCTTTGGAACTGTTGCTTTTTATCTGTGCACTGCGTCAGTTCATGTGAGCCACTCGGTGTACATGCATCGAAGGTTCCCAGCTGTGCTGGTGCCATCTCGTGCTATGTCCATGGCTGTATTTAATGTTACCTTAGTCCTGGCACTTAAAACTTTCTCTCGCAGTTTCGCTGAGTTTGTGTCAAACACCACCCTGACCATCTCATCTTCCTCTCCATAAGCACAGTCCTTCACCCGTGAATATTTACCCGTGGCAGTTTGCTATTGGATTGCCGCTGACGGACGGCCTTATATGGGCAGGCACTAAATTACAAACGCCAGCGCAGCCTGTCTATGAACTTAATTTAAAGTGTAGGTTTACATCGTGCTTTGTTTCAGTAGCAGAACTCATGAATATGGTTGTATATGTCACTTTCGCCGCTTCTTATTGTTTCGCTGCCTTCTCAATTATATAATGCATGTTTTCTTCAGCGCTTTTTGAGGTCTTCCTGGTTTTCTATGTACTGCGTGATTACGTGGGAGGCGTGATGATGTCACACGAAACTCCGCCCCCACGGCGTTGAAGCTCATCTCCATTACAGTAAATGGAGAAAAACTGCTTCCAGTTATGACCATTACGCGTAGAATTTCGATATAAAACCTGCCCAACTTTTGTAAGGAAGCTGTAAGGAATGAACCCGCCAAATTTCAGCCTTCTACCTACATGGGAAGTTGGAGAATTAGTGATGAGTGAGTGAGTGAGTGAGTGAGTGAGTGAGGGCTTTGCCTTTTATTAGTATAGATATATATATATACCAGTAATGCCGCACTGCACGATAACATGCAGTGAATACACTTGACTTGAGCATTCATAGATTTCATAATCTTTCTCTGTACGTTTAGCATTCGTTTGCTCAGAGGTTGATGTGCTTGCTGCTTCCTAAGCAGCTGTTGTTTTCTCTACCCTAGCAGCCCAATTCTTCTCTTCTTTTGTTGGCATCTATTTGTGTTAAAACTGATTCAGTGTTTGTGTTGCAATTACTTAGTACTTTTTCTTTAATTTTTCACTTAAGCTGGCACTTAAGTCTTCAGTCTGCCTCAAGAATGATTTAAGATATGAAGAGGTAGAGGAAGTGATGGTGAAGGTGGTGGGGATGAGAATGGTGCCAATATGCATGCACCACCCTGCTGGCCGCTGCCAAGAGTTGATTCTACAATAAAATAAAAATAAAAAGAGTAATAAAAATCATCAACCTGAAATGGATAGTAGACGCCACGTAGTATATTTGTACCAAATGTCAGGTCAATAGTTCAAACGGTTTGCAAGCTACAGGTGATTTAAAATCCTGGACAGACAAACGAACAGCCACGGTAGCATATTATATATAAAGACATTTATAGGGTGGGCCAAAATGCAGAACCACATTTCTCAAGGTCATTGCACGAGAAGGAACAGCCAAGTGGGTTGGGGATCCTTTGATAGACGATCTCTTGTAGCAACATGCCTTAGTACAGTGCGCACCATGCTTTTGCTGTCAAAGCATTCTTTAAAAACAATGAATACATCATCACTACACAATGTGCCTTCCAAACGCACTTCAGCATTCCTCCTAACTGTAACATCCCAAATTGGAAAAACAATTCTTCAGTGGGTGATTAAATTTAGACAGATGGGTACAACTTTGAACAGAAAATCTCCAGGCCGTCCTTGGACTGTACAAATGCCTGAAGACATCCAAGCTGTAAAGGCATGAATTTTGCAGTCTCCTAAACATTAAGCGCACAAACATGCTTTTGCCTTAGGCATTTTCATACGTCTTTGAGGAGGATTTTGCATGAGGATCTTAAATTCCACCCATACAAAATTATGGTAATGCAGAAACTCACTGAGAGAGACTGGGAGAGCCATAGAGAGTTGTGCGTGAACATTGTGCAAACCGTTCATCGAGATGCCATCGTCGTGTACAGCAACAAGGCACATTTCCATTTGAGTGGTTGCATAAATAAGCAAAACTTTCGCTATTGGGCTGAAACCAACTCTCATGAACTTCATTGGAGACCCCTGCACAGTGAGTGTGTTACAGTATGGTGCACCGTTGCAGAATTTGACATTGTAGGCCCTTACTTTTTTGAGGACGGGAGAGCAACGGTCACCGTCACTTCAGAATGTTACATTGAAAGGCTAGAGAACATTTTGGTGCCCCAACTGGAAGAAATGGATGTGGTGGATGCCAGGTTTCAACAGGATGGAATAACAGTTCATGCAGAGAGATCCATGCAAGTTTTGCGGGAGATGTTTCCAGGGAAGCTGATCTCCGTGTGCGGCGATATTGGGTGGCCTTCACGTTTGCCTGATCTCGATCCATACGATTTCATCTTGTGGGGTTATCTCAAGTTGAAGGTATACACACACCAACCTCAAAACTTTGAAGGCCTCAAGGACGCTGTTCGCCACAAAATCGCTGCTATTCTTGTTGAAATGGCTGAATGAGCCATGTGAGTGTTCAGAAATCGTCACAAAGAATGTATTGCTAATGATGGCCACTACCTTCAAGACATAATTTTTAAAACACAGTGAAAAAAATCTATTTTGTATACCCTTTCTTGTGTTGTAATGAAATTTATTTTATCTTGTAGCATTTTTGTAGAATAACCGCTTGAAATGTGGTACTTCTTTTTGGCTTACTCTGTAAATATGTAGTCATCAAGCTTCAAACATATTCATAATTTTCCTCAATTATAATGTCATCCTGTTTTTGATAACAATAAATTTTCTGTAGATGAGATTTTTCTTTCTCATCATTGGAGTGCTTTTATCATAATTGTGCAATATTACAGTTTATGACCTTACTACTTTTCATACCCTTCTTTAACGAATAAAATTTTATATAAAATGTGCTGCACCTCTGGGAACCATGATACAACTTTATTGAATTATGAAGCTGTGCTCTCCAGAGTGCCTGCAATCCGTTTTTTTTCCAGTTGCAAAGATTAAATAAAGCTTGTTTCTGAAAGGTAAATTGTTTAGGAATGAGGGATGGCTTGCTTTGTAATTGATGCACTGAGCAGGAAATACAAATATTAAATCTGTGTCTGTTGGGCTCCATTCAATGGCCTGAAAGCTGTATCTGGGCAACTGCTTTGGGCTTTTGTGAACTGGTTTGTCTGTAGAAGAGTATTTTTCACAGATATACAACTGATAAAGGAGTCTTAGGCACATGCCCCGTGAAGGCATTTATCAGATGGGGGAGAAAGTAGAAATCAAGAAAAGATAATACGTAGGAGCCTGAAAACACCTGCCATTTAAAGTCATCTACAGTAGTTCTCAATTTTCATATCCAAGTGTCATTCATACTGTTTTGTGAGAAGTGGTAGACTAAACTACAAAATGTCATCATGAGTGCCATTTTGTGACATAATTCATTCTGAAACATGAACTCATGTTGCTGGGAGTAGGTGTAGGATGCTTCTTCTCATGCCCTACTCTAAGGTGAGACAAATTCTTATCCTAGTCAGACTTTTAGCATAATTTCTAGGAATAATTCTGACATGCTTAATAAATACAAGCACTAGTCTATTGAAGTCTTTTGGGTACCTGTATCATGTTAGGCAGAGCTTTTTAAACCCTTTAGCCTAACCAATGTGGCTTGGAGCTCTTCCATTAGAATGTCAGCTTCAAGCAAGCGATAAAATTATTGTCACTGAGCAGGATGTGCCTGTCTCTCCCACTTCATAAATTCAAGTCAGGGCAAACAAGTGAGTAATTAAAAGCCTCAAACAGTGTCCAATATCTGACCAAACATATTAGGTTAGCAATCAGATCTAAGCGATAAGGTTAAAGGTGTGAATTTTGTGACAAAGGTTGGCTGTTTTTTTTTCTTATTTGCAATGTTGCATTGGAGACACATAGTAAACACTTGGTGCTGTGCATGCAGCACAAAAAGGACAAGGGAGAAGCCTGCTTAAACAATTTCAAAATGAAAAGGTGCTGAAGCCTATCCTAGCAGCCCTGGGTGCAAGTAATGAAAATATTCTGGACATGGTACAATTACACACATAGTTTCATACTTGCAGGTTAGTTACCATTTGGCGTAATCGGCACATCTTTGAGAGTATAGGAAGACAATCTACACCAAGTAAAACCCACCAAGATACTTGGAGGACATGTATTCTACACACAGGCAACAACTGTCTCCTGGATTTTAAATCAAGATGCAGCAGCACTAACCACTGTACCACCATGCCACCCATTTTAGAAAGATGCACTGTACTATTCTTATGGTGTGTGGTAATTTTGAGAGTAAACATTAAAAGGTAGTCTATAAAATTATTTTTCAATGAGATTAACTGTTTGATATGACAGCAAAGCAACAAGTTTTCACTCCCATGAGATACATGTCAGCTCAGATCATCATGCCCTTCTTTCCCTTGCAGGTGGCCAGACCTGTAACCTTCCTAGCATCTGACAACACACTTCAACTTTCCTTGCAGTTCTGCTAAATTTATTCTCCTCATTGTACACTCAGTTACTCATTGAGTCTTGCTGAGTGGGAGGGTTTCAAAAGTAAGTATTAGGGCCAGCTGGATGCTGCTGGGGAGAATACTCCATTGCCAAAGAGATGTGTACAACCCTATTACCAGTCTTCAGGAGAGCCTCAGAATACACCTGAAAAGAAGGAATAACTTGTGAACATTTGTCTACTGGGAGAACATATTCTTTTAGGGCTGCCTTGAGACAAATGACCCCAACCCCATCTTTAATACACATCTTCATCACAAGAAGAGTGTGAATAAACACCTCCTATGAGGAGATGGAGAAATGCAAGCACGAAGAGGCTGCACCATTTCACCAGTGGCAAAATGAAGCCCTTTAGAATAGGAGAAATATGATATTCTCCGGCAAGAGGGTTGGTTTCCATGGTTAGACAGCCTCTCTGAACTGAGCAAAACTATGAAAGGAAAGGATTCAGCCTTTAGACCATGTGTTGGTTAAGGAGTTTGAGTTTTGTTCTGCCCTGTGATTTAGTTCAGGGTCATTTAGACCCCAATTACATTTTACTACTCTCACTGAATCCCCTTAAAATCTCTGCTGCTCTGATTTTCAATTTCATTTAATTTTGTTTTAAAAAAAATATATAAAAATAGTTATGACATGGAGGAAGAGGGGGAGAGAGATTGGTGCACCATGATAGAAAATCAGTTAAGACATTTATTTGTGTTCCCAGGCAACACTGGAAAATCCCAGCTGATTTACCAAAGATTCTGAGTGCAGTGTTGTTACTTGGGCAAGAGAGCAGGGACTCAGAATGTGAGCAGATCCTCCTCCGAATCAGACAAACCAAAGTATGTGTGGCTGCACCTTCTTGTCACAATGCCTTAAAAACCAGGTGCGTCCATACATAAACAAAATCAAAATTAAAGAATAATGCACATAAACAACATATATCAAAGAATCAGGAATAAACAAAAGAAACATAAAACATGAATCTGAACCCCAGCCAGGGGAGGAATCCTGGCTGAAACATGTCAGCAGCATAGACAATGAGATAAGGTGTCACTCTCCATCCTTAAAGCTCAATGTCTCTCCCGTTTTTTTATCGTAAATGAGGTGTCTTTTAAAACCAATTTAACTCCCATATTCAGCGATCAAATGCTTGATTGTAATGAACATCAGAAGGCTCAGTAAGCCGTAAGACATTGCACTGTGCATATCCATCTGACTTGATACCCATTGCTTCTTGGGCAGGTCAAAGAACTGTCAAGCACAGGGATTCAGGCTAAAATGAGGTGAAAAAAATGGAATGCAGCATTTACGTTTTAAGCAGCTGTTCCAAGCATGACTGTTTTGCGTATGGAAATGCTAAAAAAGGCTTTTAAAATTCCTATTGATGACAGCTTTCTCTTTGTGTTTGCTTCTTCCACACATATTTCCATATGTATCTGTCGCTTTAATAGACCAGCTGGCACCGTTTTTGCAGTGCGGTGTCATTAAAAGCAAAACAAACACATCATTTAATAATGCCAGGCCTCAATACTGTTTGCAGAATAGTTAGAACCAAGCAAATGTTAAGAGAATGTGAAACTTCTCTTGGTTAGCAGATTAGTGGAGAAGTAGCTTGCACATGTCACTGGGTTGACAATGGCGGTTACATCTGATAAAGTTAAATACTAAATCTTAATTAAGAATAATTGCTGTTGAAACTAGAGAAATGTGGAAGCCAGTCTTAGATATCCAGTGGGCCCAATTAATTTGCACCTGCACTCCAAATGCATCACCCGTATTTCTACCTATAGCCAGTGGAAGTCTGACCTTAGGCTGCAGTAACCTTTGATCGATTCAAGTGGACGTTGCACCTGCAGGTTATTTGTTAGGGTGTTGGGCATCCTAGATAATAAATTTGTTGCTAATGAGGAGTCAAATCTGTGCTGTCATGCCTGTCAAGAAGGTCTTAGGCAGAAATGCCAAATTAGCTTATTGTTTTCAAGAATTTAGAGTTTGTGCATCCACTAGATTTTATTTTTGTTAGTTGCTCTAAAACGTGTGACTAATGAACACAAGAATAGAGTTAAACACACAAGGTGTTCTCTCATTTTTTGCCTTGATCCAAGGGCATCACATTTTTTTATCTGGAGGTTAAAAGAAATCCATTCTCTCTTTAGTTGCTTTATTGCCATGTGTCGCAAAGACTAGAGATCTAATTTGCATGTGCTGTCAGTAAAGCAAAGCAAACATATAATGCAAAAAATCACTATAGATGATTCAATATAGTAATTAACAAAATGCATGTTCCTTTGCAGTACTGTTCCTGTCAGGCAAGGTGAGCAGAGGTTTACACGTGACAGCTCATCTGCCTTAGTGGTGAAGATCATTAAATTATTCACAGAGATATGGAAGCATCAGGTTTTAAGCCAGTTGCTGCAGTGATATGACCAGAAACGAAGTTAACACAGGCACAGCCAGATATACTGTGGCTAGAGTAATTCACAGGATCAGCTAACAGCATCAGACAACAAATGAGTACTTGGGTGTGTAATACTACTGTTTCTCAGTATGACAAGATCTTCAACAGGTTTGTGGCCTTTGTCTTCTGAGATCTCACCATAAAGGCTAGAAGATGAGAGCCATACGATACAGGGTTTGGAAACACTTTTCTAAGATAATGGAGACTCAAGGGTAAATTTATTACAAATGCTTACACAGAGAACCATAGACACATGGAATATGTTACCTAGTAGTGTGGTAGAGAATAGGTCATCTGCCTTACAATTGAGACAAACAAAGTTTTTAATGAGAGAGGACTAGGAGAAGTTCGTAGTGAAAAGTTGAGGCTATATCCTCCAATATTCTTTTCAGATGCATATTAAATAAGATACTGGAATACCAGGGGACATGAAACGGATGCATCAGACTCATTTAATTGAGAAACTCCTATATTTGTCTATGTGTGTTTTGAAATTGTCCTCTTCTACAACTCTACTTTAGCAGGAGGGAAGACAAATTAAGGATCCCCAATGGCTGGCTGTGTCATCTGGCTCCAGAGATCATCCGTCAGCTTTCGCCAGACACAGAAGAAGACAAACTCCCCTTCTCCAAGCACTCTGATGTGTTTGCATTTGGGTAAAGTCTTTCTAATTCTTTTTCATTGACTGCCAGTTTTATCATCAAAGTCTAAAGGAGTATGAAGTTCTTAAATTTACACTGTTTTACAGTAGACAGTCATCAGATTATTAATAGAACTAAGTTTCAGTTCTGCACAATGATAAAGAGTTTTGACATATACTATGTGGAGGTGCTCACACAGTTTATTAGTGTTAATAGATTTGAATAATGGATTGACGAATGTATTCTCTGCTTCTCTGAAAGGTATCATAATATCCTACTGTCATTTGTCTCAGCCAGGGTTCCACTCCTGGGGGAGGGTGGTCAAATTAGTTTTATGTCTCTTTTGTTTTTTATTCTTTTTATAGTGATTATTTGCATCTTTCTTTATTTTTAGTTTTGTCTATGTAAATAACCAGCCTTTGTTATTTTACATGTGTTTTGTCGGTGGTCACCTTCAGGAACTGCCCTCCACCCTATATATGCAGAAGGTTTAACACAGTTCCTGATGGTTCATAGTGAATGAGCAAGGGAGTTGATCTCCTTCTGCTTTGTGTTATGATCTTGCTTTTGGAAACTGTATTGGGACTAGTTTGATTTGGATTACCTTTTTTCAGGTTATTCCATTTTGCCTGTGTGCTCCATGGAGCTCCATTGTGATTGGAATACTTTTTTGTGAAGAATAAATATTTTTGTTTTATAAAGATTTGAGGCTTGCCCTTATTACTAACAGGGGTTTGATAGTGACAGCTCCCTCTAGTGGTATATATCTCAGAATGTGTTCCTGCACATGCCAAGTGTCATGGTTTCTCTGATGGTGAAGCCAAGGTCATACACCATGTAGATTTGATTTCCCTAGTGCTGCCTGGCAGGTCCTGCTCAGTACCACTCCCTGACATACGCTCTTATAAGCAGCCCTGAAGGCTCATTGCCCAGTCCTGTTTGTAATCACCTGTAAAGCATTGTCAAGTCCAATTCAGAGAGTATCCTTGCCAAATGCCAAAGCACACAGAGAAGAACATTGTTTTCCTCCCTTCTCTTGAATAGAATTGTATTTCAATTTAAGATTTAATTTACATGTGACTGAGGCTTCATGATCTTTACTGCATTAACACACAATTCCTCAACATGATGAAATGATAAAGAACTTAGGAAATGCAGTCGATTTTGCCTTTAATGAATTTTAACACAACTGCATTTCTAGATGTTTTTGGTATTGAACATTCATCAATTGGAACAGCATTTTAATTGGTCACAACAATCATGAGAGTTTTTCTGAGAGACATTCATTCGGCAATGGCCTGCCTGGCACATGGATATTGATCAGACATTACTCATTTTGCTATGACACAGTTCAGATTTACAACTGCTAGTGATTTCAGGAGTCACAGAATTATCATGAGCCTGCTAAAGGCCTGATTTCTGTGTAGGATCATGAGTTACCAAACAGAAAAATAATGGAATGATCGCCAACAATTCTGTCTATTATTGGGGCTGCTGCACTAGTAGAAGATACTGAGATTTGAGTATATTAAAGATTAATTTAAACACGCTTGTAACAGAGACCCCTAAAGCTGGTATGCGTACTGAGATTTGTGTCTGCCGAGTTTCATTATCTTCTGACTGGCAAGCCTGCTAACTATAAATTATGCCTTCTGCATCACAACAAATCCTGCATTCCAGAGGGTGGAACACCTGTAATATGGGGGTTTAACTCTACATCATCTTTTCTGAAAATTGGAAAAACAATAATATTGAAGTTAAAAAAATTAAGGCTGACTTTTTTTTATTGATTTATCAATGCAGAATGTATGTACATGGACTAATCATGTAGGGTAACAGTGGTGGCAGGGACAAACTGGCCAAGTGGCCTACTGTTGAACCCCTTCCATAATTAGTTATGTCATTTGGCCATTTCTGCATTTAGGAATAACATGGAAGCAGTGTTTTATCTAAGAAATTTTACCTCAGTTATGTATTGCCTTCTAGCTTTTAAGATTACAGAGCTCATATCAGTAGGGTCTATAACTGACTGAGAGTCTGACTTGGATTTAACAAGTATAAAAGGCAGGATTGGGTGGTTCTTCTTGAATATTTCTGTCTCACTTGTTCCTCAAAGTTGGGAGTCTCTGGTAAGCACACACATAGATGTTCACTACTGACATCCATAATATCAGACTGTATCTGAGTGTGCAGTGCAGCTCCTGGTCCAGGCTTTGGTTTTGTCATATCTGGACTGCTGCCCCTCTCCACAGCAAGCCACTGCAGATGGTTGAAACTGCTTTGGCCTATCTGGTGTTCAACCAGCTGAGGCAGGCACACATCACTTTTATCTTTAGATCACTAAACTGGCTTCCTGTAGAGGCACATGGTAAGTTTAGACCCTTTATGCTTGACTACAGAGTAGTAAATAGGTCAGCACTTAAATATATAGAGACACTTGTGAGGTCCAATGTTCTTTCTCTACCAGTCATGTCTGCTAATAAATGGCATCTGGTGATACCACTTCTCTATGGCATCAAATCTCAATCCAGGCTCTTTTTGTGTGTAACTCCAAGCTGATGGAATGAGTTGGCCACATCCATTCAAATGTATGACTCCTTCAACGTGTTTGGGAACCATATGAAGACTCTCTTGTTTGGTGAACTCCTGTCTAACTGATATTAGTGTTTGTAATCTAGGAATAGTAACTTCCTTATATTTTGTTCACTTGTGTTGATCAATCCTATATCCTCGTCCTGTAATATTTGTTCCCAAACAGTCCTCCAGACTGATGTTTACTCTATTATGTTGAAGTCCTTTGTAAGTCACTTTAGATAAGTGTTTGCTAAGCAGATAAGTGAAAATGTAAATAAAGAGTTTCTAGCAGATGGCATGAACTAGGAACATAATGTATGTGCTTTTAAAAAATATACATTATTATACTCCAAAGGCAGAAGTTATAGTTGAATGTCTATTTGTACCCTGAAGATACTGTCATGTCTCCTAATCCTTCTTTACAATTGTGTTTGTAGTTCTAGGTTTGTGTCTTGAAATACATTATCATTTCTCTGTTGGCAGTGTGCCTCACTTATATGTGTTCTTTCACCCAAAGATAAAGCGGGTATATTTTTTGAATGAAAGATCGAAATGTGAAACTTAGTCAAGCAGCCTGAGACATTGTCTTTTGTACCTTTACCCTGTGATTTCACATGCTGCATATTACTGTCAACAGAAATTCCTCAAAAAGCTGCCAAAATACGGTATTATCATGGGAGAATGCCAATAAACTGCTAATGCTGTTAACTTAGAACAAATGACAAACATCAGAGGCAGAATCGTTGGCCTATTTTGTATGTGAACCTTTCAACAAAAACTCAAGGAAAGCTCATAAAATTTTTTAAAAAGCAACTGATCCACAACAGTTTGTGTTCAAATCTGAATATGATGGCCTGTTTATTCATATGTCCAAGTCCATTAAACTTTTGATGAGTAACTAAATGCAGCAGTGTAAACTTGCTTTTGTCTTGGCCCTTGTTGCCAACCCAGAATTGGATTAAGAGGATTCCAATAAAGGAGAGATGGATGTATCCACTGGGCACAGGATGGTGTGCTTGTCCATTACAGGGCTAGTTAACCACACATCCACATTTAGAGTCTGTAGTTAACCTAATGAGCAAATTGTTGGAGATGTAAAAGAAAAAAAAGGAATACCTGGAGAAAAAAACAATGTAGACATGGGCAGAAAATGCAAGCAGGATTTAAACCAGGAAAGTACAGTTAGTATTATGCAAGGTATGCAACATAAAAAGCTTTGATGCAGTTCCACACTGAAGATACATTTTGAAACTAGAAGCAATTGACATTAGAGTTAACCTACAAAACTGGATCTGAAGTTGGTTAACTGGCAGGAGACAAAGAGTACAGCTAAGAGGAGAATGCTTCACATGGAAGGAGGTCATCAGAGGAGACCCTCAAGAGTCTGTCCTTGTTCTGAGACTTTTTCTGAATTATATTAATGACATTAATTCCAGTGTAATTAGCATAAACATGTGAAATTCACAGATGATTCTTTAAGTGGAGACACCTAGGAGACAGCCAAAGCAGTTCTAGAAGACCTGGACAAGCTGCTGAACCTGGCAAACACTTGTAAAATGCATTTTAATGTAGAAGAATGCAAAGTGCTACATGTGAGCATAGCAAATGGCAGTTATAAATACAAGATGCGAGAAAAGCATTGTCTGAAAAGGATTTAGAGGTTTATGATGACATAACTTTTTCATTGTCTAAGTAGTATGCAGAAGCAATTAAAAAGGCAACAAAAATATTAACTAATATTGTAAAAACTGTTGAATATTAACTGGAAAAGCTTATGCTCAGGCTATATAATGCACTAGTGAGACTGCATCTAGAGTACTGAGTGCTCTGCTCACCATGCTACAAGAAAGAGCAACACTTGAAGCTATAAAGAAAAGAGCACCCATGTGCATCACAGGACTTAAGGACATGTTCTACTTGGATAAGCTTAGAGAATTAAACCTCTATAGTCTCAAGCAGGGGAAGCTGTTGTGAGGACCTAATCCAGACCTTCAAAATTCTCAAAGCATTGATAAAATTGATCCAGCAAAATTCTTTCAACGTAAGGATTAATTGGTTAATACAGGACACCTGTGGAAATTTAAGGGGAAATGCATTAAAGACGGAAGCCAGGAAGCAATCTGAAAAAACCAACAAGCCATGTAGTTGAAGAGATAATCCTGACAACCTTTAAGAAGTGTCTGAATGAAATATTGGGGTAGCATAGCCTGTAGCTAGACAAAGGGGTTTGGTGGGCTGAATGGACTCTGCTCATCTGTTATATGTTTTATGTTAAATGTTCTTGTTCTTATGCCCTTTCATAGCGTTATTATACAGCTATGTACTGTCTTATAATTTTCTGGATGTTATATTAAACTATCATAGCAGTCCAAAATTTTAAAGGGATTTTTTCTAGCCATGAATGTAGAAGAAATAATTAAGTATTACTATTTCATTAAAGGTTTAATAAAAGTAATATGCCTTTTGTTTCTGCTTGTCCTTGCGGGGGTTAAAGAGGACAGAGCTCATCTGCTTTCTCTCTCCAGTTCCTCCTCCTTAGGTGCCTTCAGTCATTCTAGGTGACTAGATCACAGAGCAGCCATGATTGTGCTCTGAAGTCCTTCTTACCATGCCATAAAGAGTTAGCCCAAAAATTCTGAAGGGGAACCTCATTTTGGCCATTTGGGAATGTGATCTCATTCATTTTGTCACCGTCCAAAGTTTATGTTGGTAGAAGAGGACAGGGGCATAGGTTTGCTGGTGAATAAAAAGCTTCCTCAGATTATTTAGCATTGCTTTCATCATCACTGCCTGGTCTGCCCATCCCCTCCTTTTAGCAATGATTTGCCAGCCTGGCAATATGTCACTTCATTACAATGTCCTACAATATTAGAATATTACAGAATAATAGGAGAGGATGATATTTCTTTGGGTAAATCTTAGCCAGGATTCATTTTTCTATTATTTGGCATGATGCGGCTTATATGCATAAAGCAAAAGTGTTAAATAAGCATAAAATGTTGCTTGAATGTAATCTACAGCTGTATATTTTAAAAATGTGAAATGAATCAAATGAAGCATTTATAAAACATATAAGAAAAAACACAATATATTCAACCAAATGTTATAAATGAGTATCAAAATAATCTATGATGCCTTTATAATGTGAATGATTTGAAAAGTGCATATTGTAATTTGTTCTGAAAGGCCTATTTCTTCTTAAGCCTGTGAAAAATTGGCACATGATCCTGATTTGGTAGATTCAGCTGTTCACTTTTTACAAAATAATATATAGTGAGACCCTGAGCACAAAGGTAGTGAAAACGAAAGGGTGGGTAAATGGATGGCATTAAGCCCTTCTTTCTGCTCATCTGTTCCTGCACCCACTCTTCTGGCAGCTTTCCAGGCCAGATTTTCTCCTTGTTTTCTTTATTTAAATTTGTTTTATTCACTCAGTGTCTCAGTCACACTTTTAACATATTATTTTTCTGTCCTTTCTATTTTTCAAGCTAAACTCAGAGCACATTTCCCTTGCACTGGATTCTGGACACTCTGGTCTTTAATTCTGATTACATGATACATTCTTACCCAGTCCACAAACTGGGCTAGCACCATTGAAATTAATTTGTGCATTTTGTGTTTTAGGACAATATGGTATGAGTTACATGCACGAGAGTGGCCTTTCAAAAGTCAGCCTGCTGAAGCAATCATATGGCAAGTTGGAAATGGAATGAAACCAAACCTCAGTCAGATTGGCATGGGGAAGGAAATTTCTGTGAGTGTCTTAAAGCTGAGAACTTAATGCATCTGTGTTGGATTTCTACATAGTTTGAAACCTTGTGCAAAGTGATGGATAGAAAATGATAACAATTAAATACAATAATAATTTACCATTTAAATATAATACAATAATCACTAGTTAATAAGGTAAGTTTCTTTTTTACCCTGTGAAATTAAATATGATAGTTGTGTTACCTGTTTAAGATAAGTTAAAATCCAAATAATCAACATAGACTTTAGCATTAAAGTTTGCAGTGCACCATGCAGTGCTGTCTCTGTTATATGCTGATTAGTATGAGATTTGTAAAACTAGAGTTAATGTTTGTGATGCGCCATCTGTTGGAGTGACAAATGCAATGCATACATCTCTGTAATATGCCATTAAAGCAGCATTATTGTTTGTGATGCGCCATCTGTTGGATTAATAGACACATAGCAAATGGACAGACAAATAGACGCAGACATTTGTCTTTTTATTAAGGTGGATGCCAGTGTTTATCAATGATTTCAGATAGTTTTTAGACAATTAATTGAAATATAATAGTTATTAATCAACATATTTTACCCAAGAAAACACAATATAATAATCATTCATCTTTTTTACCTAATGAAATATAATATGATGAAGATTTTTATGCCATTTTCTACCCAATGAAGTTCAATATAATTGTTAAATAATAATGTCAGATTTTTTTTATTCAATAAAATATAATAATCATAAATTAAGATTTTTCTTACCAAATAAAATACAATATATTAACCATTTTAATTATCAGATTATTTTACCAATGAAATCTAATGTACTAATCAGTAATAATGGTTTGTGGCCATCTTTGTTTAATTGTATCATGTTTGACGCTCAAAATTGCAAATTCCTCTTCCAGCTGAGTATGAATTTAAAAATATTTAGTAATGGATGGGAAGCTATTGCCATGGGTGGTGCTGCTGCCTCAATGATCACTCAACTTAAGTTCAAAACTAAAGCCTAGCAAATATCTGTGTGGAATTTACATGTTCTCTCCATGTCTCTGTTTGTTTGTTTTTTTTCCCCAATGGGTACTCTGTTTATCCTGCCTCATCCCCAGTTAGGTTAACTGGTGATTTTAAAATGACACCATCTGCATGAGTGAGTCCTGCGATGGACTGGCACCCTGGCCTGGCCCAGTCCCAGTGTGGATAATATAGGCTTCAGTACACTGTGAATCTAATTTGGATTATGCAGGTTTGATAATGTCATGTGAATAATAAAAAATTATCCTACAAGTCCTTAAACATGAGAACAGTTGCTGTTACCATGAGGGTAAATTCAGTTTTTCTAAATCTGACCAACATAATTTTCCTTTTGAAAAATTCTTCGTCTCTTTCTGGAATGGAGGACAACATTCAAAGCACTGAGAAAGTGGCTCAGACCAACCAACTCGGCCTTGCTTTGTAAAAAGCAGAACAGTTCATTTAAAAGTGTTCCTTGTTTCTGAGGAAGTTCACTTCATATAATCTACAGGTTTGTTTCTTTATGGAGACATAGAGGTGACTGACAAAATAATGGACACTCTTGATTAAACTGGAATGTGTCTGCAGTTCCAGTTTACATCATGCTTCCCATTTCAATATTGGTTCATTGGTCATGGGAGATATTTTTTTATGTTGATATGCCAGTTCTCTTTTGGGAACCACTCCAAACAGAGTGCAGTAGTTCTCTAATCAAAATGCCATGCAATTTCTTTGTCTTTTACTTTAAGATATATTTATAATAATAATAATAATAATAATAATAATCATCTATTACAATTAAATGGTGCTTTTCTAACCTACTCAAAGCACTTTACATAGACTGTGGTGAGCTACTTTAACCATCAACAATGTGCATCATCCTCCCGTATGATGCGATGGCAGCCATTCTAGTGTGGTGGGAAATTTAGCCAGGACGTCAGGGTACACCCTACTCATTTTGGAAGATGCCCATGGATCTTTTATGACCACAGAGAGTCAGGACTTTGGTTTTACAGTGCCAATTTTTACAGCTCACTGCCCCTATAACTGTACTTTAACATTTGGATCCACATACAGACCACAGGGTAGGCACCCTTTTGTGGCCTCACTAGCACCTCTTCCAGCTTTTTAGCAGTTTTTCCTCTGTTATGAAGACATATTGTTTCAAAACACATTGTAGTGTTTTATTTCTTTTTACAAGAACAGCATGTTATTAAGATAAGGACACACCAAATAGTCTTTTAAAATCTGAAGATATTTTTGCATTAATTTGTTTCTTTATGGCAAAATACTATATGTATAACTTTCCTGTTGAAAGTATTCTGCATTAGAGATCATGAAATCTTGTATGCCTTAAAATAGTTTGTTCTTTAGAAGAGCCCTTAGATATTTTATACAGTGCATCTGGAAAGTATTCACAGCACCTCACTTTTTCCACATTTTGTTATGTTACAACCTTATTCCAAAATGGATTATATTCATTTTTTAATCAGAATTCTACACACAACACCCCATAATGACAATGTGAAAAAAGTTTACTTGAGGTTTTTGCAAATTTATTAAAAATAAAAAAACTGAGAAATCACATGTAAATAAGTATTCACAGCCTTTGCTCAATACTTTGTCGATGCACCTTTGGCAGCAATTACAGCCTCAAGTCTTTTTGAATATGATGCCACAAGCTTGGCACACCTATCCTTGGACAGTTTCGCCCATTCCTCTTTGCAGCACCTCTCAAGCTCCTTCAGGTTGGATGGGAAGCGTTGGTGCACAGCCATTTTAAGATCTCTCCAGAGATGTTCAATCGGATTCAAGTCTGGGCTCTGGCTGGGCCACTCAAGGACATTCACAGAGTTGTCGTGAAGCCACTCCTTTGATATCTTGGCTGTGTGCTTAGGGTTGTTGTCCTGCTGAAAGATGAACCGTCGCCCCAGTTTGAGGTCAAGAGCGCTCTGGAGCAGGTTTTCATCCAGAATATCTCTGTACATTGCTGCAGTCATCTTTCCCTTTATCCTGACTAGTCTCCCAGTTCCTGCCGCTGAAAAACATCCCCACAGCATGATGCTGCCACCACCATGCTTCACTGTAGGGATGGTATTGGCCTGGTGATGAGTGGTCCCTGGTTTCCTCCAAACGTGACGCCTGGCATTCACACCAAAGAGTTCAATCTTTGTCTCATCAGACTAGAGAATTTTGTTTCTCATGGTCTGAGAGTCCTTCAGGTGCCTTTTGGCAAACTCCAGGCGGGCTGACATGTGCCTTTTACTAAGGAGTGGCTTCTGTCTGGCCACTCTACCATACAGGCCTGAATGGTGGATTACTGCAGAGATGGTCGTCCTTCTGGAAGGTTCTCCTCTCTCCACAAAGGACCTCTGGAGCTCTGACAGAGTGACCATGGGGTTCTTGGTCACCTCCCTGACTAAGGCCCGTCTCCCCCGATCGCTCAGTTTAGATGGCCGGCCAGCTCTAGGAAGAGTCCTGGTGATTTTGAACTTCTTCCACTTACGGATGATGGAGGCCACTGTGCTCATTGGGACCTTCAAAGCAGCAGTAATTTTTCTCTGACTTTCCCCAAATTTGTGCCTCGAGACAATCCTGTCTCGGAGGTCTACAGACAATTCCTTTGACTTCATGCTTGGTTTGTGCTCTGACATGAACTGTCAACTGTGGGACCTTCTATAGACAGGTGTATGCCTTTCCAAATCATGTCCAATCACCTGAATTTACCACAGGTATACTCCAATGAAGCTGCAGAAACATCTCGAGGATGATCAGGGGAAACAGGATGCACCTGAGCTCAATTTGGAGCTTCATGGCAAAGGCTGTGAATACTTATGTACATGTGATTTCTCAGTTTTTTTTATTTTTAATAAATTTGCAAAAACCTCAAGTAAACTTTTTTCGTGTTCTCATTATGGGGTGTTGTGTGTAGAATTCTGAGGAAAAAAATAAATTTAATCCATTTTGGAATAAGGCTGTAACATAACAAAATGTGGAAAAAGTGATGCGCTGCGAATACTTTCTGGATGCACTGTAGATGTCTATCAGGTGTTTTTGTACATTGAGCTACTGCCTCTTTTTTACAAACTAGCTTTTCTTCATTCAAATCCCTTTTGTCATCAGCCATTGTATGTCTCCTGCTGGGAAGAGTGTACAGAGTGTCCTCGAGTGATGCTAGCTCTGCTATTTACCACAATAAGTAACTTCCAAAATACATGAATTGACATTTAACCTTTCTGTTCTTTTACACCAGGACATCTTGCTTTTCTGCTGGGCGTTTGAACAGGAAGAGAGACCGACCTTCTCCAAGCTGATGGAAATGCTTGAAAAATTGCCAAAACGGAACCGGCGGCTTTCCCATCCAGGACACTTCTGGAAGTCAGCTGAGTATGTCAAATGAGTTAGGATCCCTCCCGCAGATATTAACAGGGTGGCCTCCCTGAGTAGATGGTGGTCAGTGTAACTGAAGACATTTTGATCTGCTGCCAGACACTCACATTGAACTTTTATAGTCTATCTCTGACCAACCACTCGATGAATGTGTACACTTTGGTTTTCTCACATACCATTCTACTATCAAAGACAGCATTTTTTGTGATAACTATGTATTTGTCTCTATTTATTTGATTGTTAATTTATTGGGAATATTGCATATTGCTGTAGGTGTACTTTCTCCAGCGCTTTTGTTCTCTGATTTTTTCCTAAAAGATTGAATGGCTTAATGCAGTCTGGTCATGTTGTGGACCAAAGGTCCCTATGAGCAGCAATACAAATTTCAGTAAATATCTCCTTTAAACACAGCATGAAGAAACCAATATTTCCAGATTCTTAGTGCACGTCTACATGCTCGGTGAATTAAATGGAAATTGTGAGTATTGTAGTGTTCATAAGTCAGCACAAATGTCTGTAAATAACACATAGCTGTAGCCTCAATGTTTTTGTTTCACAGAAGCGTAACTCTTGAAAGACAAAATTCCTTCCTTTGCATTCATTGTTCAATGCACAAAATTAATCATCTTAGTTGAAAGTTTGAGAAGAAAGCCTGAATAGGACTGAACAGGTAAAGATGGGCAGTGACAAAATCTGTTCTTGTTTCATTTCACTTGCCATAATGCCTTAATCATTAACTATTTTACTTTGTTTTGAATGGTTTTCCTCCCACAGAAACTTGGCATCATATCCAAGGTTAGTTCCTGCTTTACAACTGGGTGCCATTAGAATAGGCTCCTGCTTCCTGTGACCTTTAGCTCTAGAATGTTAAATTATATAAGTGTTTATTTCAAACAGTTTACTTTTAATATGACTGTTGGACTGTAGCAATGGCTGTATTAAAGGTAAGAACAATTTCCAGTCTTATTGAAAACACATATCAACCAAAATAATGAGCACGTTAATGCTGATTTCTTTTATTGAATTAATGCATGGATATATCTTTTATAGGACACTCCAAAGACCTTACTAAAGTACAATAGCTCAATCCACAGTAATTTCCAGAGATGGCTGTTAAAGTTCATTTGGGTGTATGCAGGGTCACCCTATGAATAAGCCCTACCTGGAGTTAGAATGCTATTGCAACCTTGGATCTCTTTATTGTTATTGCAAAATTCGATCATTATAACAATCTATGAAATTGTGTGTATCAGCCCATATCTGGTAATTAACCAAAGAAGGAAATAAAAGTTTAAACACACAAACAGACATAACAAACAAAATGGGGCTGGTTGATCCCCTCATACCCAAGCAGTTTGGCCCAGCACTTTCTGCCTTACAGTTGAATTAATGATGCTTAATTGTACATTAAGATGCCTGGTCTCATTTTGGAAATTGAATTTAGTTTTAGGGTCCATAAAAATGTGAAAGATAAATGCTTCTGAGAATTATTTGTTAATTTATCTCATAATGACTTAATGGTCACATGAGGTTCTTCACATAGGGTTGCATACTGCTTATACAGTCTGGTTTTTGCCTGTTGTTTACTTCACAGCCAAGCGTTTTCCTCCAGACCTTTCCTGGACGATACACATCATTGTAACTGCCAACTGACACTGCATACTTAAGCAGAAACACATCACATTTTTTATTTACTTTTATTTGTTTATTTTATAATTTGATTTGATGTAAGAAGTTCTTGTGATTCTTACAAATGTTTTAATTTCCTTTGACTTTTTTTATACTTTGTTGGTTCAATCATATTTTACAATAATATATTTGCCTTTTTTCTTTATTTTTCATGTTCTTTGTTTTCTAAATTTGTCATTTTGCCACCTGCTGTTTGGAACAGAAGAGCCTGGCCGTAAATGAAAGCTGGCATGGAATACGGCCCTGACATAATTTTGTTTGCTTTTCCCTCTGTTCTGTGATTGACAATAAAGAAAACAAAGTCAAAAATAATATGATTTGAGTAAAGATTTATTTTAATTTACCTTTTCATTTGAATTGTCCTTTTTCTGTTTGTCCTTTTCATTTCTTTTCATCCCCCAAATAAAGAATCTCACTTTCTGCTTGAATGCTCATCTCATCCAAATTCCGTAACACGATATTCACATATAGTGTGTGTGTATATATATATGTATCTATATATGTATATTTGTGTGCATATATATATGTAAATATATGCATTTGTAGTGTCATGGGGTGCCTTGCCCAGTGGGCCTGGTTGAAAAACAGAGAGTGGATGATCTGCATCTTGGATGAGCCACTAGCCAGGAAATGATGTGGATCCCTGGTAACAGGCCTGAGATAAAGAGTGTCACCATACTGCACAGTACATTATGGCAGTGGATCACAGGTCAATGAATGATGGTCACCTGAGTGGGCAGTACCCCTTTATGCAGGGGCACACTTAAGATGGTGAGCAATTCATAGGTATAGCCCAGGGGTGTCAAACTAAGTTCTTTCTGGGTTTCAGTGGCTGTAGGTTTTCATTCTGACAGTTTTTCCATCTATCCATCCATTATCCAACCCACTATATCCTAACTCAGGGTCACGGGGGTCTGCTGGAGCCAATCCCGGCCAACACAGGGCGCAAGGCAGGAAACAAACCCAGGGCAGGGCACCAGCCCACCGTAGAGTTTTTCCATTATTAATCAATTACTCATGGATATATTATATATACTTCTTTTGTCCCAAGGGGAAATAAAAATTTTACATAAGCTCAACATTATATAATAGAGTGCTGCTGCTGTCAATAACAGGGTTGTAGGTAGCAGCAAGATGAGGTGAGACCTGCCCAGATTGTACCTCAGATTTATATTTAGACATTAACATTTGAACAGAGCAGGTCCACGAATGGAACATGCTAAAAGACATTTACTTCCTTGTTTCAAGTCACCAGCATTCAGAATGATTCATCATTAAGACATTGGTAGCCAAGTGAACAATTTCTGTTGATGAGTCAGCCAGGATGATGCAACTTATCTCCCTGGGCAGTAACATGGACAAATTCAGTCAATATTTCAATGTGTGGATGTTTAGTAATTGTGCTGTGATCGTCGTTTTACTATTACTTCTTCACATAAAACAAATAGGCAAGTCAGTTATAATTAAGGCAAAATATGCCAGTATGTGCTTAGAATGAAACGCTGCAGTCACTGTGGCACCTCTAGGGTCAGAGGTTGATGCCCCTTGTGTAGTCCTGTAAGTGTGGGTCACAAGTGTAATGTCTGCACAGGCCATAGAAAGCAGCATTGCTTGGTGTGAACAGTAGTTTTAGTTTGACCTCAGGCCTTCAGTATAATTCTGATCTGAACCTCTGAAGGTACTTCAAAGGCTGCTTCCCATCATGAAGGCAGTTGTAAGAGTGTTCTAGAGGGAGTGCAATTTCTAAGTCATATGTTGTAGGGTCATTGTTGCCACGTGTATAGAGTTAAAAGAGTGCAACAAGAAGACTTAATAGAACAACTTGATAGAATGAAAAGCATTTGAGGTATAATCCCTAAATTGCGTATGCTTCATCCCCCATAGACTGTCATAGCTAGCCATTTGAATGGGATAAAAAAAAAACAAATGTGGAAACATTGTAGGCGTGGAGAGACTGGATTCAACTCATTGCTTATTCAACCTGTGGCTATGTGGGTTTTTCATCAGGTACTATGGATTGTCACTACAACCCAGTGATGTTTAGGATAGATTGACTAGTGCCTGTAAATTGGTCTGTCAGTGTGACTGGTGCTGGATCTTTGCATCTGGCTGAGGGGGGTGGTCCTGTTGTGTGCCCAGAAATGAATGGATGGATGGATGGATGGTTGGATAAACTATAATTTTTGGTGGAACTAAGAAGGGATGCAATATTTAAGAATATCTGAGTGAAGCATTTATGTATACACACACACACACAGTATATACACACTCAGTGAAATATGCAGACACACACATATGTAAAGCTACTGGACTAAATGTAAATTGTAAAATGTGAGTAAGTGATTCAAATTCCAGAGTTCAGCGGTAAAATAATGCAAGGCCATTAAATCATGTGACAATAGAATAATTCTCTCATAAAAACAACAATTGATAATGTTGAGCAGATGAGAGTGGTATGTCCTTCTGTACTGTCAACACTCGGTCATAACTCTTTTTGCTTATATTTTTGAATACCTCCTACCTCAGATAATTTAATTTCAGACAAAGTCTAAGAGCATCTGCTTAGTGTTTGGAGGGCAGAAGGCATTTTTTTGTTTGTTTCTCATCAATAGATGATGTTCATTGTGGAAGTATTTAATGAAAATTCAAAGGAGATGAGTCCCAGCATTCAGGGCTGCATTTGCAAAGCGTTCCTGAACTGGAAAATACAAAAGCTTGTATAGACTATGCTACTCACTGAAACGCTTTCTGAAAAGCCAATCACTTCATGCATTCCCCCTTCCCATCCACTCCAACCCCCCCATACGGCAGATAGTTCACCTTGGCACACAGCATTCGTATGGGTCTGTTGCTTCCCCTTCCAACAGCATACCAAAAACAAAAGGACAAAGGCAGGCGGATAAAGCGTCTTTATTTCCTAAATGTCTGTAAGGAATGTTGTGAATAACCTAGGAATCCTAACCAGGAGAAATGCCTACCGATTCTTGAGCTGCCAAATTCCTGCACTCTGTTGCGTTTTTACACTGATAATCTTCATCTCGCCTCTCTTTATGGTTTAAAACTGCTGCGTTCCTCTCTGCTGCAATATCCATGGAAACAGCATTAAGTGAAACATTTCTTAAACTTTACAATCTGGGGATTATTTCCTGAATTGGTGCCCTGTTTTTTTTTTAAGCTTTTCACAGTTTGAGTCTTTTTCATTTTAACTTTCTTATTTTGTGTACACTGGCAATTTAAAGCAGAAGTAAATTAAATAATGTACGGCGTCATTATGTCATCTTATTAGAGAGGCGCACCTCCTTTTAATGTTATTTATGTTAAATTCCCATTACCATATTAAATAAAGAAATATTAGAATAAATGAGGACGTTGCACCAATATATTTAAGTAAAAAAGTAAAATCTAATTAAATAATAAGTAAAATGATTTTTGCTTCATTTATAAAAATGCCTTTTTAATATACAATTCAATTTAATTTATTTTTGTGTTGTGCTCCTTGCTGACTGAAGTGCTTATTTACAGTTATAATGCTGTAATGGTAAATTACTAAACCATGCAATATTTACATACGTAAACATACAAATTAAGTTGAACAAACAGTAAAACATAAATAAGGATGTAAATAAAAAATGTTGTAATGTAGTCTGCACATTGCATATTGCAGCCGCCAACTCCACTGTCCAGCCTGATTATAGGAGCACTACACCCACCGTGCTGCTTCACACGTTAGTGGGTGGGATTCACACTAGAATTGGGATGGGGGGTGGTGCATTTAACACTCTCTAAGGCAACAAGTAAATTCAGTTCAGTTAAGTTTATTCTTACTGTATATAGCAGTCTTCTCTGAGGATGGAGAAATTGATTTAAAAATACACTTCAAGTATTATAAAGTGTATACAAAAGATAGATATGAATGACAATATAAGAAGGATAGGCAGATATGAATGACACTATAAAGTAGAGAATTTGATGGTGTGCCTATTCACCCATTGGAAGTTTTCACCGTTAATTTTTATACATCATTCAATTACAGTGGTTTTAATTTGGCTTTTTTAACACTGACCAATAGAAAATGATTATTTAATGTCAAAATGAAAACAGATCTTTGCAAAGTGGTCTAAATTAATTACAAATATAAAACAAAAATCATTGATCACCTAAATATTCACCCCATTTAAGTCAGTATTTTTAGATGCACCTTTAGCATCCATGACAGCCTTGAATCTGTGTGTACAGATATCTTTGCACATCTGGACTCTGCCATTTTCTATTTTCTTCGTGACAGAACTGCTCAAGCTCTGTCAGAATGCATGTTGATTGTTAGAGAACAGCCTAATTCAAGTTCAGCCACAAACTCTCTATTGGATTGAGATCTGGAAACTCCATGTCATTAACTTTGTTGATTTTAGGACTTCCTGTGCTGCTTTGGCTTCATGCTTGGGTTTTGTTGTTTTGCTGGGAATTAAATCTTCTCTCAAAGTTCAGGTTTCTTGCACACTGCATCAGGTTTTCCTCAAAGTTGAGATTTTTCAGATTTTTTCCTCAAAACAAACCTTCTGCTGAGAAGCATCCCCACAGCTTGGTCCTGCTTCACGTAGAGATGGTGTGTTTTTAATAATGTGCAGTGTTCAACCATGATGTTTAGTCTGATAAACACTCAATTTTGGTCTCAGCAGACCACAGAATCTTCTCCAAGCCAACTTCAGAGTCTCCTCTGTTCCACCTCTATCTGAGATGTTCCGTACATTTTTTTTCTCTTTGCTACTCTCCAAAAAAACTGTGATTGGTAAAGCACATGGGCAGCAGTTGTTTTCTGAACAATCATAAACACTGTAGCTTGTAACTACTTCAAAGTTTTCATAGGTTTCTTTGAGGCCTTCCTCACTAGTTATCTTCTTGCACGATCCCTCAGTTTTTATAGACAGCCTACTCCAGCCAGATTTGTAGTTGTGCCACACTCTTTCCATTTCTTAGTGATTGATTTAACTAGATATTAAGTGATTTGGATTTTTTTCTTGTCTCCATCCCTGATTTGTTCTATTCACAGAGTTGCTTAGAGTGTTCCTTTGTCTTCATTGTGTAGGTTAGGCCACCATACTGATTCCCCACAACCTGACCCTTTCAGATAGGGTGCATTTTTACTACTATCAACACAAAGCCCAGGCAGGTGGTCTCCATTGAATGAATGACATGGCTTCTAAAACCAATCGACTACACCAGTCATGATTTAGGTGTGTCAAATTAAAAAGATGAAAACATCCATCATCCAACCCACGATATCCTACCACAGGGTCATGGGGGTCTGCTGGAGCCAATCCCAGCCAACACAGGGTGCAAGGCAGGAACAAATCCCAGGCAGCTAACCTGCATGTCTTTGGATGGTGGGAGGAAACCGGAGCACCTGGAGGAAACCCACGCAGACACTGGGAGAACATGCAAACTCCACACAGGGAGGACCCGGGAAGTGAACCCAGGTCTCCTTACTGTGAGGCAGCAGCGCTACCACTGCACCACTCAGGTGAAAACATATCAGATGAATTTTTCTGTTTGACTTTTGTAATTAATTTAGACCATTATGCAAAAAATATTTTTCACCTTGAAACTGAAATTTCATTTTCTGTTGATCAGTGTCAAAAAGGTAAACTAAATCCTGTGATTCCATGTTGTATAAAAAAAAAAACATTAAAACTTCCAAAGGGGGTGAATACTTTGTATAGCCACAGTAGACAGATAGAGAACATTGCAATGTCACACATTTAAATATAAAGCGTTCCTGGCATGAGGTATGATGGGCTGGCAGTACATCTCAGGGCCCACTCTCACCAAATGCAAAACTGTCTGCTCAGAAGTTTGCAGAATTCGTGAGTAGCCAGTCAATGTTTAGCAGCCCCACTGCACTAGAGAACCAAAGCTGCCAGTGCCTGGCATCACCCCCTTAATCCACATGATGCTCAGTGGGGTCACTGATGACATGTCTGCTGCTTGGACTGCATCACAGCAGAAGAACTGTCACCTAGATTTAAAAGATGCCAAAGGACAAGCCTGACATAAGGAGCATTGGGAGAGACTGGACAGCATTTATGTAGAATATTGTGGAGAATGTCTTTTGGCTAAAAAAAAAAAAAAACACTTGTGCTGGGATGAAGATTCAAAAAAAGTAGAATGTTAGATATTTTATTTAAAAATTAACTAAAAAGAGAAAAAGAACAAAACATATTTTAATAACCACTATATAAACACCTGTTGCTGGTCTATGCCTTGCTTTATTGACTGGAGTCATGCATACTTACATCAAACACTGAAGACGTCCTGGTTTGTAGTCCCAGAACATGCCATTCAGACTTCTTTCCGCTTCAGGACGTACACGCTAATGTTACACTCCCCAGCAATACGCCAAACAAAGCACCCGTCAAACCCCTTCTTTTATGTCCTTTCCGGGTAGGCCTACCCCATGTGACTTTCAGCTGCCTTCAATTTTACATAAAAACACCACCCCAGGACAGATTTGTAACTTTTATCGGTCTGTTACCATTCTCAGCTCAGCTATCTCACTTAGCATAGTCTACAGTGCTTTGACATAGCAGATCTACTTTTCCTCCCATGTTTTGCTTTGTAGTCCAACTGCCCACTGTCCTTGCAAAACTTTTATTTTTTCTTTTCTTTTTTTTATTGATTTTATTAAAAGCAAGTAGCATTCCATACAATCAAGTTAAACTTAACAAGACTAAATTCAATCAGCCCCCACCCAAGAGAAAGAAAGGAAGGCCAACAGCCAGAGTAAAACTTTAAGAGTAGAAAAGAGGGAAGAGAATCCTTTTCACCAATATAAATGCTTATTCTAAAATGTTATTGATTAGATACTGCCAGGTCGTTACACTATTAATGAAGACCAATAATAACTGTACTTGTAGTGAATGATAATATACGGTATTTCAGAATCTTTGTGTGCACCAAATGACATCTGTGAAGTACTGCTAAATATGTCCCTTTAGCAGAATTGAATTTTTATTTTATTTAAACATTTTCTACCCTACAATTCTGAATTAGATTATGTTGGTTAGGAAATAAAAGAAAGCATGACTTAACTATTTAAAAGAATGGATTGCACTGCAGCCACTGTAATGCAATTAAGTGTTTAATTTGTACCTAAATTTGGTTTTATGGACCAACTCATTGCTAGCAAGAGAGACATTATAGTCAGTTTACCCAGCTTTGAAGTTCCAGTAATGGTTGATGTCATTCCTGTTAAATATGGAAGCAGAAGGCTGACCAATGAGGAAAAGCTGGAAAGACGGCTTGCAAAGCTTGAAACACATGTCTATCTACCTGTGGTTTTTTATCCACCGTATCATGTAACTGAGCCTGAGATATGCTGAGGTTATAACCAGGAATAGCAATACCACCTTTATGTGACAGAATAAAGAAACTAGTATGACATTACAGGATTTTGTAAGTATGGGGTCTCTTGGGGCTGCCTGGTCCCCTGGTTTCCCTGTTCATTTTGTTGATAAGGTGTTGTTTGTCTTCTATGTTTACAGGCTGTGACAAATGGAACAACGGGACTGTGCCTTTCATGTGTGATGCCCTTCCCACTTCTACTAAGCTCCTTTCCCGTCTGCTGTGGATGCCCAGAGGCTACAAAAACTGCATCCAGCTTCCAAAAAGAGGGTTGCCAAAAAGAGAGAAGCCTCCCCTCCTCTTTCTCCTTCCTTAAATCTTTCCCAATTCTCATAGTGTTTCCCAAATTGCACTTTGGTTCGCTCAGACCTCCTGTTCTTAGCTTGATTCAGTTGCATTTCGGTCCCCCTCTCCCCGCCACCGTTCCTCCACCTCTCTTTAATTTCTCGTTTTTGGATCCATCCTTCTGTCCTTTGCTCGCTCTGCATGCCTGTGTGCCTAAATGAGCGTCAACATTGCACTACTGTTCAGAACTTTATGGATATCATTATTGCCTTCACTGTGATTTGATGGGTTACTGTTTTAATTATATTAACATGCAGTAATGCATAAGGGAAAAAAATGAAACAAAATGTTTTTGTTCATTTCAGGGACTCGTTTGGTTTGCATCTTGTTATTATTCATCAATTCACCTTTTTTGGGAATTTCACCTGTATGTGATCTGCTGATGTCTTTATATTATGAATTGATTAATTAATTGATTTATTACTTAATTGATTCATTCATTTAGTCTGTTTATAGTCTAAAATGGTCTAAGAGTTGATTTGCAAATTAGGACAGTGAAGTGGTCAATTATTTTTCTTTAGAACTGAAAAGTAAAATAATAATAATAATAATAAAAACAAGGCAGAATTAAAAAATGTTTATTTTGGAGTCACGTATTATCTTCGTAGGTTTAAGCTCAAAATGAAAGAAAGCAATTGGCTCTTTTCTTCTGCTTTGTGTTTCTGCATGATAACAAACACTGAGGGTGCTATATCCTAACCAGGCTCTCACTGTAGTGGAACAGTCAAGTTAAAGTGCTCCTCACTCCTGTACGGCGGACACGAACATTTGACATTCTTCATCACTTGCAGGGCTGGCACAGCTGATGGTTTTGAGCTCAATTCAAGCTCAACTGGATGTTGAGTACTGGTGGGAGGATGGTAATGATGGGATTCAAGCCTTTCTTTATGTTGTTGTTAATGCTGGCCAACCATACACATCAAATGCAGTGTGAAACCTTGGGTTTAGGGGGAAGTTTTGTTCAGTTTCACTAGCGGAAGCTTCTTTTCTTTGGAGCTGCTAGAAACATAGGGGTCTCAGCAAGTGACTTTATATGATGAACAAATCTGGTCTCATTTAAAATAAACCTGCAAATATTAAGCATTAAAGCATGAGCTTAACTGGATTTTTGACCAGTTTGCACGATAAGAGTTCTGAATGCCTCTAATCAGGGGTTTTCCTTCCTAAATTCTTCACAGACTCCTCACAATTTTAGCTGTTTGAGCTAGAGCATGTTTAAAACAGTTTTCTCTAGAGATATTATATTTAGAAGAATTACATGTGAATGCTTTGAAATTAATTAAGTTCTATTTTGGCCAGCACATACTGACTCACCAGTATGAGAAATGCCCCAGATATGATATACCGTTTGACTCATCTTGATGTCTAGTTATGCAAGACGTCAAGCTATTTGGGGTTTTCCTTTATTTTTGGCCCTCTAGACCCGAAAACCATCATTTTTAGACCATTGTTGGACCATATGTTGTGCGGGAAATCGGACCTTTATTATAAAGAGTAAATGAATAGCTTTGTGAGGCAAAAATGGTTAGAAAGACTTGAGGTTGTGCATGCCACACGAACTGATCCCAGGAGTTCGCCTCCTAATTGGTTACTAGTGATCAAAGTTACTCCTTTTCACAAAATTTCAACAAAATGGGAATTGGTAATATAGGCAAGTGCAGTGTCATATTACACAACTTTAAGGTTGCTGATCATGAATATGATAATATTTTTGATGTTTGACTCTTTATTGGCGATATTAGTCCTCTAATAGCCAATGTTACAAATGACAAATTTCAAATATAAGCATGCTGGGTGTCATTTTAGGCTATTTCAAGATCAGTGATTATGAATACGTTGTGATTTTTGATCTTTTACTATCAGAGTGGGAAAATGATAAAGTTCTATTACAACTGAGAATATTTAGACTTTTAAACATTTAAATTGAAGCACACATTTTAATATTTCAAATATGTGACTTGCATATTATGTAATTGTAACTCAAAGTAAATCATCATATTTCTAATAAATATCCCGGAATTAAGGCAGCTTATGGTTAGTCAGACTTTTTGATTTTATATTAGCATAGTGAGAATTCTGGCTATTGGAAAATCGCCTTTGTGTAAAGTTATTAATCCTCTGGCCCCAGAGGAGTCTAATTGAATTGAGCCAATATATGTGATGGATGTGCCCAGGCAAAGCCCACTAGGAGGAGATCAGGGAATGGTGGAGGGATTTTGCATGGGTGCACTTTGGAATTCCATGGAGACTGTTTTAGGGATCAGGAAGTCAAGTCTGCCTTGCTGGACCTGTTGCTATTGTAACCATAAACAGGAGAAATAGTTAGTCTTTTTTGTCCTGACTCACGACTTTCTTTCCCCTTGTTTTGATTTTGCAAAATCTTGGCTACATTTCATAAATAAGATCTCAAATACAGTAAACAATACCTTGATCTCAAGAAAATTTGGGCAAATGCTGCTGTCTCTGTGTCACTCCAGGGTGTTCAGCTCATGTTTTTCAAGTGCTGTGTTAAGAACCATAATTCTCATGCATGAGGCATTCACAAGCACTGTGTGGGTGTTATGTGTGCCCCTGATGGGCAAGCACTGTGCCTCAGTTAGTGTGCTTACTTCTAATAGATAATCTGAGTTTAATAGGCTGTGATGTATTCATGTATATAAGGCATTGTTACAGAGCACACACAAAACACAGAAGTTATTTTCTTTTAATGTTTTAGCCTGTTGCACTAAGGAACTGAAGATGTTAGCATGGTTTTTTCTGCCTAATCCTGTTTTACCAGATGTGAACACTGTGTTGGCCACAGGAGTTATTTCATGTAGAAAAGAGATAGAATTTAACTAGGAAATGGAGGGAACAATATGAATCTGGCAAGTGGATTGTATTTAAGCAGGCTGGAATCAAAAAAAAATCAAAAGTCTTATTTTACTTTCCCTCACCTAATGCTAAATCTCTTTGTTTTGCCTTTGATCCAATGTATGGATAAAACAATGAAGCAAAGTGACATGAAGACATCACAAACCATGCCAATGCTATGTGGTGTGCAATGCCCACCCAACTGGCAATGGGTGTCACTGACATAAACAAAAGGGCTAGAAGCCATCAGAAAGTCAACAAAATATCAGTGAGATGATGATAAAATAAATATATAATGAAAAAAGTAAACAAATTCCAAAAATGAAATAAATCAGATCAAGATATGTCAAAATGAAGATTCATTACAAGTACTGATTTTTCTTCCCCAATATAAGAATGTCTCTGCATTCTCTAGTTGGCTGCCTCAGCCACCAGAAGGCCTCTTTATAGAATCCACATGCCTGTTTTGCTAAAGAATAGCAGAAAAGATTTGAAATGTGGACCAGAGGATCAAACATGAGTCAGCAAACACGTAAAGATGAAAACCAGATCAGTCTAACCTTCCATCAGCCCAAAATTAAACCCTAATTCAAAGTCAAAGAAATTAGGACAAATGTCCTAATATTGGAAAGAAACTGGAGCAACTCAGACTCCTCAGGAACTATCGGTCAAGCTTAAATAATGAGAAAGTGCCCAGTATGAACTTTATACCATTGAGCTGTTGACTTCCAGGTTATTTCCATAGAAACGCTGAAGCAGGCCTTCCACAAAATAAACAAACCGTTGCTGGCAAAAGACATAAAAAACAATCAACTATGTCAAAAT
Source organism: Polypterus senegalus (assembly GCF_016835505.1). NCBI lineage: Eukaryota > Metazoa > Chordata > Cladistia > Polypteriformes > Polypteridae > Polypterus > Polypterus senegalus. The sequence continues at coordinate 24,943,738 of NC_053165.1, forward strand.
GGAGATTAACCAAAGAGTATGTCAGAAATGGATTCAGCGTCCCAAGAAACCAGTATGACTATGACTTTTCATTGCAAAATACCAACTGTAAATGGTGCATACCGGCACCTGTGCTCTACCCTTCAAGAACCAACTGCCTGATGTCATGTTCAAATATTTACTCAGAGGGGGACAACCCCCCAGTCTCTTATATCACTGCGGCTGAATTTCCAAGAGGGAATTGCTGCACAAATTTAAACAGAAATAAAATGGCAACATAAAAGCCAAAATAAGACTAAACTGGCATAGTTTTTGGAAAATAGGTCTCCAAACACCAAAGTATAAAAACATAATGACTCCCAAGCAAAACCATAACAAAAACATTATTCTGTTTCTCTAAAAGCCTGATAACAATGGTGAGTCTTAAAATGAGATTTAATTGTCAGGATTGTGGAAGAGGTTCTGACAAATTAATATAATCCCATTGTTTCTCCATAACGATAACGTCTTGTACCCTAGGTCTGGAGGAACAACTAGGCACTAGGTGCCACAAAGGACACTGAGAAGAAATCAAAAAATAATAATGGATAATGACTAATAAAATCCAAGATAACTGCCACAATTTAAATTTAAGCTTATAAGTAACACACAGATATACAGCAAGAACAGATCTTCAATTCTGTTCATTCTTGTGCTCTTCACTAGAGTCTCGGAATACTTACACAATTTTGAAAAAATAATGTGATGGCAGTAAAGTGGTAAGCCTTACCACTTTTGTATACATTAAAATAACAATGAAATTGATGTGCCCACCCATTATACTTACAGACCACCCTGCGAAGACTCTATCTGTTATTGTAGGTTTACTTGTCCTTTAGAAGTTAAAAAAAGCTTTTTCGTAAGTTCCCAAAACATGTTTTGATGAACGTCAAAAGAAAAACATGCCAGTGGGTTCTACTACCAGTACACTCAATGCTGCCATATTGCTCAGGTTCAAGACTAATAAAGAAGAGGGAAGAAAAATCATCCGCTTATCATTTTAATGATTCAATGACAATTTATTCTTTGCATGGCTCATATACTGAGGTAAACAATCTATATACAACTTAATGAACACACAATCCTCTTTGGGATCTGCCTAGGTGACATTAATAGCCCTGGAAAGGCAATGTCATTACTGAGCTGCTTTTCCGGACCTGTAGAGCCATTTGCAATTTGTGTCTGTTTCACCATGCAGACTGACTGTGTATCAGGGCTTTATTGTTAACGTGGCAGAGGTCAAATGAGAAGCTCAGAGGGATAATTGATTTGTTAATTTGTGTCTTCCATACATGAAAATACTATTGCTTTAAAAAGGATAAAGTGTGATCCATGTGACCTCCACTTCCACTTTCAAACATTGGCTTCTTATTGTATGAAGGAGGTTACTACTAGGAAAATATCTAAATATACAGTATGTTGTTTACTCACCTTATTTATTCTGTCCACTAACAAAGGACAGGGGTGCCTAGCCTTATTAGAAATCATAGAATTCCTTCTGGTGAAAAATGACAGCAACGTTTCCCATTCATATTGTAAAAAGAAAAATTACAACCTCTTGAACAAAAGCATGCAGACTTAAATGAAATTCTTTGGACACTGTGTCACATTCAAGGCTGGCTTTTTTGAAAAATTAAATGTCATCTGTTCCTTTCTTTACCTTCAAAAGGAAACTGATTTAATATTTGTTTGGTTGGAATGGCTGTCATATTGATTTGGTGATCTGCTTTACAATAGGTAGATATAGCTTGATGTTGCAAAACGTGGTGATGAATTTGAAAAATAAACCATTTGTTATCTAAGAAAAAACAAAGAAACAAGAAGACCAAAACCAAGATGCTAGTAAGAAACGTAATCAAAGCAGAAACATTTTAAGCCAGAAAAGACCTAACACTAGCTATAAATTCCTTTACCTAACTACAATAAATTGGAAATAATTGTTTTTATTGAGTAAGTTTGATTCATCAAAAGTTAGTTTTTTGGAAGAACAGCTCATTTTGCATGTATTTTTCCTTCTGCCATATAAAGTAATAGGATTGATTTGAAATGTTGAACACATCCTCTTTAAACTTGCTGATTTATACAGTAGTCAGTAGAGAAGTTAAACATATCCAAATATCGGTTACAAAGCTGTAGCACAACCCTATAACCCAACATGCTTACTTTCAGTGGAGAAGTTTCATCCTTAAAAAAGTTCAAGCAAAACACAAATCCTGCAGGAAAGCAAATTGCTCTGAGCCCTCCAATTTTGCATAATAACCAGCAGAAGCCAGCACATCCTAAAAGTACAAAACTGAGCAGGCTGCAAGTCTGCAACAATAATATGGTATCATCAAGAATCTTTACACTGGCATTAGAAGAAGTCTGTTTGCCCTAGCGAGTTAAAATTCATTTACACATATTTTTCATTTTTTAGACTGCTAGAAAATTTTCTATTATTTGAAGGATACAGAAACAAGTACTTACATAGTACTTAATGTACTAAGGACCATTTTCAGCCTCTTTGAAAGTCATGAGCACCACAAACATTCAGATTGTACTACATGTTATTTCTGGTGGCACAGTGGCTCCCATAGCATCCCAGGTTTGAATGCTGTGTCTGGTCAGTGTGCAGTTTGTATGTATTTCCCTGCATCTGCTTATCAATCAATCAATCAATCAATCAATCAACATTTATTTATATAGCACATTTTCATACAAAAAAATGTAGCTCAAAGTGCTTTACAAAATGAAGAATAGAAAAATAGAAGACACAATAAAAAATAAACATAAGTGAACATTAATTAACATAGAATAAGTAAGGTCCGATGGCCAGGGTGGACAGAAAAAAAAAAAAAACTCCAAAGGCTGGGGAAAAAAATAAAATCTGTAGGGATTCCAGACCAAGAGATCGCCCAGTCCCCTCTGGGCAAAATGCTTATGTTTTTCTCTCTGTACTTCAGTTTCTTTATGCATCCTCAAAGACATTGTGATGTCCAGGGGCGTATAGCCACCCAAATCCCGACACAGACAGGCAGGACACAGGTTTAGTGCACAACACAGTTTTATTTACAGTCTGGGAGTACTTTTCTCTGCTCCCCACAGCACAACAAAATACACAAAGGACCAACACATTCCCTTATCTCAGCCAGTCCTCCACACAGGCTTTGTCCTCCCTCCTCCTGACTCTGGCCGTTGACTCCTTGCGATTGGCCTCTTTTTATAGGGCATCTAGAAGGACTCCAGGTGCCTAACGAGCTTCTTCTGGCAGGCATCCTCCTAACTTTATCCCATTTTCACTTGTGTGTCTGCCATTCTTCTGGCAGCACTTCTGGGTGTGGTGGAAGTGCTGTCAAACAGGGCCCCGAAAAACGTCCATGATCATGACCCATGGCCCCACTGGACACCAAGGGGGCTGCCCTCTGTCGGTACGGGGGAGAAACTGTCCTGTAAATACTCTCTCCCCCGGTCCTTCCATAATCAGGGCATCCCGGCCAGGTCAGGGCCCTGGCTGTCCGCCACAACATATATGTTAGGTTATTAAACTAAATTAATAAATTGCATTACATTACATTAATAAATGTAATTTGGCCTTGCTCTTAATGTGTCTGGTGTTACTCTATAATGGATTGGTGTGCTGTCCAGAATTGCTTCCTAGTGCCGGCTCGCCCCTTGATCATGCTGATCTATATTAAGCCTAACGAAAACTGATGTATGCATGTTTAAGTAATTTCTTGTACTGTTCACATCTAAGCTGAAAACCCATTTGGCTGAGAAAAAGTACAATATTTTTAGATAGATAGATAGATAGATAGATAGATAGATAGATAGATAGATAGATAGATAGATAGATAGATAGATAGATAGATAGATAGATAGATAGATAGATAGATAGATAGATAGATAGATAGAAACTTGTCCACATGGGGGAATTAAAAATTTATAATCCTAGTGTTATATGCTTTCTTATGCTAAGAATATTGTTAATTCACAATAAGGATTGAGACAAAGCAGCACAGCCTTCAAAATATTTAGTAACTGAAACATACAAACCACATTCAAAACTGCTGGTCCCCAAGTTTTTTCAGCAGCCCCTGTGCTGTTAGGGCTGAGTCCATCATCAGTGTGGTGCCTCTTCTGCCCACGTGGTGACTCTCACTTATTTTACCATGGCATAAAACACACTTTGTCTACAGTGTAAATTGAAGTTTGTACCTCATCCAGAGGTCAGTCCAATGTGATTTAAGGAATCGGTTGGATTTCTGATTCAAGTGGCTGTTTTTTGTGTTTTCTCTAATCTGATAATTGAATTCATGTCTGTCAATACAAAGATAATAGCAATTGCTTTCTACTTGATGGTTAATGTAGGAGAATCCTGCAACCAGTATGACAAAATCAAATCATTGTTAAACAATAGCTGGAAAATATGGAATAAAACCTTGGCTTAGTAAATGCCTTGTGAGTAATTACTCAGAGAATGTGTGACAAATGAAACCAAATTGTAATTACGGAGTCGTAGCTTCTCATTTTCATCTAAAATGGTTGCTTCTAGTGCACTTTGAGAACCCTCAGCACCTGCTCAGGTTCTCCCCACCAAACTGTGTTGTTTACACCAGGCTATTGGCCCACTGAGTGAGTTGCTTTCCTTAATAAACTAAAAGAGCAACATGTCCTGTATAAGGATTGGTTTCCCTATATTTCATACAATTTAAGATGTCACATTGGAAGCTGCAGTCGGGCAATCACCGCTAATTCACACTGCGCACAAACCTATCATTAGCTGATTAGATGAATGGATCTTTAATTAACTGTTTTGTAAATAACTCAATATTACCAAAGACTTACAATTTTCGGGTATTGAGTTGTCCCCTGCTTACACAGGCTGAGAATTCAGGGGGAGTTTCACAGCATAGGTCAGTCAAACAGACGTCTGAGGCACTGCAGATTCATGTATTGGAAGTTGGGCCTCTTCTCTGATAATGTTTCAAATGTGAGGTAACTTTAATAATAATAACTAGCCAACCCGCGGCGTAGCATATGCCGCATAATCAGGCCGCTGTTTAAATGATTTTTAAGCACAGAGGAAAAAATAAACATTTGAAAAATCCGTAATTTAATAAACCACCAAGAAAAGTAACATTGCAACAATGCACGCTACGAACCAACATACAATTGTCTGTGACTGAAAACCAGAGGAGTGCCGTCGTGCTTTCTCCTTCCAAAGCGAAGGACGGGGTTGAACGGCGTTCGTTCAGTACGCACTGCCCGCTTATGTGCCCGCCCCCAACTTCCTACCCGAGTCACTTTCGTCTGTGTACAGTCCACACGCACCTGTGAGTCACGTTGACTGTTAATTTTCCAAACACCGCCTCAGTTGGTTTCCAAGTTGATTTTTCATTGTTCTTTGCGGTTCCGGCTGCTTTTTTATATATAATACACCAAGTCACCCGACCATGGGGGGTGGGGGGGTTACAAAGGATAGGGACGTAATCAGAGCGAGCGTATGACCCGCACGTACTGGGAATTTCTCGTTCGTGGGGAAAAAGTGCAAGCCACGGTCTCCATCACGAATGGGGTTCAACGGCTTATGCATGGCTCCCCGCGCCGGGTAGACACACGTTGATCCATTCAGTGTAGCGCCGTGCAGTACCGGACATACAAGTGCATCACAGACCTGTTAATGCTCAATCTCACGTGGCTGAAAGCCACTTGTCCGTCTAAGAAATTGGACGCCGACCGCTGTTGGGTCGTGTAACTATTTGGCAGGTGGGAGTCTCGTTCGTTTTCGGAAATAACCAGCCAAATCGCTCCACCAACTAAGAACTGCCATGCACCACCACCCACAGAATCGAGAAAGAGCTATCAATCTGTCAATCCTCTCCGTGTCCGGGCCGAGTGAGGTTTCCTGTGTTGAGTCAAATGAAGCGAAAGGCTTCACACCTGGTGGTGCCCTTCCGTCAATTCCTTTAAGTTTCAGCTTTGTAACCATACTCCTCCCTGAACCCAAAGACTTTGGTTACCTGGTTGGCTGCCCTGTTGCGGGCCTGCATTGGTGAAGCAGGTGAGACGGTAATGAAACAGAGGCACAGGGCTTATTGGTTTTAAAGACTGCTTCCTTCATTGGGTTTTAACCAATGCACGGAACGAACCAACACACAATCGTCCGTGTGGCGCGGAGGGTGGAACGGGAGGAGAGGAGAAGGACATCCACTCCGCTCCCTCCGTCATGCTAGTCTGCTGATTTCTCGTTCAGTATGCACTGCTTGCTCATGTGCCCACCTTCACCTCGTCATTCGAGTTGTTGTCGTCTTTGTACAGTCCAGATGCACGTGTGACTCACGTAAGACTTTTCATTGCTCTGTGCGGTTTTGGCTGCCTTTCTATATATAATCCACCAAGACACCCGACCACGGTATTAGCAAGGTGGGAGGGGGGTGGGTACAAAGTGCACGAGCATCTAAGAAGACGCATGTTTGTCGCGGATGCGAATTGCTGTATGTAGCGTGTAAAACAGTTTGCCAGGTTGCACGCGGTCGTGCGTCGTAACCGAAAACTCATTTTTTAAAGACTGCTTACTTTATTGTGTTTTAACCTCAGTTGTAAAGGAATGTTTTAAGGATCCCATGGGATACCCCTCGCAAACCGTTTTACATGCTGCATATGGCGATTCACCTCCGCGAGAAACATGCCTCTATTAACAGTCAGCATGGGTCGGAGCTTCATGTTGCCTCTACGACAGACGAATATAAATGACGCCATTTTTTCTGTGTCATCGTGTCTGAGTTGGTGGGCATAGCTCTGCGAGTTGTCGTCGTATCCAATGGTCTTAGAGTTGGTGGGCGTGGCTTCTTCCTGCATGCGCCATAGGTGTCTAACTTGTCAGTGGCTTAGTGAATCCACACCCCTTCCGGCGTGCTTTCCATGGTCGTCTTGCCTTAGTGAATTATATATATATAGATTCTTTACATTTATATAGTGCTTTTCTCACTACTCAAAGCACTTTACATAGTGGGAGCTACTTCGACCACCACTAAATGTTCAGCATCCACCTGGATGAAGCAATGGCAGCCATTTTGTGCCAGTACACCCACTACTAATTAGCTGTTAGGTGGTGAAGAGGTGTGAGATAGATAGCCATTTAGAGACAGGGGGATGATTTGGGGGCCAGACTGAAATTTAGCCAGGAGATTGGGATACACCCTACTCCTCATGAAGGATTTCCAGGGATCTTTTATGACCACAGAGAGTCATGAACTTCATTTTATGTCTCATACAAAATATGGTGCCATTTTTATAGCTTAGTGTCCCTGTCACTGTGTTTGGGCCATGGGATCAACATTCAAACCACACTGTACACTCCCCCTGCAGGGATTGCCAGCCTTTCTTTCCAGCAGGAACCCAAGCTATTCCTTAGTTGACCTCCCATCCTAATATTGACTGGGCCCGAGCATACTTAGGTTCAGAGGGATTACCTCTTCTGAAGTGCATGTGGTATGGCTACTTTGACAAATAATGAAGTAGCATTCTTGTTAATTGATAAATATGGAAGTGAATTAACTGTTTAAAGTAACTGGGCACACGGATTAGTGATGGGACAGAAAGTGCATCTCTCTGGGTGATCCAAGGCACCACCTGCCAGATCTGAGATTCAGGAGACTAACCAGAAGTGCACTTTATACACCTCTGTGATCCGATTTGTGTTTGCAGTGCAGTGGTGTAGCATAAGGGATTTGTAATACATACAGTATGTGTAATCTGTGATTCCATTGTGAGTCAGTTTTGAAAGATTCTTTTGTGGTATTCAGTAGTGCACAGCAGGCGTGTCAAACTTGGAATCTGGAGGGCTGTTAATGGCATTCCAGCTAATTTTTCATTCACAACCAGTTATTGCTGCTAACGGAACACACTTCCTTTACCTCATTTTAATTATCTTGCTTTTTAAGATTCACAACTCTTAATTGTTTTGTTAGGTGTATTCCTTAACTAGCAGGTAAACAATAAAGAGATACAAATTGATCCAAAAGATGACCAGCTAAGTCAATTTTCTCAGACTCAGTTCCTAGAAGGCCACCATTTTGACTGCAACTACTTTTCTTGCAGTTAATGTTAATGAACCACATTTTTAATTCCATGGCTTGTTTATGCTGTAATATTGCTACTCCAGACGTATCTAAAACTGTTTTCTTTTTTCTGACTGCTCCAACCAAACATTTTGTAGATCAAAACAGACCCATATTTGTCACACCTTCACTTTTTCTTTTCAAAAAATGTTTTGAACCGGATATTGAATGGCAGATAGAAAACACTTACACTCTTATAAATAATGGTTCCTTAATGGCACTTTATGGTTCTTTACTGTTTTGATCCTTGTAAAACTATTGCTTGGCAAATCACCATTTAATTCTGGGTCAGGTTCTGTGCAAATGAAGTTGGTTCCTTGTGCTTTGAAAAACTTTATAATATGTAGAAAAAACCTGAAATCTTTAATGTATGGTAGGCTACCTACCAGGAGACTAACAAATTAAGGAAAAAAGCCTGGGTTATTGTATTCTGCAAGACTCCTTTTAAAATCATGACCCATTGATATTTCACAAATCAGTTACCATCTGTTCATAGTTATCAATGGAACCTGCTAAGGATCTCAATAAATAAAGGTTCTTTCTAGAACTGGGTCTTTAGGCAATCAAAAATAGTTCTCCTATTACATCATTTTGAATAACCACTCTGGCACCTCTATTTTTAAGAGTGTAGCAGGCCAAAAGACATAAACAAGATATGTTGATTGATCCATGTTAGGGTCACAGCTGTGTGTCCTGTAGTGCATTTTGGGGATCTTTGAGACATTTTCGAGATATGAGATACGGGAGGGGGAAAAAATAATAGAAACACCACATGAAAAGAAATTAAAACCTGAAGGAACTCAATCTTGTCTGCAAAGGAGAGTCCCATGAGGTTGATATCCAAATAGTAGTATGTTTCACTTATGATAAAGGTCTGACAACTAGCACTTTGATAGGGGTAAAACATGAGGCTCTAACAGATCTCCCAAGACACCAGATAGTCAGAACCCAAAACTGTAGGTGCTTTGGTCATGCAAACTGCAAAATTATTGTATCTCTTAAAGGGAACAGTCTAAAAAAAATGACAGCATATGTAAAACTCAAACAAAGAAACATGTTGAAGGTCACCGATATGGATAGACAGACACTTCACAGGAACAGTGGTCACAAGTTTTAAGCTCACCAACATTTGTGTAATCGATTGAGTTATGTTGAAGTTTGCTGATCCCTGAGAGCTGAGATTCACCTATGTATTCACTACTATGTAATGCAGTTTGGGGAAGTTAGGTACCTTTGAGCGTGAAATACTGTTGCATGATCTGTTACATAATTATCTTTGTGACTTGAGTGTCAGTTCAGTGATTTGAGTTCAACTAAGCAATGTGGAAATCAGAGGCCAAGGGAGGTAATCTCTAATATAAAAGCGCTCTGAAATTCAGGCCAGTAATCATAGGCCTAGTTTCTGTGAGTTATGAGGCTTCTGCATGATCTGAGACACCAGCAGGTGATTATTGATGCAATTTTTATTTTTAGTACATTTCTGAGTAGCAGGTACAGAAGCCCGAATGGCATATTTGATTTGTAAGACTGGAGTCAAAATGTTTCACCATATTCATGCGCACTTTGTTCATACTGAAATCTATGGCAGTTAAAGTAAGTGATAAGAAATACAATGAGGCTAGCCTCGGGGCAATACCTATAGTTTCTGGTGACGATTTAATGCAAGGCTTTGGGCTTCAACATGTGTTATAATGATTTTTTATTCATTCCTTTTCTCAAATTCAGCATGGTGACGTGATATTCAAAAGCTTTTGCTGTTTAGCCGTGGCATGAAGAGAAACAATACCATTAGCTGTAGGCACCATTTCACTTTGTACACAGTTATGTGCATCTTGCTGATTGGCTGGGCTGTTCCCCCAATGATTCTGATTTGATTTTAATGCAAATGTCTAATTCCATGTAGCGAATCGCTTTTTATAGTTTTATGAAACTCTGTTGCATATATGGCCCCAAATGGCCTGTACTATCCAATAATTGCCAAAAATACAGTATGCATTGATCTGAACCTTTAATTCTCTTCTTTTTTTATTCTTGCCTTATTTAAGGATTGTTTGTTATTTTTATTCATCATATGATTACAAGCTTTAAATCCTGTCAGCATGTGAATGCTTAAAACTGATCTTCTTCACACTCTCAATAGTCTCAAATACGCTAATTCATGGCTTTATTTCAAGCACATTTATTGACAAAGGGACAGATTTTTTTAATAATATTTATATCTTCATGTGGGCAGATCACCTGCTTTAGTCTAGGAAATCTTCGTTTAATGTTGTTACAAAAAATGGCCAACACACTTTTTCATGTTCAATAACACATAGCATCTTTTTGAAGGCCATCACAAGTCACTGCTGAGCTCCTAGTTTTAGCTAAAATCAGACCCTGCAAGTGATGCATTGCAATTCTGAATATTTTTGGCATTCCAAATACAATTTTATGATTGCACATCTAATTCTGAATCTGCACAATTTGTTGTACTTAACAGTGAATATGTGGATTAACTGTCATACATCTTTCCACAAATTTTTCTCCATTTGAATCATATCCATGGTATGTAGTGCCAGCCCATGGACAACAGGAGAGATTATGCACAGAAGCCAATGTTGGACGGTTTTCTAGTGAGAGCTTTACACCCGCCTCTTGGAACAACAATGTGTGGGGCTTATTTTAACTTCACTGTTCGTTGTTATGCAGCTTCAGTTTCTTCAGAATGATTGTACGTATAGCAGAGCACTTGTGTAACAGTCAATATTTCTTACTCTGTGTCTGTTACCTCTTCCTGAAAGGTTTGTTTGCTTCACTTTGCTTGCAAGTCACTGTTTTTAAGTCCTGCGTGTCAGTAAATCGCATGTTTTTTTGTGAATAGTGACTCTCAAAAGCTTTGTCCAATGCAAAAGCCAACTTCTGTAAACTACAATAGTCCTTTTATACTCAGCCTGTAAAGTACAAAGCGCTTGATGGAACTTTGTGTATTTTCAGTGTTATTTTTTGATGACTGTTGCAAAATGAGCTGGGGTTACTTATATTAATGTTACGACAACAATGATGATCATGACAATGACAATGATGATTGCTGTAAATTTGTATTTGGGAGAAATTTAGTTCTTGGTGCAAAGATATGATTGGGTGTACTCTGTAAATTTGTACAGCAACGTTTATAAAGTTTTCTACACTTTGAGAAAGTATTTATAATTTATGCTGTTCTACTGAATGTCAGCTCTTTAAATTGCAGATTAACGTTACCATCTTTTGTGTTTTGTGCAATGTTTGGTGGGGTACTGTTGTCTAATTGATTTATTCTAATAAAGAATTTGAGAGCTGTTGTATCACAAGCACCTTTAATCTTGGCTCCTCCTCACCAGTGGATTATTAGGAGCGGTAGTACAGTATCTGGTAGGTAAGTCCACTTGTTTCATTGCTTTTTATCAGCAGCTTTGAATTAGAGAGATCAAAAGGGTCCAGACCTAGTTTTGTGCATTCCAAAAAAGGCACTAATTGGGCTTTGATTAGTTTGAGTTAGAAAGCCTCCACCACATTTGATAACCACTGCAGCAGAGCATTGTGCTACGAAAAGCTTAAGAAGTATGTAGACTCAGTGCCCAGCAAGACTCCCTGACTTAAATTTACTTATCCATATGAATGACGTGAATAAATAGGAAGGAATATTATGAGAAGAAAAAAACACATGCACATGGAACAGATCACCAAGTAGGACTTTACAGGCCTTTAAAACTCAATTTGATGTTACTCTGTGAAAAACAAACCACTTGTGGGATTCACCTGGGTCTTTTTGAATGCCAGACATGAACTCAACCCTCTACCTATAGCTGAATTAATTTCACTGATTTGATGGATAACAGTGTATGAGCTATGAGGAATGATTAAGGAGTTGAACTTTTTTAGTTTAAGCAAACGGAAATTTTAAATTATAAAAGGAATTTGTACAGTGGATCCAGGCTGTTACGTACTTTACAATAAGTTCAACTAGAATATTGAGGCATAGTTAAAAACTGAATTTTGCACAGTTTTGTTTTTATGCACACAAAGGACTATAGACACATGGAATAAACTACCAAGTGGTGTGGTAGAGAGTGGAACTTTTTATAACTTAAAAATTCAACTCGGTGTTACTTTAGAGAAATGAGGTGGATAGGATTGTTGAGGCTTTTGGTTCTCGTCAAAAATTTTCTAATATTCTAATGGGAAAAAAAAATGTTTTATAGGTGTGACTCATTACTCTATAAAGAGCATACATGAAGAAGAAAACTGCACGAATGGCAAGCAGGGAGAGGAGCTTCATTACCATTCAAGTTCAAGTTTAAGTTTACTGTCATTTGCAGCAGAACTCTCACTTGTATATTTGTACAATGCACAGCACTCTCCAGCACAATGATTAGCAAGGTCACCAAGTATAGATTAGAGAAGTCGGAAAATGGATGCTGATGATACTGATTAATCAGTTTACAGAAGTCAAAAGAGAAAACCAAAACCAAACCTTACGTACATAGAGGGTTACACTCCGTCATAACACCCACAAGACACAGAAAGGCATCCTTTAATCAGTTCCAACACATTGACTGACAAAGACACCCAATAATGTTTGCACAAGTAGATTCAAAAAGAAGCCTACCTGGTAACATAATTTCACTAGAGCAAATGAATGATTTGAGTCAGTGTTAGTCTGCCATAATTGGTCATTTTTAGATTCTGTAGTGATTGTAGATTAAAAATACCATCTTAATCATTTCTTAGTAAAATTTCTTTGCTTTTTTCTTAGCTTTTTCTTACCTTGTGTTTTTGTGATTTTATGGAGAATTGGAATATGCTGTTAGTTTCTTGTTTTGACATCCCTTTGGCATTATCTATATATATACGAAAATGCTAAGGTTTGTCTGTTGGTCATGCAGAAACTCGTGAACTCCTGGGCCTTGACCCTTGCTCATGATCTAAATTGACAGGTTATGTCATTATACATGCAATACAACCCATAAGTTGGACATGCGGTCTACCTTGCCATTGAAATCTGGCTTTGGATTCTTTTCACAGTAGGATGCGAGGTGGCCACACACCTCAAGGCAAACTGCAATGCTGATGTGTGCGTTGTGTCTGCCAGGAAAAGCACAGTAGTGCACACCAGTGAAAGGAAGAGCATGTTGGTGTGCACCCTTCACACACTGAATGACGACACAGCTACTTCACATTAGATGACAAGAAAACAATGGCTATGCAAGCAAGCAGCATGCCTGTCAGGATATGAGCCATGGCAATATCAGATGGCAGTGAAGGAAATTGCAGCAACCTCAGCAGTGTGACCTGTGGTGCTGTGCTGCGTGACAGATGCATGCACCACCTTTTTTCAAGGAACAGAGGACCAGGTGTTATTAGTTAAAATAATACAATGTTTTATCACTGTAATGGTGATTAAAAATGCTCTGAAATTTTAAATATACAAATGAACTAATTTAAGAACTATACAAAGTGCACTTGTTTAAATGTACTTTTGCTGTTGTGTATTTGTGAAATGTAGCATTGTTATAATTGTATATATTATGTCTTCTAAGAATAGGTTGAAATTTGTATTGAGTAGTGTTTTAGGAGGCATGTTTTACTGTACTGATAAGAACAGCTGTGCTTTGATGCTTACTATACCTAACTAACCTTTGAGTCTTTAGGAGGGTAGTGTCACGTACTGAGCCAGGATATAAAAATATATTGCTGAGGATTTGGGGGCATGCTTTGATCAGGTCTGACAAGAGGAATTGTTATACCTCTGCTCAAACATTACATAAGCCTAGAAGCAATTCCCCACAGGAAGGCCATAAACAGCATAGCTGATATGAAGCAAGGTTTGAAGGACTGAAATTTAGTGGTTTACGATTAGCCATTATATACCACAACACCTCACTAGTTCAGTTGCACCTAAACAGGACTGGATGAACCAAGGGAGTTGCCTATACTCATTCGTTCATGACATGTGGTAGGAACTGGTATAAGCTGGTTACTTGGCCTCTCTTGTTATCTCTTTTCATCCTGCCATGAAGAAACGAGAAATGTCTCTCTGCTGCAATCTTACCCTGAAGAGAACTCTCTTTAGACATCTCACAATGTGAGACATGCTGCCTGTTTCAATACTTCATTTACAGGCCATGTGGTAGCAAAGACCAAGGTAGACTGAAGATAAGCCAAGAGCCACTTATGGATGGAAAAGGTACATCTACTTAGGTTGTAATGGTGTTTGTGTCACATCATTTTACTTTGCTAATAATTTGGATTTATCCTCTAAAACACAAAATTAAATGTGTAGCTCCTACTCCTGACTCTTCTTTCTCTGTATCTAATTGCCTGTGATTATAGCTTAAGAAGGGAGAGGTGAAGGAAGTCCTGAAGTACAGTACCTGACCACAGAGTGGTAACACCTCACTAGTTCAGTTGCACCTAAACAGGACTGGATGAACCAAGGGAGTTGCCTATACTCATTCGTTCATGACATGTGGTAGGAACTGGTATAAGCTGGTTACTTGGCCTCTCTTGTTATCTCTTTTCATCCTGCCATGAAGAAACGAGAAATGTCTCTCTGCTGCAATCTTACTCTGAAGAGAACTCTCTTTAGACATCTCACAATGTGAGACATGCTGCCTGTTTCAATACTTCATTTACAGGCCATGTGGTAGCAAAGACCAAGGTAGACTGAGGATAAACCAAGAGCCACTTATGGATGGAAAAGGTACATCTACTTAGGTTGTAATGGTGTTTGTGTCACATCATTTTACTTTGCTAATAATTTGGATTTATCCTCTAAAACACAAAATTAAATGTGTAGCTCCTTCTCCTGACTCTTCTTTCTCTGTATCTAATTGCCTGTGATTATAGCTTAAGAAGGGAGAGGTGACGGAAGTCCTGAAGTACAGTACCTGACCACAGAGTGGTAAGTGCATGGGATTTGAGGCATTTTGGTAAAGTCTAAAGTGTTACAGAGAAACTATGGATAAATATAGAAAAGTCAAAATAATAATATACCTAAACCAATTTGTAAACCAAAATTGAATGAAAAAATAACACATATTAATTCATTGCCTCTCAGAATCACTCATGAGGTTACTACAGGTCCAGATTCTAGAATAATGGGAAATGCACAACACCACCCTTTATACAGTTTCAGTATACATTATGAATCATGACCTCCCATTGTCACATGGTAGCAACCGCTATAGCAACGTCAAGCAATGCTGCTGAAAATGGCAACACCCTATGGAAAAAAATTAGCAGCACACCAAGATGCAAGATATTATAGACAAACTGAAAATGACCCCAAAAAAGAATAACTATAACAAAAATCTATTCCATGTATTCAGAAAACAATAAAAAGAAGAAAATAGCACAGAAATATGTGAAATAATCACAAAGAAAAATGAAAAACTGTTCATATTCATGGCAGCAGGTGGTCTAAAATGTGAATCAAGAAAGAAGCCAGAGTGAACAAATCAGAAACGAGATTTTTCAAAAAACAAAGATGAAGTAACAAAGCAAACGTTCAAAGTCTTCTTGTTAGTGCCATTTAGCTACCTCTAGGAACTAAACCAGAATATGAGAAGAAAATAGTCCAGTAGGTCCTAATTTCAAAGTCTTCTTAGTAGTGACTCTCATCCTAGAAGGAAAGGGAGAAATATTTAGAAAGAGAGAGAGAGATCTTTGATCCATCTTTGACAGATGCAGGTCTTACTGTGCTGCCATCTTAAAGGAGATGAAAACATTGCTCAGTGTCGGGCAGTTTAACAAAACCCTCAAGCACCAACCTCCTTTCCCAAAATGCTTCTAGATGCCAAACAGAATCTACTGCCTCCCGCACACATACAATAAAATAAAATAAAATAGCTGCTGTCCTATGAATGAATAAGTAATGCAAATGCGCTGATCTGTTATCTTGCATTGTGTTTCAATACTTTGAAAAGGGATGAGGGAGTAGGTGGAAAAAAAGGGTTTTATGAAAGAAGATTGTTAAATACACTATTGACAGGAAAATGTATGTTTCTTTGTAGAGCACAGCACAGTTAAAAGCAAGAGTTGTGTTTCATAACATGCGCTGAGCTCCTCTGCAAAGCAGAATGCATCTGTGCTCATTTGCCAAAGACAAAATGTCATGTATCTGAGGAAGAATGGCCTATTAGCATGTCTGCTATTGTATGCCACTGACACCTGTAATCAGCTTTACGTAAGCTTTTTAACTTTAAGACGCGGGGCGATAAAGCTGATAATTAGAAAAAAGCAAGTTAGCACAGTTCTTCAAGGAAGATTGCAAACAAGTGGCTCTCATCGCAAATGCCAGCAATGATTCTTTGTTGTCAATTACATTGAGATGATCCTTCATGACTGCTACAAGAAAATCAGTGTGGGTGGTCATGTTCAGCCACCCTAGAATAGTAGCTGACCTTTTTCTGAGCATAAAGGGGCTGGCTTCTGCGTGTTTCAAATAAATAAATGGGCTGTAGTCTGCCAGTAGTCATGGGGTACCATGTTGTCAATCACGATAACAGTGCCGCATATTGTTCACACCTTTTGGTGTCAGGTGTTGCAGTAGGAAGCCTAAACCTGACACTTATCTCTGCCTCCCATCAGATAAAGCTGTCATGTCTTCACACCAGTGGTTATAAGAAAGTGAAACAAATTACTAAGTTGAGTTACTGAAGCAGAGACCCTGACAACTTTAAAAAAATGTCTCGATGAAATATTGGGACAGGTTAGCTGTTAGTTAACGTCATAGGCTCAATGGACTGAATGGTCTCCTTTTATTTGTATTTCTATATCCCTCATTTAGTTTGCATTCCCCAAATCAATAATTATGGTAACTGACCCATAATGTAATGCATTAAGAATCCTCACAGGGTATGCCTTCACTATGTCAGGAAAGGCAAAAGAGTGCTGCAGATTGTGTCATAATTTTAGTGTATTTTGTTTTGTTTTCTTTTTTTGTAATTGTTACTGTTATGTTATTTTTTTTTTGCTGCCATTTTATTTACGAGTCACTATTTTATTATTTTTAATGTTTACCGCATTATAATGCATATGATATCATACAATGTGGTGACATCAAGATACATACATTATTAAGCATGGCAGTGGTAAAAGGCACATGGCTAATTTTAGACTAAATAACACTGTGGTGGGTCCCTTCAAGAGACTAATTTTGTGTGGTTAACATAAACTAGCATGGCCTATTTAGGTTAAATGATAAAGGATAAATGCACACCTGTGCATTTATTTTTGTAAATATTTGTTCTCTGTGTGTTTTTTCTCTTGTGTGTATCACAGGGACTGGGTATTATAATTAATGGCACTGTACTGATTCCTTTTGCTTTATGATTTTGTTCAAATTTACATTTTTTTCCCCACTTGTAACCTGATCTGTGTGTCATTCCTGTATATCCCTAATTTCTGTTTCCTTAGAAAATCCTCTGAATGTTTCACTATTTTCCACAGTCTCATTTTATTTTTTCCCTCTGCTTCTTTAAGAGTTTCCCATTTATTCTGGGTTTCTTTTGTAATTTATATTGTCCATCTGCATATTTACTTTTTGCTATTAAACATGTCAGGTTGTTGGCAAAATATCTGTTTCCAAACATCATGCTGAAGGATTTTCTTTTGCTCTCTTCTGCAAGTTCCTACTCCATGAACTACCAAGGAGGCTGTAGCTGTGTCCTCCATAGTTAGAGTATATCTTTTCTCTGACTTTCATTTGTGTTGCTTATGAACTTTGCAGGACTGCTTCTTGTTCTGTATCCTCCAATGCCTTGAGAAAACAATCTCTAGTCTGGATTTTTATATCACAGTAAAACAGTCACCTACTCCCTATTGTCAAGGCCATCTGGTCTGACCTCTGCTTGGCATAACCCAGACATGTTATTACCACATACTGTACTAGTGAGATTTCCATGCTCTATGGTTTACCTTAGATTTGATGTCAGCTTAGATGTGTGTTGAGATTTTGCAAGTAGACAGTTCCAGTGGACATGTTTTGTAGATAACTGCCTGAATATTGAAACACTGCTGAAAAAGAGCTGAGTTTTGTTTTGCAGTTTCCTTAAATTGCCTCTAAAATGCGTGTATTGTTTAACAATTGTGAAACAAGAAAATATATTAAAATGAGATTTCATGGGTTTTTCAAGTTTCCTTGGTGAAAAGTGAGAAGAATTGCTCCCTAAGGGTAATTCCACAGCCAAAACTACTCTGTCTTTCCTTGGCCGCCCTCCAGTGCTGCAGAAATTCCACGGCTCCTTCCATTCATCTCCATGCAATATCATCATACAGCCTGCCTGCATATTTACCTATTCCAAAGCTTTGGCAAATTGACAGAAAGGCAGTAGATCAATGAAATATACTGTATATGCAAATGGTATGGACTTTGCTTTTTTCACAAAATTTTTTACAAAGCACAACTCTAAGTTTTGCTGCAAAATCCATTTTGTGCAAAACGTTTCCTTCATCACTATGCTGGAGGAATCCCAATTTAAATCTCAAAGAAACTGGAAACTATTGCAAGCAGGCATCTTTTCCAATCCAGTGCTATTGGAGTACTATGTTAAGGCTCTAGCCACAGTGAATGCTTCTGATTGTGTCCCTTAGATCTCTGGTCAAGAGAACTCTTTTAGTGGCACTCAGAGGGCTCTTCATACTCAAGTGCTATAATGAATTCACTGTATTGCTTCTTAGTGGAATGCCGGCTGGCAGTGGTGGACTAAACAAAAGGAAGTCATTTTGTGTAGTGTTTCCCAATATATTTATGCAAAGCTACCACAAAGGATGTAAAATCTGCACCTGCTTCTTTGGAGGATCATGGCTTTTGTCAGAACTAAACTGCTTCATTTGGGTTGATTATTTTCCACTGTCTTCTTTAATTTTGTCTTTCTTGTAGAGAATAACACTCCGATTAGGTATGAAATGGCTTCTTCTACCCATAGAAAAAGGATGCTGATGAAACAAAAGGCCATTCAGGTGTTCAGCGTCTTATTAGGCACTAGTTTAGATAGGATGGGGAGGCTTTTCAATCTTTTCATATTTCTGTTGAATCAATGTACAAATCAAGCGTTTGCTAAAGACACAATGAAAATGAGGTGCATTCAAGAAAAATCAAGAGGCATCCTGGTGGAGAGCAGCAAATTTTGAAAGTCATGCACCAATGCTGGCCACCTCTTATCTGCAATTCACTGTTTATTTGCACAGTGTAGCAAATATCCTGTTTTGGTTGTTCCACCACAGAAAAGCTCACAACCTTGAGTTTAAATATGCATGTTTGTGAAACAGAAGGTTATTTAATTTAATTTCTATGCTTGTAAATCCATGTAAGAATTATACATGTATTTTTGTATAAAAAAAAAATATTTAGATTAAATTAAAGGTTGAAAGACTATTTTGGAAACACCTTGGACAATTTTGAAACAAATCCTGTAAAGGACACCAGACCATAATAGGACCCATTTACACTCAGTCCTACAGGACAGGTTTAAGGCCATCAATTGACCTAGCACACATACACCTCTTCAGCTAAGATTTTAAAATTATAGCATTCCTGTCAGAATATACCTTTAGCAGATGGGTTTGTGATTTTCCCCAATGACTGACATCCCATCCAGTCAGGGCTCACTGTTCTCTTTCTACATCAGAGCATTTTTTTATGCATGTAATTCTCCTTCTATCTCTTGGCAGTCACAGGACGTGGTAATACTCTTGCCAGGCCCTACCATATTACAGAAAAAATGTCTCAAGAGTATCTGGTAATTGAGTCATGGCAACTGGATTTCTTCCTTGTTAGGTAGATACGTTTCACTGCTCATCCAAGCAGCG
The DNA here is from genome assembly GCF_016835505.1 of Polypterus senegalus. Taxonomy (NCBI): domain Eukaryota; kingdom Metazoa; phylum Chordata; class Cladistia; order Polypteriformes; family Polypteridae; genus Polypterus; species Polypterus senegalus. Next base: position 24,963,687 of record NC_053165.1, read on the forward strand.
TCTTCTGTCTGGATGACTGAGAATCTTCACAGACATACTGTATGTCTTAAGAGTGGTATAAAAATTACTTCTACTGAACAAAGTAAAAGCATTCACCTTTGTAAACCGCCAAATTTCAGGTGTGCGCTTCGACAAACATTTTAACTTTTGCCTCAGCAGCACCATGCTGTGTGGCACCACTGGCTGGGTAGGCGTCTGTTCAGGGCAAGCCTACTGGACAGCACACATGCTCATTCAAAAGCATGAGCCTATCCACAGCCACCTGCCATTAACAAAGTACGAAGCATGGAGTGTTTAGTCAAGCATGCATGAATTTGTTACGAGAAGGGGATCCCCAGATAAAATCCTGATGTGAAGTTTTAACAAGAATGATATTTTTCAAGGTTATCTGGGGGTCCCATCTGTGTGCCACAGTGGGACAGTGGAGGCAAAAGTGATGATGCAACGTAATTTTTAACTATGGCTTTGTTTTATGTTTCTGCATTTGATGAACAGCTTTATCTATTTATTTCAGTATTTTGACTCCAGCTTGCTCTACGACTAAGATTCCTCCTCTTATTTGTTTTTTTCATGGTCTGGTTATTTCTTCATTTCTCTTTCCTGACTGAGTATACATTCCTTTCTCTCAAATAACTGTTCAAACAGTGGACATTAACAGGTGCCATTGGAAACACACTTGAGGAGAAAGAAAAAGAAGAAGACATCATGCATCCAGCTGCCTCTTCTAAAGTGAACTATCAGCACTTTTTTGCAACTTTTTGCTGCTCCGTGGAATGCCTTCAGTTGTTTGTATTTAGGAGTGCAAACCAACATTAAAGGAATATTCCACCCAAAAATATTTTTTTTCTGATGTTACTTACCAGTACTTTGTATTGGTGGCCAAGAAAAATTTTTAATCTCACATTTTCATGGAGAAAATAATTATTGAATGCTCAAACTATGCTATGCTGATAGGGATTCAGCGCTTGACAGTGCCAAACAAAGTAAAAAAACTTCAATAGAAAAAAGAAAAAATATTCTCACATAATTCATGCTGTAGAATCCAAATGTCCGGTATCCATTTGTTTGTGTGCATTTTTTGCTAAAGTATTATTAACGGTTACTTCCTGGAAGTTCTGCATTAAATTCTAATGCACAGCATTTTGACAATGAAGTCTTCATTGTTGACATTTAATGTAGCACTTTCAGGAAGTAACCGTTAATATTTTAGCAAAAAACACACACATTTTACATGTTCTGCCTACACTAAGTGATGAATGCTATACAAAAATAATATGAACTCAGAGAATGTGTCAAAAGTTTGTTATGAAAAAACTACGAAAATATCAAAATTATTCACTAGAAGTGTTGTTATCCTCAATCTCGGATAAAGACCACACCAAAGTGATGATCTTTAATTTAGTTGCCCTGATAAGGTCACATACTGTGCATTATCCAGGTCATTACTAAGGAGACAAGTAAAAACATGGCAACAGTCCCCATGGTGAAATAAAAATAAAAAAATGCTAAAGATAAGCCCAAATGACCAACCACTTTATTATTCAGAATCATTATTATCAAAAACCTATAAGTGTGAGCAATAACTAAAAAAACTACATGGAGAAATCTATTATAAATTAAACCAGTAACGGTGGACTGCACGATAACATGCAGTGAATACACTTGATTATAGTTTTCATCCTCTTTCTTTGTACGTTTAGCATTCATTTGCTCAGAGGTTGATGTGCTTGCTGCTTCATGAGCAGCTCTTCTTTTCTCCACTCTAGCAGCCCGCTTCTTCTTTTCTTTCATCTGAATCTTTTCGCGTTAAAACTGATTAAGTCAGTGTTTGTGTTGCAATTACTTAGTACATTTTTCTTAATTTTTCTCTTAAGTGGCACTTAAGTCTTCAATCTGCCTCAAGAATGATTTACAATATGAAGAGGTAGAGAAAGTGATGGCGAAGGTGGTAGGGATGAAAGCGGTGCCCGTACGCATGCGCCACATGGCCCATCCTGCTGGCCTCTGCTGAGAGTTGATTCTACAATAAAATAAAATGTAAAAAAAATGTAGTAAAAATCATCACCCTGAAAGTGGACAGTAGAGGTCATGTAGTATATGTGTAGCAAATTTCAGGTCAACAATTCAAACAGTTTTTGAGCTACAGGTGATTTAAAATCCTGGACAGACAAGTAAACAGCCACAGTAGCGAATTATATAAGAAGATATTGAACTATATTATAACACAGTCATTATAAAAACGTGGACCATAAAAAATTAGGAATTCCAAGATGGGGGACTCACAGTACAGTACAGTATATACAAAATCTGAGCTCTTAAGAGAAGAGCAAGACAAATAAGGTGTTCAGCTTTCTTTGCAGTACATATGGCTCAGTGTACTGTACTATCAGATATTATAATTAGATACAGAGATTCAAGCACTGATGACAGGCAGGAAACTAAAATAAGAATGAACTTCAGGTACACGATGGGAAGGTCAGAAAATGTGTCTAAATTTATGGACTCATTTTAAGAATTAATGGTGAATAACTGACAGCCTTCATTTACTTGTGCCCAGCTGATAACCTTACTAGTGTTTCATTGTTGAGTACTTTAAAAACAACTCAGATTCCATTCAACATCTTGCCAAGAATTGTTTCAGTAGATGGAAATCCAATTGGTAGGGGTATTTGGAATTCATAACCCTAATACTTAATATGTGTAGGATTTTGAATAAACGAAAGACTGAACTTCTTGTTACCACATTTACCACTGGTTAATGACTACAAATTTGGTTTGTACTTTGTGTTGTGTTTCCTCAGTTGGCTTGTGTTATCCTTACGAGCCATCTCCGTATACCCCTTTTCTCTAAAATCAGCTATTATTCAGTGCTGTCATTGCACATTATGGTTGGTGCCTACAGTTTTATAACAATGCACTAGCTGTGCTACCCATCTAAGATAAGTGGGAATCTTTTTTTTTTTTTTTTAACATTTTATTGAATTTATTAAAATCAAGCAACATTACATACAAGCAATTCAAATTTTACAAAACTAGGTCCACATCAAGTCAACTCTCAACCATGAGAAGGAGCTACGCCAACATAGTGAAACTTTAATAGTAGAAAAGATAAGTAAGTAAGTAAATAAATAGAATAAAAAGGGGAAAAGAATCCACTTTCTCAATTTAAATGTTTATTTTAAAATATTATTATTAGCAAGAGTTAAAGGGAAGGTCTACAGGACGGTAGTGAGACCAGCAATGTTATATGGGTTAGAGATGGTGGCACTGACCAGAAAGCAGGAGACAGAGCTGGAGATAGCAGAGTTAAATATGCTAAGATTTGCATTGGGTGTGACAAGGATGGATAGGATTAGAAATGAGTACATTAGAGGGTCAGCTCAAGTTGGATGGTTGGGAGACAAAGTCAGAGAGGCGAGATTGTGTTGGTTTGGACATGTGCATAGGAGAAATGCTGAGTAAATTGGGAGAAGGATATTAAAGATAGACCTGCCAGGAAAGAGGAAAAGAGGAAGGCCTAAGACAAGGTTTATGGATGTGGTGAGAGAGGACATGCAGGTGATGGGTGTAACAGAACAAGATGCATAGGACAGAAAGATATGGAAGAAGATGATCCGCTGTGGTAACCCCCAGCGGGAGTAGCCGAAAGAAGAAGAATTTTAGAATATTATTAATTAGATCCTGCCAGGTTTTAAAAAAACTTTTGCCCAGATCCTCTAAGTGAGTATTTTTTTTTCCAATTTCAAGTAGTATATAACATTGGTTACCCAATGACTGAAAATTGGTGGTTTAGGATTCTTCCAATTGAGCAAGATAACTCTACGTGCCAATAGTGTAGTAAAGGCAATCACAGTTTATTTGTCTTTCTCCACTTTAAGCCCATGTGGGAGTCCAGCAAATACAGCTATTAGTGGATTATGAGGGATTGTGACACCAAGGCTATCTGAAAGGCATTTAAAGATTTTGGTTCCTAAATTATGTTAATTTGGGAACACCCAAAACATATGACCCAATGAGGCTGGATCTTGATTGCAATGTTCGCAGATTGGATCTTGCCCTGGAAACATTTCGGACAATTTTAAATGAGACAGATATGCTCGATAGATAATTTTGAGTTGAACAATTGCAATTTGCGCATATGGAGCTCAAGTTAATATTGTGCATTACTCCCTTCCACTCCTTTTCCAAAATGTTGAGTGAGAGATCATTCTCCCAATGTACTCTGGGATCTTTGAAAGGGAGGGACTTTAAAATGTTTTTATATTTTACAGAAATGCTGTTTGAGTCCTCAAGACTGATCAATGTTTTTTCCGAAGTAGAAGTAGGTGGTAGGTGAGGAAAGTCGGGCAGGGTTTGTTTAACAAAGTTTCTAATCTGGAGGTTTTGAAAGAAATGTGTTGCTTGAAGGTTAAATTTGAAGTGTAATTGTTCATAGGATGCAAAGACGTTGTCTACGTACAGTTCTCTAAGTGATTTAATCCTAAATGTTTTCCTTGGATAACATTTGGATACATGGATGTTTTGAACTCCAAATAAATTAGGTTATGGTTGAATCTAATTTCTGAAAAAAATCAATTAATGTATATTGCAATGTTTTGAAATCGAAGCTTAGGAAGGATATTCATCTTGACAATGTTAATTCTTCCTGCTAAAGTGAGATGATGGGTGGACCATCTATACAAGTGCTTATGTTTTTCCAATCAGACAGCAAAATAATCTTGATAAAGAGCTTTGTTTACTTGTGATGTTTACCCCTAGGTATTTAAACTGATCTGCGATGATAAAAGGGAGGGTGTCCAATCTAATATTGTGTGCTGGAGAGCTCACTGGAAACAGCACACTTTTATTCAAATTAATTCTGAGGCCAGAAATCTTCTGAAATTCTATTAGTGCTGTTAGGACTGTAGGCACAGATTTTTGTGGATCTGATATATATAGTACCATGTCATCTGCATATACTGAAATTTTCTGTTCAAGTCCTTTTCTGATAATCCCCTTTATCTCATAAGCATTTCGACAGTGAACTGCCAGTGGCTCTATGGCAATTGCAAAAATCATTGGTGACAAGAGGCATCCTTGTCTAGTATCACATTCTAGTTTGAAGTAGTTTGAAATAATATTGTTAATACAAACTGAAGCTTCTGGAGTGGTATATAGCAGTTTAATCCATGCACATATGTTCAGGCCAAACCCAAATTTTCCCAATGTAGTGAAAAGGTAGTTCCATTCGACCATATCAAATGCTTTTTCTGCATCCAACGATAATAATATCTCTGGGTTATTAGACTTTGTGGGTGAACATATTACATTAAATAGGTACTGAAGATTTGAAGCTAAGTATTTGCCTTTAATAAATCCAGTTTGGTCTTGTGATATTATTGAAGGAAGCACTTTCGCAATCCTACTGGCAAGGACTTTTATAGTATCTTAACATTGTTATTCAGAAGTGAGATTGGTCTGTATGATGCACATTGTAATAAGTCCTTATTTTGCTTAGGAATCACGGTAATTAATGCTTGGCAAAAAGTTTGAGGTAGAATTTGATTGTCTCTAGCTTCTGTAAATGTTGCTAATAAAGGGGAAGCTAACTTAATTGAGAATTTAAGGGTAACCTTCAGGGCCTGCTGCTTTCCCGCTCTGAAGTGAGCTCAGAGCATCTAGTAATTCTGATAGTGCCAGAGGTTTGTCCAATTCTTCTGCACTGAGAGTATCTACTTGTGGTATTTGTAATGCATCCAAAAATGTGTTAGGTTGTGTCTTGTCTTCTTTAGTCTGAGCAGAATATAAGGCCTTATAGTAGTCTCTAAATGTGTGCATTATATTTTTATGGTCAATGATTTTGTCTCCATCTGTGTTGGTAATTGCTGGCATTGCTTTGCGAACTTCCTGCTTGTGGATTTGTTGAGCTAGGATCTTTTTTTTATGTTCATGTTCATAGTAATGATGTCAGGATTTAAAAATGAGTTGTTCTGTTTCTTTTGTTGTCAAGAGGTTGAGTTCTGAATGCAAAGCCTGTGTTTTCCTATGAAGTGCCTCATTCAGACCACTGGCATGTTCTTGATCTACTGTATTTTGGTAATTTCACTGATTAGCTCTGATACCTTCTTGGTTTCTGATTTCATTTTGTGGGACAGAGAAAAAATAATCTATCCTCTTAAGAACGCCTTCAGAGATACCCAGAGGATTCTTGCAGAGATCTCTGAGGATGTATTTGTCTCTAAAAAATCAGTTTGCTTAGATATAAACTCTATACTGTTCTTGTCTGCTAATAACAGTGGGTTAAGGTGGCATCTGCGAGATGAATATATGGGGCAAAGTGATTTAAGCGCCATGATCAAAGGGGCGTGTTCGGAGATAACAATACCGTCATACTTACAAGATAAGATAAGTGGGAATCTAAGTAATCAGCATAGACCTCCATGTTAAAGAAATCTCTTGCCTATGATTAAATTTTGTAAGTAAGTATGACGCTATTGTTATTTCTGACCATGCCCCTTTGATTTTGGAGCTAAAATCATTATGCCCCACACATTCATTTCACAGATGGCGTCTTACTCCACTGTTATTAGCAGATGAGAACTGTACAGAATTTATATCCAAGCAAATTAATATTTTATTAGAGACAAAAACATCCTCAGAGATTTCTGCAGGAATACTCTGGGAAACCCTGAAGGCCTTCTTAAAAGGACAGATTATCTCATATCTTTCCCACAGAAATAAATTGGAAACTAAGAAGGTGTCAGAGCTAATCAGCGAAATTACTAGAATAGACCAAGAACATGCCAGGTGTCCAAGTGATGCACTTCATAGGAAAAGACAGGCTCTGCATTCAGAACTCAACTTCTTAACAACTAAAGAAACCAAACAAATCATATTTGAATCAAGCCATCATTGTTATGAACATGGAGAGAATGCTAATAAGATCTTAGCTCAACAAATCCACAAGCAAGAGGCTCGCAGTGCAATCCCAACAATCACCAACACAGAAGGAGACAAAATCATTGACCATAAAAATATAATGCACACATTTAGAGACTACTATAAATCCTCATATTCTACTGAGTTTAAAAAAGACAAGACACAATCTAATGCATTTCTGGATGCATTACAGATACCACAAATAGATACTCTTAGTGCACAGGAATTGCATAAACCTTTGGCACTATCAGAATTACTTGATGCTGTAAGCTCACTTCAGAGTGGGAAAGCAGCAGGCCCCGATGGCTACCCTGCCGAATTTTACAAGAAATTCTCAACTCATCTAGCTGCCCTTCTATTAGCATTCACAGAAGCTATAGAAAATAAAATTCTACCTCAAACTTTTCACCAAGCATTAATTACCGTCTTTCCTAAACAGAGTACGGACTTATTACAATGTGCATCATATAGACCAGTTTCACTTCTGAATAATGATGTTAAGATACTTTTAAAAGTCCTAGCTAGAAGGAAGGAGAGAGTGCTGCCTTCTGTAATATCACAAGACCAAACTGGATTTATTAAAGGTAGACACTTAGCTTCCAATCTTCAACGCCTGTTTATTATGATATATTCTCCCACAAAGTCAAACACACCAGAGATATTATTATTGCTGAATGCGGAAAAAGCGTATTCGTATGGCCCGAACATTTGTGCATGAATCAAACTACTGTATACCAATCCAGAAGCTTCAGTTTGTATTAACAACATTAATTCAGAATACTTTAAACTAGAACGTGGTACCAGACAAGGATGCCCCTTGTTGCCACTGCTTTTTGCAGTTGCCATTGAGCCACTGGCAATTTACTGTCGAAATACTTATGAGATAAAGGGGATTATCAGAGAAGGACTGAAACAGAAAGTTTTCTACATGGAGATGATATGGTACTGTATATCCACAAAATACTGTGCCTGTAGTCCTAACAGCATTAATAGAGTTTCAAAAGATTTCTGGTCTCAGAATCAATCTGAATAAAAGTGTGCTCTTCCCAGTAAATTCTCAAGCATACAGTATTAGATTGGACACCTTCCCTTTTATCGTCGCAGATCAGTTTAAATACCTAAGGGTAAACATTACAAGTAAACATAAAGCTTTATCAACAAAATATTGTTGTCTGTATGGAAAAAATTAAGCAAGACTTGCATAGATGATCAACCCTTCATCTCACTTTAGCTGGAAGAATCAGCATTGTCAAGATGAATATCCTTCCTAAGCTTCTCTTTCTATTTCAAAACATTGCAATATACATTAATAGATCTTTTTTTAAGAAATTAGATTCAAACATAACCTCATTTATTTGGAGTTCAAAACATCCACTAAGGTGGAAGGTGGTATGGCTTTACCTAACTTTCAATTTTATTACTGGGCAGCAAATATGCAAGCTATTAAAACATGGACACAAATAGATGAACATATACAGGTTTGGTCCACAATAGAAATAAAATCTTGCTGTACTTCTTTCTATTCCTGGCTTTGCACCCCAAGTAATACAAGTTATTGCCAATATACTAACACCCCTATTGTTCCTTACTCATTTAGAATATGGAACCAATGAAAGAAGCATTTTAAGAAAGAGAAGCTTTTATTTGTGGCACCTCAGCACGAGAACCACCTTTTTCCATCCTCTCAAATGTACGCAGTTTTTAATGTCTGGAAAACATTCAGGATTAAATCACTTAGAGACCTGTACATAGACAACGTCTTAGCATCTTACAAACAATTACACTCTAAGTTTAACTTTCCAACAACACATTTCTTTCACTACATTCAAATTAGAAACTCTGTTAAACAGAACTTGCCCAGTTTTCCTCACCTCTCACCCACCTCTACACCGGAAAAAATATTGTTCAGCCCTGTGGACTCAGGCAGTATCTCCGTAATATATAAAACCTTTTTACAGTCCCTCCCTTTCAAAGATCCAAGAGTACAGTGGGAAAAGGATCTCTCACTCAACATCTCAGAAAAGAAGTGGAAAGTAGCAATGCACAGAATTCACTCAAGCTCCACATGCACAAAGCATAAAATTATTCAACTCAAAATTATATATTGAGCACATCTCTCTCATTTAAAATTGTTCAAAATGTTTCCAGGGAAAGATCTAACTTGCAAACACTGCAATCAAGTTCCCACCTCACTGGGCCACATGTTTAGGGCGTGCACCAAATTAACATAATTTAGAACCAAAATCTTTAAATGCCTTTCAGATAGCCTTGGTGTCATAATCCCTCCTAATCCACTAATAGCTGTATTTGCTGGACTCCCAGATGGGCTTAAAGTGGAGAAGGACAAATAAACTGTGATTGCCTTTACTACACTATTGGCACATAGACTTATCTTGCTCAACTGGAAGAGTCCTAACTCTCCTGTTCTAAGTCAGTGGGTAACTGATGTTCTATACTATTTGAAACTGGAAAAAATCAAATTCGCACTTAGAGGATCTGTACAAAACTTTTTCAAAACCTGGCAGGATCTAATCGATAACATTTTAGAATAAGCATTTAAATTGAGGAAGCAGGTTCTCTCCCATCTTTTACTCCATTTATCTTTATTCATTTATTTATTAACTTATTTTTACTAGCTTCAAGTTTTACTCTGCTGGCCTAGCTCTCTTTCTCAGGGGTGGGGTTGATTTGTTTTGAACCTTTTTTTAATAAAACTTGAGTTATTTGTATGAAATGTTATATGATTTTAATAAAATCAATAAAATAATAAAAAAAAGACATCAGTGTTAAAGTTGTCAGTTCACCAACTATTGGAATGTATTTTGTAATGAATGTAGTAATAAAATGCATTGCATTTGTAATTCCAACATGTGGTGCATCAGAAATATTTGTAGTACATTACTACAAATGTTTGTGATGCGCCATCTGTTGGAGTGACAAATGCACTGCATATATCTCTATTAAAACTATTGCATAAGCAGTGTTAATATTTGTGAAGTGCCATCTGTTAAACAAGAAGTGCAATGCACTTTATTACTACAAATGTTTGTGGTATGCAGTCTGTTGGAATGAGAGAGACATAGCAACCAAACGGAAAAATAGATATGCAAACAGACACTTGTGCTTCCATTAAGGTGAATTCTTAAATGGTGTGTACCCCAACCTGGGTACAGTAATAAAGGAAACCATTGTCACATCTTAAATAATATCCCAGCTGGCACAATACATAATAAGCAAGACCATATTTGAGGCACATGGCGCAGAGAGCTACAGTAAATGCCATATGGAGAGGATATCTCTTATGAATACTAATAACACTGTTTTATTAAAATTTGGAAACACATGCAAGAGCCATTCCTGATAATGGCAAGCAGCAGCCAGACTCTGTGACGGAGAAGTCATGAACTGCATCATCACAAACAATATACTAAATAGATTAGTAGATGGAAAATGTAATAAAAAGATGCATTGGTATAATCCTATTAAATTAACTGACTTTCCCACGTTGGTCAAAGTTCAATCGGGAAGCAGATTGAGCAACAGCAAGATGGGAGATAAGTTGGTGCTGCAAATGTGGAACAAAAAATGAATTGCTGCTGTTTGATGTAAGAAAGAATTCATCTCTAAAATTCAAAAACGTTTGTTGAGTCAAAGAGCAAAATTAGGAAGATAAAAAGAGAAAGGCACCTCTGGGTCCATAAATGAACTATTCCGTTCATTCAATCATTAATTTTCTGTTCCCACTTAGGTTCATGGGGAGTTCTATCCAGCATCGGAAAAAGTGTAAGTCAGCCATGAATAAGAAGTCCATTCTCTATGGTTCACAAACAGATTAATACCTATCCATCCATCCATACATCCATCAATTCATTTGACACGCTTTTCATTATTATGCTCAAGAGGAGCCTATACTGGTAACACTGGACACAAGGAAGGAACCACATATTAGTGGGACCCCAGTCCACCTCAGGATACAGTCATTCATAGATAGCCTATTTAAAACTGCCAGCTAACCCCAACATGCATGTCAACTAGATGCAGGAGGAAACCAGAATATTGGCAGTTGTTCAAACTCCACACAGATGCCCATATCAAGAATGGTTTGTCTGGATGTCAAAAACCTACAGTGAAGCCAGAAGATGTGGCACACAGTTATACATTTTCCATTCATCAACTTTGTGATTCTGATTTTCTCACTGTTGGATGAGAGACCATCTAGGACAATTTTGAGTTGCTGCTGGAAGAAGTGTTGTTGAGGCAAGCAAGTGGTGCTTACCCTTTGGTCTGTGTTTGGACCTCAATGTCCTAGTGCAGTGATGAGGATACTGCACTGTAAAAATTGGTACCGTCCTTCAGATGAGACATAAATTTGATGGCTTGATTCTCTGTGTTCATAAAACAACCCTGGGCACCTTTCAAAAATAGTATGGTATCTCTGCATGTCCTGACTAAATTGGCCAACACATCCTGGTCACCCTGGCCCCATCATCATCTCTGGTCACTTATTGGTTAACTATCTCTTTCATGGGGTTGGTGAAAAGCATTCTATAAATGCAACTTATTATTATCATCCTTCTTCACCTAATAGCTCTTGTATGGTAAGCATACTGGTACAAGAATGGCTGCCATTGCATCATCCAGGTGAATTCCACATATTGGTGGTGGCTAAAGTAGTTCCTTCTGTCTATATAAAGCACTTTGAGTAGGTTAGAAATACAAGATATACTGTAAATGCAATTAAATACTATTATTATTATTTGTGATGGAATGGCACCTCATCCTGAGTCAGTTCCTGCTTTTTTGTCTGATGCAAACAAGGCAGGCTGGAGTTCCACAACATTAAACTGTATTAAGCAGGCTCAAGAAAACGCATACATGCTGTGCAACCGCAAGCAACTATGTTCAAAATGTGAGTCCAAAACAAAGCAATGCACCTTTATGTGAAAAATCCCAAACTCTGAACTACGCAGACCTCAAAATTCTCACTGTTTCTGGCAGGCTTGATTTCAAAGAGACTCATTGCTAAGGGGGCTCATTAAAAAATAATGGCAAAAAAGGAAATTAATCATAAAGATGAAATGATGTGAGGCTGTCTGGTAGAGAGATGGCATGCAAATTAACAAGCAGGTATTACAATAGCAGCGCTTTGGGCTGTGGTGCTAATGAGTCAGTATCAAGCTCACGGTGCTACACCAACACCACAACCAAGGAGCTCCCCTTGGCGACCAACACATAGCTTTCACTAGCCATTCAGTGCTTTGCCCCAAATTAAAAGCAGTGGAGGCTGACAACAAACAAGAGCTACACTTTTACATTTTTTCACGCTATTGTGAAAATTGCCTTCTTTCCTTATGGGTAATTTAATTTATATATAGTTAAAATAACATTATTTTAATTTTCCATACATATTTCCATCCATTTTCTGCAGCTTATCCGGGTCTGTGTCGTGGGAGCAGCAGTCTGAGCAAAGATGCCTAGGTGACCCTTTGAGCTATGTTCTCATTTCACCATGACTGGCTGCTACAACATCCGCAGCCGCTTCAATCTGCCTATCATTCTCTTGCTCACTTCTTGTCTCACTCAAACCAGACCCATAGATACTTTAATTCCTCCATTTGAGGTAGCACCTCATTCCCAAATTGGAGAGGGCACTCCATCCTTTTCCGCCTGAGAATCATGACCTCAGACCTGTAGGCACTAATCTGACCATGTTACACTCGGCTGCAAGTGCAAGGTCACTGTCCATTAAACCCAACAAGACCACATCATCCACAAAAGGCAGAGATGTGATCCTAAGGTATATTCATTATCATTTTGATTATTTTTATGCTGTGATGCCATTTTGTTTGTTTTCTTTTGGCCATCGATGGTTGGTATGCTGGTTGATGTCACGTGATTGTTATGTATCAGTGAGAATTTACATGTAGTTTATGCTTTATTGTTGTCTTTGTTAATTTTGAATTTTTATTTAAATAATATATAAATATGTTGTTTCTTTAAATGTTCTGCTGTTCCTTGATCTTTAAGGGTGAAGCGTCAGGAGATGGGCCACCGTGACGTTGCTGTTCCTGAGCTGTAGCTCTGGCTATATAAGTCAACAAAGAATGATCAGGAACAAGAAGTTATTTGCATATTGTGGAGTTAAATGAGTATTGTGTTCCCATGTTGGATTTTCTGGATTTTTTTATTTTTTGTGCTTTGTTTTATGGATTCTGATCTTTGGATCACATGTTGGGACTCATTTTCTTAGGATTGATTCTAACTCTATTATTCTTCTTTTTAGTATTTTGAGCTTTTTCTTTGTATTATCTAGTTTTCTGTGAATAAATCCTTGATTAATAAAGATTTTATATTTCCCCTTTTAATTCTGGTCAAGGGTTTATGGTTATCCTTCCTCTTGTGGGGGTTTTATTATATTTCAGTGAAATCTATAGTTGTTTCGTCAGCTCTGCATTTTTGGGGGTGTTCTGGCTGAATTTGGAGGCCTAACTGGGGTAAGATGAGACACTACTGGAGAGACCAGTAAAGATCTTGGCCTGCTTGAGTAGCAGATTTTTCAAGCCTCACACCATTTTGCCTTTGAGGATGACTCTACATCACAACACACATTGATATCACTCTGTTGCCAAGAAAACACATTACAAGACTCTGCTTTGTTCTGTCCTGTCTTCCTGTTTTGTTGGACTCACCAATCAGGCTGAAGCACACAGCATTCTGCACAATATTGGAAAGGAATAGACTCTCATATTACACAGTTTATGTTCAAATCCATACACAAAGACATTACATTTAAGACAGCAATGCACCAATATAAAATCATATTTCTCACTTCCTTTTACACAGATTTGTGTTTTATGTGTAAATGTGTTTGAAAGTTTACTATTAATTTTTAGCAAACCAGTAAAATGGTTTCTTAAAAATCTGTACAGGAAGAATAATTTCAGTCAGTATACTGGGTCAGCATTCCTGCCTTGTGCCCTGTGTTGGCTGGGATTGGCTAAAGCAGACTCCCGTGACCCTGTAGTTAGGATATAGCGATATATATAGGATATATTTTTTTTCTCCAGCTTTTGGAGTTTTTTTTTTGTTTTTTCTGTCCACCCTGGCCATCGGACCTTACTTATTCTATGTTAATTAATGTTGACCTATGGTGATTTTTTATTGTGTCTTCTATTTTTCTATTCATTTTGTAAAGCACTTTGAGCTACATTTTTTTGTATGAATATGTGCTATATAAATAAATGTTGATTGATTGATTGATAGCGGGTTGGATAATGGATGGATACTGGGTCAAAAATTACATTGTGCAATTCCTGCTCAATTCCTTTCTGATTCAGACACCCAATCTTTTGATTTTCAGTTCTGAACCCTGCCTGCCTTTCTGATGATGATTCTTGTCTTGGGAGTTCTCAGATTTACTTCCTGGTCATAAAAAGCTCAACATTAACTGAAAGTCCCGTACTCTTAGAATATTCCCTTTGCTTCATTGCAAGTTTGGTTCTGGTCCACCTTTACTGAATTTGCTGAATCCTGGACATAATAGGTAATGCGAAAAGCTGTTGAAACCATCTTTAACCATCCATCCATTTTAGGAGTACATGTCCATTGCTGTATCAACAGGATCTGATGCCTATCAAGGTAACATTGGCCATAAGGCAAGGAAGCAATACACCATGCAACACTGGCTTATTACCAATTACTCAGTTTTATTAGGCTGAATACTCACTGCATTATGAATCTCTAAAGTAGATAGTATTCACCTTTCAATCAGTCTGTATTGTATCAAATTATAGCTTTAATCCCTCTTCCTTATTAATCTTCTAGTCTAACCACATCTGTAAATATTAACTATCCCAGAGTCTGATCAAAAATAGATATCTTGTGTTCAAACCAACATGGGCTCACTTTGTTTACCTGATTTGAGTGCCTGCTTAAATAATTTAGCTCCTAAGGAAAACAGAGCAAAAAAATATTAGCAAACTGAAGGAAAAACAAATCACAAAGGAAGACTGCCCAAAGGCCAAGACTGTGCAAAAGAAGCAAAATGTTAACAATTGGCAACAAAATGATAGTGTCTGGTTTTGAAGCTGTGATAGTGATTTTAAATTTGTTCCCCAGAACACCTTTTGTAAACAAAGATTTTGTGCGTGTAACCATTTTATAGCCAAGTTTTAACTGACATGCAGTATAGGGAATAGCCAGCTGGCCAGCTGGGGGCAACCTTGTCCAGTCCAGACAGGGGCCACCTGGTCTTTGAGCCAAGAAGGAGCTCTGGGTGGCAAGGTCTGACACATTATCAAATCCATTTGGCAAACCTCTTCTACCTGCACCACATACCATGTCCTGGGGCTCCATGGTTTATTTCCGTTTTGGTTTCTCCCATTAGAATTTGAGCATGAGCAGTGGTTTATGTGACTGCAGCCCAAAGAAAAGAAACTAAGAAGAAAGCAAACGCAGATGGAGGACTATGGCCCTTCACCCCCTTTGTATTTGTACCGCTGCAGTGATTTCTTTTGATTTCATCACAAACATAATTGAAGAACTGAGGAGCCTGACACTAAGACAAGAGCATATTAGAGTCTGACAGGAGAAATGTTTGCATTTCAAAAGGCTGCCAGGCATTAAATTGCAAGATAGATCGTCAAGACGGGTGCTATGCAAAAAACAAGTGACAGACAAGGAGTTCAGCACTCATTTATTTTAGGTGATGTGATGTGGGTGTAAAGCCTTTATAACATTATTATTAATTTGTGACAAATAAAACACCCTAAATAATGAATTATTTAGATAAATGAAAATTTGATTGATAAAACAATAATAATGATTGTAATAATTATAATTAATATTCAGCTTTACAACTCCAGGTTTCCGAGTTCAAATCCTACTAAAGGCCATTGTTCCCTATACTTTTCAAGTTCGCATTCTAAAGACTGGAAACCGTACACTAGCCTGGTAAGACATGAAGGTTTCCCAGCAGAACATTGCCCAGAGTTTAGAGTTTAGAATAGTTTTAAAGTCCATACTGGATTCGCTTGATTCAACGAGGGTGAGTCAAATGAAAACCTTACTTTGTTCAGATTTTATTGCAGCAACGCCTGGTTAATTTTTCTATGTAATCTATATGGTGTTCTTTAAGAACTGCAATGAATCCTCTAGAAAATAAAGAATTTTGTTTGCATCAACCTGCTTTACCTCTTGATCTGACTGGAAAGTCTTTCTGCCCATCACCTCTTTGAGAGGTCCCAAGACATCGTAATTACTAGGGTGTGAAGTCTGGTGAGTGTGGAAGATATGGAAATTCAAAGTTCAGGTCCTTGATGGTTGCAACCATAGCATAGGCAGTGGGGCACCAGGCACTGTCATGTTGCAACAAGACACCTCCGCTCAAAACCTTCATTCAGCAATGAATTTCAATAGGTTTCACCCTTCCACTGCTCAAAAAAAGCAGGTAACACAACGCTGCTCCTCGTTGGTGCATGTTTTCAATGGGGCTGCCACCTGCCATGTCAGGTAGCTTGTCTGGTCCATGCTTCCACATGCTGGACAATCCTAATATCATTGCTAATTAATTTCTAGCACAATTTTAAGGTTCCATTTGACTCATCCTCAAAAACTGCATTTTCCTACAGGCTACTTAACACTGGTGTTTTTGGCATGAAGAGTGTAGGGTTTGGGTAGACCTCGGTTATGTTAACATTAACTTACTTAACTAATAATATCTGTCCCTCTTTTGCTACTGAATAGTGAGATGCACAAATTCAAGCAATGTTTGTGTCACAAAAAAGTCAATCAGACAATGGAATGCTGGTGTCCGGTCTACCTTGACCAGCACCAGATAATCATGATACCCTCTGACATTGTCATCATCTGAGCAGTAAAAACACAGAAAGAATACACAGACTACACACACTGCTTGACTTGTACACAAGACAGTCCGTTAGAAACACTAATCACTGTCCGCCCAGCGGTTTGCTGGACAGTGCGAGGCCAGCAAACAATTGAAAAAATTATTTTACACATGCATACCTGAGATAGCAAGGCTGAGAGGAATGTATCCAATAGTAGGTTACCCCAACAATGGTTGCATTTATTTAACAATGAAAAACTGTAACTCCATATTTCAGAAAGCCTAACTAACACCCAAAGTCATACTTTACTGCTGTTAGTGGTCACAGGAAGTGCCACATAAAATACCAAATAGGCCGTTATTTAACACTGCCATTATGATGAATCTGTCCTGCATTCTCTCTCTCTGTGATTCACCAAAGCTAGGCGCTATCTTCTTCATGGAGGTTCTATTCTTTCTCTCCTCTGAAAGATTCCATCTGCATTCTGAGTTCCCACAGGCTTGTACAATGGAGTGCACAACCTCCCAAATCTTGTGGAAGGCAGTGCTAACTATCCCAGTAAATGGGTCGCTATCACTTTGGTATCTATTCTTCGCTGCCTTCAGAACAGTCTAATGCTACAATATCCAATTTCTGTTTGTAAAATAAACTAACTAGCCCAAAATTACAACAAAAATTGAAGCAACTGGAATATAGAAATCATCTTTAAAATTGACCTTGATGCATGTTTACTGTGTCCAGGCCAGCATATGCAGAGAACTTCATAACGCTATTCACTCAGTGTATGACATCAGAGAGTTTAAATGAGAAGCTGACTATAGAAAACTTTACAGTGAGCCAGGAGAGAACCTAAAGGTTTGGATCAATCTGTTCACAGATGGTAGTGAACAATGGAGGATTGTATTTGCCAAGTTTTAGTGTATGCCAATTTCAGAGACTTTTATATTTTGATTTTGAATTCAATCAGTCTTTAGCAATAAATTCAATGTCTGGTGTTACAGTCATGTTGTTGTATTGATCACTCAGTTTTATTTCGGTGTATTTGTGCCTCCTATGCTTCTCGAGTTTGTAGGGTCATTACTATTATTATAATTTTTATTGTTAAGGTTGTTTTCGAATAACTACAACTAAAAATACCAGTTTCAAGAATTTATATTCATCTTGTTGTGGTTTCATATAAGTATAGTGTTCCAAATACCAAAATACCAAAGTCACCAATATTCCTTATATATTGAAGTTTAAAAACTCCCAAGTGTCTTACTATGCCTTTCAACAAGCATTCAAAAGCCCTGCCCCACTGTATATCAACCAAGCTGCTCAAAAGTGTCAGTTTGAAATGTTTTGTTTAAATAAAACCCTGGCTGGTGAGTCTTTCGATAACAATGACTGATCTCTAAACTCAAACAATCAGTGTTTTTAAAGGTAGGCTGGTAAATGCAGCCAATTTAAATTATTATTATTTAAGTGGATGTCGATAATACGCCACCCACCCAAGATGGCATACATTACTACTTCTAATGCTACTACTACTATACCAATATAGTCATTATATTTTTGCTATCTGCTTGTCTTCTTTCTGGTTAATACAACAACAACAACTACTACTACTACACTATATGGCCAAAAAGTGTGGAGACCTGACCATCACACCTATATTAGCTTGTTGGACATCCCATTCCAAAACCACTGGCATTAATTTGGTGTTGCCCCACTCACTTTGTGGCTATAACAGCCTTCACTCGTCTGGAAGGCTTTCCAAAAATATTTGGAGTGTGTCTGTGGGAATTTGTGCTCATTCATCTAAAAGAGCCTTTGTGAGGTTAGGTATAGATTTTGGACGATAAGACCTGGCTCACAATTGGCATTCGAAATCATACCAAAAATGTTCAATACGGCTGAGATCATGGCTCTGTGCAGGAAACTCAACTTCTTCCGTGTCTTTATGGATCTGGATTTGCGCAAAGGGGCACAGTCATATTGGAACATAGAAGAGCCTGTCCCAAACTGTTGCTACAAACTGGGAAGTGGACAATTGTCTAAAATGTTTTTGTATGCTGTACCCTTGAATTGAGCTGAAGGAAAAAGCCTAAACCTTGAAAAACAGACCCAATCTATTATACTTTCTCCACCTAAATTTACAGTAGACATTATGCAGTCCAGAAGATAGCATTCTCCTGGGGCTTCATGCATAACGCCGTACGTAGAATTCACACTAAAACATGGTGTAAAGACAAAAGCGGAAATGTGCGTACGCACAAAAAAAATCCAGATGCATTAATCTGTGTGATCGCCAACTTCCACGTTCTTCCGCTACATAAATCCTGGTCAGCGTGAAAAGTAACACACGTGCATGTGCCTGCTGTCCCACCAAAACTCTCCCCAGAATTATGCCTCTTTGAATATGCAAATCAATATAAATAGCCCTTAAGCTCAACATTCTGTGAAAAGGCAATGGCAAAGGCACAGGGGAAAATAGAAGAATTTCAGTGAATACCAAGTGGAGGAAAGGAAAAACGTACTATTTGTTGGTTTAGACAGTGGTATAAACAACAAAAGGAAGTTGATAGAGTGACATAGAGTGTTGGAGAAACTGAAAAGCTCAAGTTCACAAAGTCACACAGTACCCAAAATAAAAAAGAAGTTGTCAGATTTCAAAGTCGCCATGAAAAGGCGAGTCGTAGCCCACCGTCTGAGTGTCATATGAAAGCTTATTAGGATACAGAGAAAAAAAAAATAGGGACACAGTGAGAAAAAAGCTCAAAATGTTAACTTTAACCTCGAAATTTCCGCTTTAATCATGTAGTTTATTTTGTCATTAAAGTAAAACATCATAAACTTCATCTTTAAATCTTTTAATTTACTAGCTTCTCAAATATCATCGTAACTAAAGTAGCACATTAAATGCTTTGTTTTGTATGTGTTCTTCTATGTGCTCTATGTGTGTGAATCATTACGTGCTTCTTAAATGGGCTTTCTCTTCCTCTGACTGGACACAGAATCCATTGCATTCATGATATTACAGCTCTCTGAATAATTAAAATACTGAGATGTATACTTGGTATCATTTTTATAGTGATAGGAGCTAAAGCATGTTATTAAACGTGGGAACACGGTGGCGCAGTGATAGTGATGAGCTGGCGCCCTGTCCAGAGATTGTTCCTGCCTCCCGCAAGATGCTTGCTGCGCCACGCGTGAACTTTGATGAAATAATTTATTGCAGCAGTACTGCCTCTTTCAAACGTACTAACCTCCAATTCCTGTCCATCCTTTTCTTTCTCCAAGTAACCAATCGCCACACAATCAGCTCTGTAATAAATGTTAAGCCATCTGTAAGCTTAGAACACTGATTCTTCAAAACCTTTAAGGAACATTGAAATATCTTCATAGTACATGTTTAATTATTTCATCCATCTATCTCTATCCTTCCAGTGTCGCACCAGCCTCAGCAAGAATACAGAGCATGGCAAGAACAATCCCTGAACTAGCTACGCTGCGATACCGTGTCCTCACATATTTAATTATTAACAATATAGATTATTTAAATGATGTTAGCATTTTATCTGTATAATGTAAAGATGCTGTATACCAATAATTCTCTTTCCAATCAGCTGCTGTAGAGCCATGATTCCACACTCAGATACAGTGATATTAATACTCCGAGTGGTGTAGTGAGAGTAATATGGAAAAAGATGATCCACTGTGGGAACCCCTAATGGGAGCAGATGAAATAAGAAGAAGAAGGTGCAGTGAGAGGAACAACACTAAAACAGCAATGGTATTTGGAATAGTTTGGCTATTCCCTGGACCATTATATTGTTACAGGTTAATTACAATCAGATGCCTTAAACTAATAAACAATATGTGGTTAATTTTCAGTGTATTTATAAAGCCGCATCAGGGATGTGCATCTAAAAAAGAAAGGGAAACTACACTGGAACAAAAGCACTGCTTTGATGCTGGGTGCCGCCAGTTTGCAAAACCGAGTGGAGAACCTGCGTACGCCAGGGATTGAACTACCGTGAAAATGTGCATTGCTTTACATCAAGTTTAGGTTTTATACATCATGATTTGAGCATGGAAACATTCTTACAAAACATTTTTTTGCATACGCACTGTTTATACATGAGGCCCCTAGTATTTACCAAACCCAGATTTGTCCATTATATTAACAGAGAGTGAAACGTGATTCATCACCCAAGAGAACTCATTTTCACTGCTCCAGAGTCCAATGATGGTGTGCTTTACACCACTCCAGCTGACCATTGGCATTTCTTATAATGATTTTAGGCTTGTGTGCAGCTGCTTGGACATGAAAACCCATTCCATGAAGCTCTTGATGGATAGTTATTCTGCTGATTTTCTTCCAGAGGCAGTTTAGAACTCTGTTTTGAGTGATACCACAGAGGATACTGTAGGTGGCCTTTGCTTCCGGAAGTTTCCACTTTACAATAACAACACTTGCAGCTGACTGGGAAATATCTAGCAGAATAGAAATTTTACTTATTGTCTTGTGGAAAAGGTGTCATCCTATGGCAATGTCATTTTTAAAGTGACTGAGGTCTTCTGTAGGACCTTGAATGTGTGTACCTGTTAACAATGAAACACCTGAACTCAACAATTTGGAGGGGTGTCCACATACATTTGGTCATACAGTGTACAATGATGTTATTCAGTTTCCAGTTATTAGTAGGTATGGAGATTTTCTAAAGACACAGTGCTTTCTAAGTGGTTTGTAAGTGTTTTTCTATCATTTTCTTCATAAATTAAAAATGGAGAGTTGGCAATGACAGTGCTTGGTTGAATTAAACAGCAATAATTTTCTGAAAAGGAACACATAATGGCTCAGTGCCTTGTCCTGCTGCTTCACAACTCCAGAGATCTGGGATCATTCTTGGATTTTTCAGACCCGGGGTTAAACTTGAATATCCGTTATGCTTTTCTCCTTTACCTGGTAGAGGAAACTGGTGATTAATAGTTATCTCCTTTTGAGTGTGCCCTGAGCTGGACTGATGTCCAATTCAGTTTTAATTCCTGACTTTTGTCCGACTCAGCTGACACAGACCAACTCTCCACAGCCCCACAATGGTAAAAGTGTCCAAAAATAGATAGATACATGATCAATGGCAACACACTAATTGTGCTAAATATTATGGACTTTGGGGAGCATTCAAGATTTGAACATGAAATCAAGTAATCGTCAAAACTAATTAACAAAAAGGGGCCTTGATTAACAAATACTGTATATGAGCAAGTGGAGCAGGGAAACAAGCACAACACACCAAAGGGTGAAATAACAAAAGCGTCAGTCCTAACTCAGTGACAAACATACCCTGTGGTGTAGGTGGTCCACTTACCTAAGGTTGTACACTTTCCTTCACTTAAATTTATCACAAATCTAGCTTTCCTTTCTCCTGCCAGTTCAACTCTTATCTCCCAACTCCAACCTTCAAGTAAGACTGGCCGAGAGGGACTTTTAAATGTGGGACCAGAATTACTTCTGGGTTACCTGGTGTCCATTCACAGACCTGTTAGGGCCTCCCTCTTCTGCATGCTCCCCATTTTACTAGATATACGTATATTGTGAAGAGCTTAGTCATGATAATAACTGATAGTGCTCTAATGAAGTGTAGCTGGTTGGGTTTTGTGAAGTATTTCAAGGACCTGTTGAATGTGACAGTTACTATATTACAAACATAAATAAAAATAGTCTGGAATATTAAAGACTGCACGGAATTGTAATGACACAACATTAAATAGGTTATTAGTAGGTTAAGGTGGTCTGCTAAATAAAGCTGGCATGTTGTATAAAATTCTCTACTACTGTGTTAAATATGAAAGTTGCTCAGTGAAAAATATGATGCTGTTTATATTATCAGGTATTTTATGACTGAGTGGATTATGAAAAATTTTAGAAGTTGTTATATGAAATAAATAGTGTTTGCCGCTAAGAGCTGCACAATATAGTAAACTCATTCAGCCATCCATCCATTTTTAATTCAGATAAATCCGTCCCAGCAGCATTCTGTACAAGCCTGGATAGGATGCCAGTCTTTTAAGCACATATCAGATTAAATATGAAAGGCAAAATTTTTCATAAATCTGAGTTGGAATTTTATATTAGAATAACTAACTGTTATACATCTAATCTATCTAATAAAATACTAAGGTCTATGTGTCCAGTCCCTCTGAGCAATCTGATTGGTCAGTTTGGCTTTGGTGATTCAATGAATGAGGAAGTACAAGTGTGATATGCATTAGAAGGAAAAAAGTTGGGGGCAGCATGGTGGCGCAGTGGGTAGCGCTGCTGCCTTGCAGTTAGGAGACCTGGGTTCGCTTCCCAGGTCCTCCCTGCGTGGAGTTTGCATGTTCTCCCCATGTCTGCGTGGGTTTCCTCCCACAGTCCAAAGACATGCAGGTTAGGTGCATTGGAGATTCTAAATTGTCCCTAGTGTGTGCTGTGGGTGGGTGTGTGTGCGCGCGTGCCCTGCGGTGGGCTGGCGTCCTGCCCAGGGTTTGTTTCCTGCCTTGCGCCCTGTGTTGACTGGGATTGGCTCCAGCAGACCCGCGTGACCCTGTAGTTAGGATATAGCGGGTTGGATAATGGATGGATGGATGGAAAAAAGGTGTATGAGGCATGCTGAGAGAGTCACCTTCATTGACAGCAAGCATAAAACAGGACAGGAGGTGAAAAAGGCACCGTGAACATAATGACAGTCAGAGAAGCAGACTTTACAGAAGCATGCTCAAGAAAGGGAGCTTCAGACACATGTGAATACAAAGGAACAGCACCAAAGGTACATGCAGAACAAGAGATAGCAAATCTTTTTGTAATTATTCTATTGCTTGTCTTCAACAAGTACCATGGCTAGTATGAAATAAAATGTGTTGATTTTATGAGATGCTCTAAAGCAGCCTGAAGATAAAAAGTCTGGTTTTAAATAAAGAAGCATACTCTGCATGAAGGACCCTGAATATGTTATGCATTATATTAACATTACCAGTGCTATTCGTTTTAGATGTGTTGAAATCTAATTAATCAACATGGAGCTCAGCATTAACATTTGCAAGTGCACCATACAATGCATTTGTTTCTGTTTTATGCCATTTGGTTTGGGATTTGTGAAAGCAGTGTTAATGTTTGTGATGTGCCACCTATTGGAATGACAAATGCAATGTATTTTATTCCTAAAAATGTTTGTGATGCACCATTTGTTAGAATGAGAGTGACATAGCAACCTGACGGACACAGAAACAGATGCAAAAACACTTATCCTTTTATTAAGGTGGAAAAGCATTAACTATAAAAGATGCTATAAATAATACCAATCAGACGCTGATCACATTTCAAAACTGTTGCATAACTGTGCAAAGTGATTTTTATTTTGTTTTGTATCACTTGTTTATTTATTTAATTTTTGTAAAAGAAACATGAAAAACTGCTCATTACTTTATCATTTGGTCTGAGGAGAAAGCAGGATTTTGACCACAACATTTAGGGTCGGCAGTACATGCTTAGCACACAATTCTGACATAGCTTTCTCAAATACTTCAGATAGTTTACAGTGGACAAAGACTTTACACAGTGAAATCGACAAACATGAAATATAAATGTGCATCCGTGGAGTATTTTAATTGCATGACCTGCTGCTGATAGTGTATGGTGTTAGCTGACATCCCATTGCTATTTAACATGTGATTTTTGTTACACTATGATTGAATGTATAGTGCTTGTCACTAAGGAAACTGAACACCTCAATTTGATCACCCTGTTACAAAGCAGCAAAGCATCCTATGTAATTGCCCTGGCTGCTTCTCTGCACTTTCCTCAGTTAGGTGACTAACACCTGGTGAAGCACACTGATTTTCATTTTCTGGATTTCAAACCCCTTCTTGGCAGCCCCTCTGTTACAGCACACAGTATTTGTGTGTGCTCTTAGGGAGCCAGAGTCATCAGCTCTCCTCCTCAGGGACTCCCTCTGCTGGCTGTGCCTCGACTCTTAGGCACTTAGACATTTTTTCTTTGCTCTCATAGCAGCTGACAGAGGGATGCTCAAGAGATGTCTTTGAAGATTTCCAACCATGACTGCCAGCCTTCACCCCTCAAAGATGAGTCATGATAGGACTCTGCCAGGAGCTTCACAGTTAAGGGTGGCTAATTAGTGTAGGACCTTTCACAAAGAAACAGAAATGAGAATCTACTGCTGGCTGGTCATTTGTTGCTGCTGTTAGGGAAAGCCCTTTGACACAGGAAAGGGAAGAGGTCATTTTTTTTTTCTTTTAGTAGAATAATTTGTCAGCCATCCTGGCAACAAGCAGTGAATCCTTACAACAGCATGTATTTTGAAAATAAATTTCTCAAAATTTGAACTTCTTACCTCAACAGTTTTGGGCACTTGAAGTGATTTGTTTTTCTGGCTCTCCCCTTCTTCTTCTTCTTCTTCTTCTTCTATTCTCTTAACCATCTTTTTCAGTATAGATGATGGAAGCTGCCCTGGCAAGAACACACTCTGGATTTTATGCCAATCTGTTGCAGTGCTGCTAAAACGCCATCCATCACCAGTCTTCTCAGTTCTTGGTTCATTGAAGAAAGAAAAGACTGCAGGTTAGAGCACAGGTACAGAAAGTCATGTTTAACTTTGCATCTCTACAGGAGCTTAAATAGAATAAAGCACAAGAACCTAAGAAATTTAACAAATGAGAGTAGACCATTCAGTCCAATAAACTTGTTTGCTTAGCTAATAGATAAGTTGTCCCAGTATCTCATCCAAATACAACTTAAAGGTTACCAAGGTTTCACCATCAACTAGAGGTCTCGATAGTTTGTTCCAGATTTCCATAACTTTTTGCATAAAGAAGTGCTTCCTGCCTTAAGTCCTAAATGCCCTTCTGCTTAATTTCCACTGACGTCCTCAAGTACATGGTTCACTAGCTGAAAGAATTCTACTGGATCTACTTTATCAATGGCTTTAAGAATTTTGAAGACCTAGATTAAGTGCTCACATAGTGTACGCTGCTTGAGACTAAAAAGCCACAGCGAAGATTGTCATCATCACTTTCTAAAGGGTCACTTTTGAATACTACATGGTAAAAAAGACCACAAAATGAACTAGATGTTAAAGGGGAAGCCACATTATTAGTTACTGGAATAGCAGAAATTCAAAAGGCCATGAAAGACCATAAGTATACTGAGCATCAAAACCTAAATGTTGTTTAAAATGACTCATTACATCTAGGGACCTCCATGTCAGGTAACAGTAAAATTACATGGCAACCATAGATAACATGGCCAGGGTCATACAGAGATAGTCACACAATGGCGGCCAAAATCCAAAAAACAGAATACAGAATGATGCTGTGGTGACATAACCATAAAAACATATATGACATATATGTAAAAATGAACCTCAGGTTGTTAAAATCAAGAATCAAAATTCTTTTGATCAGAAGCTCAATTAGTCACTTGAGCTGATGAAGTTGTCATTTGAGTTGGTTGAGTAAGCTGGTTGAATTTTGCACTCAGTGAAGGGTGCAGAACAACAGTCATAATCCAGGAACCTAGTAAGACTGAGGATGTTCAATTAAGGTTGGGCAGCCAGATTGAAGAGAAACCAGCTACATTGGTACTGTGACCCAAATTCACCTTGTTATGAGAGGCACCTTGCTGCAGATAGAAGGTGTAGCATGGGTCAGGTTGAATGAGCCCATTATGAAAAAGAGGCATCCTCGCTGTTGACTAGTCGCTTGAGCCAACAAAGTTCTCCTTTGGGTCAACTGTTGTTTTCCTCATTGGATGTGGACCTGAATCTTTAGTGGGGACAACCTGTGTGGGAACACCACTCAAGCAAAGAGAATCTGGTCACATATTAACAGGCTTTTAGGATGAACTGTACTCTGTACAAGCCACAACACTACTACTGCTACTAATTATAATAATAATTATGATATTAAAAGTGCTAAGCTTCTGTTTTTAACAAAGCCTTGCTTCTGAGTTTGGGTGTAGGCTGACATCTTTTTTAGGATATTTCAAAGCCTGTACTTTTTTTGGTGTGCTTTTCTGGGGAACTTCTTAACCCTTATGGAAGGAAAATCTAGGTCTTCAAGTCTCCTCATTTTTTTAGATCTAAATGATACAATATTAATCATGGCATTTTGCTCCAACATCAAAATGTCTAGTGCATTTTTGCAGTAGTTTATTTGTTGTTGCATGGGATGGATAGAATATGTCACCCACTGGTGTCTTCCTGCTCTATTTTGCATTTGTTCATATTGTTAAATTAAATGAGGTATCAAAGGCACCCCATAACCTCTTACATTTTGCTAATCTTTTCTTATCTTTACTGAACTTTGGGGATTATTGTGATCTGGTGTGGAATCTTTATTATTTTGAATTACATTAACAGTTTGCTTCATGATATATTTACTGTTCATACTAATTATACAATTCTGTTTTATTCACCGTAAGATATAAAAGATAGGAATTATCAAAGCATAAGAGGACTACAGTTTTAAGGTGGCCAAGTCTGAACAATTGCCCAGATCTTAGGTCTAGGAGAGTAATGTACCTCAAAATGAATTACATAAAATCAATGAATTCTAAACTGACGTGAAAAATCAAACAATGAATTTTAATTAAAAATGACATTCATTCATTTTTAATAAATAAGAAATATGAAACAGGAGAATTAATTCATAATACCAAAAGACTAACAGAAAATGAACATAAAATAGCAGAAAGAAGAAAGTATAAATACTAATTAAATATTACAAAAATCATGTAAGTCAGCATTAACAAACAAAAGAATGCTGTTAAAACAAACTATGAGAGGAGGAATTCAGTCAAACATGCAGTAGAAAATTGAAAAGAAAAAACAGCAAGGGTGAAATATACTCATACTTCAAATACTAGCCAACACACCTAACCAAAGTACAAAGAGGAGGCCAGGGTGAAGTGGAGTAAAGGCAAATGTTTTGGAGCACAGGCTAGAAGCAGACTATGATGAAAGAGCAAGGCAATAACAATCATGTTATGGAACTTAAAATCCCAAAAGCTTTAGGAAATCAAGCAAAGTTTCAACAAGAAAAATGGTAGGAATGCCGACCATCTATGAGGAGATCACTTGTATACACTTCAGATTAAGGCTTCAATGGACTTTTTGCAACTAAAAAGTAACTTCTGTTTCCAGAAAATAACAACTGGGAAGCACTGCTCAATGTAAAGTTTTACTGATATTGATCAATTAGTAAGACACTAAATATTGAATACATCTGACAGATACTTCTTTCTGTTGGGTGAGGGATCCATTTTCCTCTGTCTGTAACTTATTTTAGGTGGCTATGATTGCTCTTCTTTTCACCACATTACAGTCCCAAAGCAAAGTTCAATTGTGAAAAGATGAAATCACATTGAAAGTGTGGTGTACAGTGTGAGGACCTTGTTAGTTTTTTATGAACATAATTTCTAGTTTATTAATAGTGACCTACCTTCATGCTATTATTAATTATCATTATTTAATGCTGCTGCCATCTTAATGTCGATGAAAATGACATCCATTGCCAGTCACGTGGGCTGAAAGTAATGCAACTTATGATATCATAGTGCTGTCATTATAAAACATGATGATACCCTCAAACTGGAATTCAGACTTTGGGTTGGAACAAAGGAAAAATCTTGCAATACTAAACAAGCAAACTACCTTTAAGATACAAGTAACTTAGGGTTTTTTCAGGCAATTAATTTATTAGATCTTTTTGACTATGTGTGGCTTTGGTAAATAGCTATTGTAGCTCTCTTCTACTCGTCCTCTGCCTATCTTTCATTACTCTTTTGGTTTGCCCTTGAAAGACCTTTGAACCCTGTGCTTCTGTTTCTAAAGAACTAGTCCATATGGATCCATCTTTTTTTCCAATCCAATACTACCTCCACCTTTATGCAATTCACATTGGCTAACTAACTTTCAGGTTGGTGTGACTTCACTGCTGTTACGCTTCCCACTTTCATATTCAAACCTTGTTAACAGTTGACATGTGGCCAAGAGAAGTGAACAGTCATTTTGTACCCTGAAAGACCCTGAACAGTTTCAGAAAATGCTAATGGAGAAACTGCAGTAATCATTGTGTTAGAGATACGAAAATAAGTGTGCTTGACTCCGAATGACTTTAGGGGTGGTTCCAACATCCCATTCAAGGTTCACTGGGGGCCTTAAACAAGACATCTATCCTTGTCATGATAGGGGTCAGTGGCAATAAATAAAGGTGTGCTTAGGCTTCAAGGGGAGTGCAGGTGCATGTGGTAGTGTGGACGGAGTGTTGATGAGGCAATCGACTGATCGTGCATTCATATGCAGATGTATGCAGATAGGTTGATTGCCTCATCGGTGCTCTGGGGGTTATAATCGGTGCCAGCATAATTGCATTCCTATTTTCTATAAAAAACACCATGAGCAGGAAGATCAAAAAGAATGAAAATAGAAGAATGAAGGTTAGACAGAAAGAACCAAAGTAAAGTAAAGAGAAAGGATCAAGGCAAAGCTGGTGCTACAGGATGACAGACAGTCATGTTTGGATCAAACAGGAGTGCTTGGGTAACATTTGACAGGCAAGGTCACCCCTGCTGAGCAAACAGGTAGCAGGAATGATCTACATCTCCAGGTGGGCTTCCACATTGAGATGGCCATATGGTGGCGTCAGATGGGAGATAAGATGGAGCAAGGCACATTGGGGTTCCTGTAGGTGTCAAGGGAAACTGGCTGAGTGCCAGACCTACTGCAATGAAGTGCCAGCTTTTCAACTTTGCATTTTGGCTCACTTGGTACATCTTTGCCAGTAAACAAGGTGAGCAGCTCTGAGAATTAGGTCTGTGGTGCCTCAATCCATCATTCTTATATACGGTCAGAGTCATAACCCAATGGTTGATGCGTGGGGATCACAGGCCAATGGCCTAATAGAACTGAGAGCTCTTAAGTCTGGTTGTTGCTACGGAGCTCTAGTCAACTGGTTATGGTTTTAGATGAGGATACTTGTATTGGAGTTCTGCTGGGCACACTGGTCTTGACACAATGGGCAATCTTTGTGCCCATAATATAGCATGTGGCCTGGTCTCCATATTTTACTCATCTGCACTAGGAAAAATAAAATAAACAGAAACTTGTGGAAAAAAAGCACCATAGAGCTGACTGAATGTAACACACCATTGTGGTGCTGGATGTTTGGGGCCCATGACAGTGCAGATTTTGGTAATAAAATCAGTAAATCTCTGGCTCAGTTGGTGAATGTGGCTGTGGCTCTGTGTGTCAGTGAACTAATTGCCTGTTAATGTGCAAGCATGATCAATTCAGCTGTTCCACGTTAGCACTCCACGGGTTGTAATTTGGACACCCATGGGCATATAAACAGTATAAGGAGAAATCAGAAAGGGAGGAAAAAAAATCAAATGATAAAGAAAACTGAAATGGGAAGTGTGATAGAGTGTTGACAGGTGAAAATCAAAGGAGAGAGAAACAAGAATTATTAGGTTCAAGGCAGACCTGCTGTAGTGGAGGGAGACTTGGTGGTTGGAGAAGACGGCTTGTGGTGCTCCAAGGGGAGGGTAGCTCCTGATAAATGCTACAGAGGAACAGTAGTGACCAACCGCTCTGAGAGGTCTCACAGATGTTGAGGGACATCAATCGGAGAAAGGAGCAGGACTCGCGGGGTCCTCGTGAACAAGGTGATGGCAAGGTGGTAAAAGCAAGTTAAAGACTGACTGTGCTTGCCAGAAGGAAGTTTGCACCTACCCTTGCTGTTGTGTATCCTCATTGGCCCTAGTCCATCTCAGTTCATGACTATTGATGCTTATGGTGGTAATGCCAGCTGCAGCAACCCAGGCATCACAATCAAATGCTTGACTGCTAAGGAAACAAATAAGTAGACCTGACTTTTCTTATACTGCCCAAAACTCTTCACCTTCACTTGAGAAGAGACATAAAGAGTCATAGCAGTACTGATGATGGCAGTTAGTGTTCTTTACCCTGGCACTCTGTGCACCCAAGTGTCTAGGCTCAAGGGGTGGATCAAGCACACGTGCACCAGGCTTGGAATAACTTAATTATGGAGACATGACGGCAAATAACTATTTTGAAGACTAAAATAAATGAATCTGCACTTGAATCACAAGCTGGCAGAGCCTGTGTTAAACTCTCACAATTAAATGTTGCCATGGAAATATGATATTCAGTTGGAAAGCTTTAACGAAACCAGTACTTGACCAATTAAAGTGTACATTTAATGTAGTTTTTTTCCTCCGGTAGCCAAAAGCATAAGAAATAAGCTTACTCATTGATTAGGGTAGACGTGCCTCAGAGCCACTACTGGAAAATGACAGTTTACACCAGAAGGCACATATTAGCCATTCTTATGTTTATTTACAGATTTCTATTTAGTGCTTGGGGTAAACAGCCTAATAGAGTGAAGTCATGGAAGGCATGGTGCAGGTGAACAAAGAGTACATTGAATTGTTGGTGTCATCGTTATAACATCTGAACATGAAGTTCCAAAGGTAGTTGTAAGATGTTTCATATTGGATACCAATTGTGCTCAGGCCACACAGTCTGCTTTTTGGACTGTGGTATAACTAATATGCTCCAGTTTAATATGGTTACAGCAGTAACCACCTAAAAATAAGATTGGAAGCACTCAAAATTGTGGCCACACAACAAAGCCCTAGCAGTTTCCATCACCGCCACTCTAAATAATTGGTCAGATGAAACTAGAGGGCCATGTACTGTCTTATTCGGACCCTGTAGAGGGAGCATTGAAAGGAAATGTCTGGTGTTGTAGTACATTTTGGTTCTCCCTGTGTCCACATGGGTCTCATCTGGACGCTCCAGTTTTCCTTTCACAGTCCAAAGACATGCAGGTAAGGCACACTGACATTGCTAAATTGGTCCTAGTGTGTGTATGAGTGTGTTCACCCTGCAATGAACTGGCACTTTGTCCAGGAATTGTTCCTGCCTTGTGCCTAATGCTTTCTGGAATGAACTATAGTGTCCCTGTAAACCTACTCAGAATAATCAGGTTTGAAAAATGGTTACTGTGGATAGTACATTTGGTGCAAAAAAAATCTGAAAATGCAATTACAATATTTTTTAATTCACTTTTAAAAAGTCATTAAATTACCATCAATTAATCAATATATCAATATATCAAAATTGTCATTAAAATATTATCAATCAATCAAATAATCTGTGTCACAAATTGTTATTGGAATGCTATGCTTCAATCGATCCATGTAAAAATCAGTCACTGAAATTGTAATTGTAATTACAATATTATCTGCCTCACAAATTTTAATTAGAATAGATTATTTAACAAATCAATCAATTGACTAACTGATATACCAATAACTTAATTAATTAAAATAATAATCTCTCAGTCCAGTCAACTACTGCCAGTTAACAAATCTTGGAAACTGTCATTGAAATGTATTATCACTCAAACAATAAATACTCAAAATTTCCATTAAATATTGTTAATCAATCAATTAATGCATCAATTTCTGAAATTACCTTGTGAATGATATTAATCAGACAATTAATCGATCATATAGTCTCTCAGGTTGTTTTTGGAATGCCAGTAGTCAATCAATCACACTCAAACCCATTCAAATATTACCAGCCAATGAATCCCAGAAATTGACAATAGTATTGCTGTGGACTCACGTCAGAAAGCATCTCAATTTGAAGATTTGCACTGTGGTGAACTGCCGCTGTTGAGTCTCAAACCTACAACATTCCTTGCAGGATGAGCTAAATGGAGAGCTGTTTTAGTCAGAAATTGCAGGTTCGAGACTCACCACCGGCAGCTCACCACAGCACAAATCTTCAAACTGAGACAGTTGGCAGCAAGGGTGGGAAAAAAGTGAAGGCGGCACAGAGAGAGATCAGCTGACATCACCAGGAATCACTTCACTCATAGTATTTAGAGACGGGCTCTGCATGGTTGACTAATGGAGCTCTCTTGTTAGCTCATGCTGCAAGGAGCTTGCTTCTGAGCCAGGTGTAGCAGATTCAAGACTCTGGCCGTTCATCGCAATGCAAATCTTTAAACTGAGACAACTGGCGATGAGGGAGAGATGTGTACTATAGACAGATGGTGTGTAGTGTGGACAATGCATAGAAAAAAGGGGAGGTCAACACAGACCAGTGTTCTGTCAGCAAATGGCAGATACTTCTGAAAAAAACCCAGGAGATTCACATAAAAAACAAAACATAACAAAAAAAAAGATAAAAAGCAAAACAAAACCAAAGCCCAACATAAAAAAACAAGACAGCCAAAACTGACAGTACACATGAGGAAAGAGCACAAATATAAACTTTGAACACTTCAGAGATGTGGTATATGCAGATTGGATAAGGACTTGCACTCATAGCCACCCATTTATCCTGTCGCGTCTAATACACATAGTTCCTGATCTCAGAGATCACTCCTCTAGCAATGCTGGAAATGGACCTAACGATTGAAATAATCACTGGTAGCCTCAGAGGAATCAAAAAGATGCTAAATCATAAAAGGCAAGAGGACAGCACAAGAACATTTAAATACAACTTTAACCACAAGAAGCCATAGAGATACAGTGATTAAGTCTCACCAGTGCAGACCACTTTTATCTTCTCTAGTATGTGCAATCTGCTACACTCCACTATGTTTTTATCAAACTTTCTATTAGTCATGTCTACAGGTCAAATAGGCAGCATGCCATACTGGCTTTGGCACTGAACTCTAGGCACCAGGATGCTGATGTATTCCCTGGTTTCATGCACTGTGTAATGTTTAGCTGCTGCCTGAGCTCAAAGTTGCAGATGCAGTATATGAAGGCCATTGTAATACTTGCTGGATGTTTACTATTAAGTAAAACAAATGTTGCCTGTTTGTTTTTTGATTAATCTTTATTGGAGTAGTGGACAGAAAACAAATTTCTAATATCTAACATATATGGTGATAAATATTTTCGTAAATTGGCTTTATCAAATATCTTTTGTGCCATACTTATTTATTTTCATTTTGAAATGTTTAAAGTTCTTGCTCAGGCACATTTTTCATGTAAGACTTCTGCATGCAGGAGTCTTGCCTTTAGCTGAAATTCCAAAATGGAAATGTAATGGCTATCTAGCCTGGGGGAATACAGGTGGCTGAGATGAAAGGCCAAGGATGGAATTAAGGCCAGATGGTGAGATGAAAGGACATGAACAAATCTGTGCTGGTTAGCACCTGGAAGAGCAGGTATTGTGCTGGGTCTGCCTGGGCTAGCTCATTGGGAACTACACACCCACTGGTCCATGAAACTTACATGATGCTTTCTCTCTGTGAGTTTCCATCCTTAGGAGAGTTCATCTCTCTCTGTCTCTTTCAGCTGCTTTATTCATAAAGATGGTCATGCTGTCTGTTTCTACCACATCGTCCAAGAACCATCGGACCAGTGACAAATCAACATACTAAGACAGAGAGCCACCTGGTAGCCTATTATCCAGGATATATTAATATTATTTTTCCAGCAATCACATTTTGCTCTGCTTATATTTTGGGCATATTATCTATAAAACATGAATAAATGTGTAACTTTTGCTCCTGCCTGTTCTGGCACTGTATCTTAATGCCTGGGGGTATAGATGTAAAAGAAACAGGGAAGTGTTGAAATATAAAAGCAGTCAGGAAACAGAATGGGATTTGAAGCATTCTGTTATGGTCTACGTAATAAAGAGTTTCATAAGAAAAAAAACAGGGTCAATTTAGGACCTAACTATGTCTAAACAATTGATAAATACTATATGTGTGTCTGAATTTGTAAAACAGATTGTCTCCCATAGATAAAATCAGAAAGACTTCTTTGAGTTGAAAAAAAGTGTGGGAACCTCTTCACCAGTCCTTTACTAAATATTAATACTCTCCATTTCGACATGACCCACAGGATACAGTAAGCAGAAAAATGTTGCTGTAATTAGAATGGAAGGAACAAATAAATAAATAAATAAATAAATCTATCTACTGGAAAAAAAAAACACCTAAATTCTGTCAAAAAGTTCTTCCGTACCGGACACTGAGACATGTCTACTTTGCCTGCCAAAAAACTTGGATAGAACAGGTATAGGAGCGGCCAAAGGTCATCTCTGTCATTCGTATAAGCGTTCCCTTGATTTGATAGATAGGAATCTTCTAAGTTGAAACTAGGGTGCCCACAGCATAGAGTATAAACTGGACCCGTCACCTTATAGACACCTCAGTGGTTTTATGGATTTCAGAGATTCATTCCTTTTGTGGGAAGCTCTTTTCAATTGGCTTAACACTAGGAGTTTACTATAATTATTATAATATTGCTTGTCTGCTCGTCTTAGTTCTTGTTTCCCCAATTGTTATTGTTTAACTGAAAACTTAAATGTTTGTTTACACTTTAAATCTTATTGTTAAATATGACATCCAGCTGTGTTTATTGTTTGCATGAATCCAGCAGAACTATAGTTTTGCTGTGCCTTGGCAGCCTCTTTTCTTTTATTAAGCAAACACTATTTTTTTACAGCTACTTCATTTAATTTCCATTTTCTAATCTAAAGGGCTACTCTGGTCAGTTATCTTGATGGATATTGGCCTTCACCTTCTTCATGATTTTAGTGGGTACACATTTTACAAGGAGGTAAAGATTATTTGCAGAATGAAGCAGTGTTCAGTGAGCTTTTATATGCAGAGATGAGCAAAACAGCTGAAGTTTAATGTGAGTTCAGTTACATGAAATTGACACTAAAATTCACAACTGCACCTTCAACAAATTCATTGGGTGACATTATAAGATATTTTTTCATAAGGTTAGTCATGCATCTGTTGTGTTGATGCTTTACCTTTGCTGCCAGCTTGCATTTCACATTTTGCCAGTGGGTCAAAACTCAGTCAACTTCAGCATTTTCAAAGACCACAGTGAAGGCATTTAAAAAATGGAAAAAAAGTGTAAAAGTGCATTCAAACAGCTGACACACCTAACAGTCTTTACCATTAAAGGAATACTCCACCCAAAAATTATATTTTTTTAACATGTACTTTTTAAAAATAAGTAATAAGTGGCTAATAAAATGTTTATCTCGTGGTTTCATGCAGAATAGAGACAAAAAAAGTTTATATAGTTTGATGCAATCCAATAATGACCAATGATCTACAATAGAAATATGTCCATGGGAAAAAGGAAAAAAAAAATAAAAAATATATATATATATAAAACTTTTTTAAAAAAAACACACTTACAGTATATTAACTTAAAAAGTGTACTAAAAAGTAAAAAATATTTTTTTCCAAACAAATTCATACCTTTTATTCATTTTCAAAATGAACTTTTTCAAAAATTTTTAAATTTTTCAATTATTAAAAAATTACTTAGAGCTCATCCGGAGAGGAGTGGATGCAAGGGCACCCTCAAGTACCCTTCTGAGAACGTCCATGCATTCATAACTCGGAAACTAAAAGCGTGGGCACTTGTAAAGTAAGTTAGATGATTGAATTTTCCTTTGATTAAGGAGAAGCGCCCACGCTTTTAGTTTGGTGAGCTCTCCAGTAGAGGGGCCATATGATTTCGGTGATGTGTCCTATTGCGCCGTTAACCAAGCCTTTCGAGACGTCTATGTTCGACCGGAGCATGACCTTCGCTCCCACGAATATTTCAAGTTCCTTTGGAAGACCAGCTGTGTTGTTGATGTCAGTCGGAGTAATTTTATCCATGTTGAGGTCTTCGGTTTTCCAAGTAGCATCAACAAGTGTGCCCTGAGCTTTGATCTTAAACATTTCAATGTTCTTGGCTGTGAAGTGTTGGAGGACAGCTTTGTTGTGCTCATCGACTTGTTTCTTTGTCGGATATATGCGCAGCACTTTTTATGGAGAACTCTCCG
The DNA here is from genome assembly GCF_016835505.1 of Polypterus senegalus. Lineage (NCBI taxonomy): Eukaryota > Metazoa > Chordata > Cladistia > Polypteriformes > Polypteridae > Polypterus > Polypterus senegalus. The sequence continues at coordinate 25,000,351 of NC_053165.1, forward strand.
GTGGCATCTGTGCGGTGTTTTCCTATCAATGTATTCATGTGTATTGGTCGGAGCTCACCGATTCTCAGTTCATTTAGTAGATCTATAAATGTTGTGTCTCCTTGCTGTCGCATGTTCTGTGTTAATTCTACTAGTGTGAACAGTCGCCATAGATGCGTGGCTTGTATCATTCGTTGTGGCTGTTGGAATACTTGATGTCCTCTGATTGGTGATAGTTGCACTAGATCTCCAAAGAGTAGGACATTGATACCGCTGAAAGGCTCGTCATTATTCTTGAGCTGTTTCAGATGTGCGTCTATCATACAAAGCATCTCATAGGGAACCATTGATATTTCGTCTATGAAGAGGAACTCTATATCTTTCCATTGCACTCTCATGGTGCGGAGGAAGTTACCAGTCAGAATTGGTAGGTTTGTGAGTTTTCCATCCTTCTGAACTGGCAATTTCAGTAGACTATGTATCGTGTGTCCGGCTACTAATCGTGCTGCAACTCCAGTTAATGCTGCCACTTTAACTGCCTGCTTCTCATAGCATCTGTTGACTTGGTTCTTGAGTAGATTGAATGCAAATGTGTTTCCAGTTCCGGCACCTCAGGTGATGAATAGTCTCTCGCGATTTGCGCTGCCAATCATTTGTTCTTGAATGCTGCGAGTGATGTGTACGAATATCTCTCTTTGTCCCTATTCATTACTCCCTGTGCAGATGCGAATTGATCATCTGTCATAGCATTCTCCACTACTACTTCTTCTTCATAATCCTCAGCAATTGGTTGAGGCTGATCTAAGATTTCGAATGCATGGACCTGGTTGAATGCGTTCTCCAATTGCCGGTCTCTTTCTCTGTATGTTTCCATGTGTCTGTTTATTTCCTTTAGTTGTTCTTCTCATGCTATGAATGCCTCTCTTGCCGTATCAAAGTTTTCGATTAATTCCCTTTCCTCTCGATATGACATATACTGAACGAGGAGAATGTAGTAGTAGTGTTCAGGATCAATTGCTGCTATGAGGTATGGGACTCGTACAACTGCTGGGATATTTCTGACTATCATCTTCGTGTTGTCCTTTATCTTGATGAATTTCTTTCGTTTGCCAGTTTCTGTTTTGGCTTCGTATGCATCATCACCAATATCCTCCTCACTCTCACCTTGCTTCTTTGGGTAGTGAGCCTTGAAGAGCATTGCAAGCTCAATGAAGCTCATATTTTTGAAGTCATAATCCGGATGGTCCTTGGTCGTAGTGATCAAAGATGTTCTTAGCATATCCCGAACCACGATTTTGTTCATCGAATCGAAGCATTCTATATCGCTGCTCGGCTTTCCATGTATTCAGGAATATGGCCTTTCTAGAGCTCTCTCTCATCTTAAGGTGTGCCAGATGAAATACGCATTCACATGCTGATAAATGTCGCTCCTTCAATATTCTCATACATATTCTGAACTGTTTTCTTGAGATGTTGGTCTCTTCACGGCGGATTTGTTGAATGGCTTGTACTACGCCTACATTGAGCTTTGTAGGCTCCGCCTTTGACATGTATTTAGCTACGTAGAATGCAATTGATTCGTTACCTCCACACGGTTGAATGTCCATTTTAGCGCCTGTCAACTTCAGAAGGATTGCATTATAGTTATTAACCCATCTGTCTTGCAGTTGTCACTTGAGCAGGTAAATTCTTCCTCTGCTTCGTATGATGATTTTTGTTTCTGTGCATACTTGGCGAGGGAAGCTGAAACGACAGATATTTGATGTTGGATCATTCTTCTTACAAGTGTGCGTATGACAGTGGACTTGACAATTCTTGACAAGCTCATACAGTTCTGATCCTTCTTCAGGCATTTTGCAGGTGGCTACACGATTCAATTGCTCATTTCCTTCTGGTGTATCGAATGATGGATGATTGTCAACCAACACCACCATGTGTAAGTGTGGGCTACCTCTATTCTGGAATTCGATTCTCCACCAGAAGTCTTTTACACGTCCGCCAAATATTTCATTGTTGTTGCGTACGATTTTCATGAGAGCATTGACTCGGATCATGTAGTGCCGGCTTACTATCACTGGATACTTTTCTACCAGCACTTGTGTAGCAGTCATGTCAAGATTGTTAGGGTCTTCATTAGGTCTTCCATCAGCTATCAGAAGAGCCTTTCTCATGTCGAGCCAGTTAAGATCATTGCTGCTGAAGGTGACGAAGTAGGTAGGTGGTCCAAGACATCTAATCTTCGCTATCAGTTCATTCAGTGCCATTCTCCAATATGCAGCTGATCCTTGCAAATTCTGGATGTAGAGGTGAAGATCTTCTACTTGTCCGTCTGGTGTTTCGATCTTCTTTGTGCATGTGGCTATTGTTGTCTTGACTCTATAGTACTCGAACATCGATAACAAGTAGAACAGGTAGTCGTTTCTCTGGAATCTTGTATCGCTACTGAGTATTCGATATTGGAAGTAGTCAAGAGGTGTGACCGCTGTGGTTCCTTCAATCCATTAATTCCATACGGGAAGAGGTAGTACCAGGCAAACTCTTCTGCTCTCAACTCATGCACCTCATTCACAATGTTGTCACGTGTCTTTCGTACGATTTCGTTCAAGTTGCAAGACACTTTAAACTCATCCTCAACACCTGGCTGCGCACAGTCAATGTGTGCCATCAGAGATGTTTGTATAGGGCAGTTGTGGCGAACCTATGGCACGCGTGCCAAAGGGGGCACTCAGAGCCCTCTCAGTGGGCACGCGCGCCGTCGCCCGAGCACAGAGTTCGTTACTATAAAGCCAGAGGAATGCGGGGCTGGGCTGCTCCCCTCACCGCTCCCCCTCTTCATGCGCCGGAGGACGTTTCTCACATCACCCTCCCCTCTGCCCAGCAGCCCAATGGGAGCGCTTCCTTCCTCTCCTGTCTGGGGTAAGGCGGGTGGCACACATGCTGCTTGAGGGTGCGGCACGGACTGCAGCCTTTTGAGTCTGTGATTCCCGTGGTGGGGTTGGAGGGGATGTGGTATAGCGGGTCCACAGCTCAAAATTGAAAAGGCCAGTTTTAACAGATAATTGCCACACTCGCGGCTTAAAGGGGGTTATGGTAGAGTGGCCGGAGCAGTTTCCGGGAGCTTTGTGTTGCGGGCAGTCCTCGCTTAAGTGCACAGGTGAGGATTCGTCCGCATCTGTAATTATTGCCGGTAGTTGTTAATCGCCACACCTGATCCACAACCCCGTAATATATAATGGAAGCTTTGGGGGCGGAGCTTAATAGGGAAGACCTGTGTGAAACACTTGAGAGGATCGAAGGGATGACAAAGGACAGCACAGTTAGTTATGAAAATGAAATCCTTAAAGTGTGGAATTCTCTGCCAAATAATCTTAAGTCAATGAAGGCACTTGAGATTGCTTTCCTTACTTTGTTTGGAACATCTTATGCTTGTGCAGCTGTTTTCAGCTTTGAATTAAATCAAATCTGACACCAGAAACAGACTAACAGATGACCTGAGTGCTGCATGTGTTGCTCTCAAGCTTACAAAGTATGAGCCAAGGTTAGACAAATTATCAGCATGCATACAACAGCAAAAAGCACATTAATTGTTCAAAAGCATACCGAATGCAAACTTTTACCTTTCAACAAAAAGTTGTTTGTATCATTGAAAGCTCCGCTATTATGTTTTTCTTTTAAGACAAAAGATGTTAATGTATGAGTGGCTTTTCTAAACTAAAAGCTCAGTAGATAGACAGACAGAGCATCAGTATTGGCAGTTCAGTCCAATTTATCATCCAGCTGCACTCCCAGGTATTTATAGGTCTGTACCCTCTGCACACACTCACCTCTGATGATCACGGGGTCCATGAGGGGCCTGGGCCTCCTAAAATCCACCACCAGCTCCTTGGTTATGCTGGTGTTCAGTTTTAGGTGGTATTCAGGTTAAATTGCCATGTTGGCACTTTGCGATAAATAAGTGGGTTTTGGATTGCAGTTTGGGCACTTGGTTTCTAAATGGTTCGCCATCACTGGTATAGGGATATTAGATTGGATTATGGACTGTGTAGTAGCTGCTTGTAATGGCACAGAAGGGTCCATGCATTCTTCCATGTTGATGATATCCTTCTTAGGATGTAGTTGATTGTGAATGGTGTGTTGCTTGAACTCGTGGCCCGCTTACATATTCGTATGAGTTTTTTGATGTTATTGCACTCGATTACACAAGCTCTTCCATTTGTAGTCGCGGATCCTTTAGCGCCGCATGAGTGTGAATCGGTGAAGTAATACTTGTTGTCATAGTGCATCACTCCAAATGATTTTGAGCTTGCTATCAACATTCCGGCACTATGACCTCCGAAGAGTGTCTCAAGAGCTTCTCTCAATGTCGTTCCGATCGTATTGCGATTAGCATTGTCTTGTAGACTTCTGAAGTATGGAGGATCTTCATCATACTCAATGCTAAAGCTGTTCTTGAACATGAGAAAGTCTCTCTTGATGATGTCAAAGTTTCGTACTAATAGGTATCCAGTTTCATAGATTGGGCAAGCGTTTGGGCCAATAGGGTTTCCAGATGATAATATTCGTATGGTTTCATACATTCCATTGCAGTCGAGAGTAATCTTGTTCCATCTGCTTGGTGGTAGAATAGCAGCTCTGACGACACTTGCTAGGGCCATAGCACAGCATTGGACTCCACCGTAGCCTGATGTGAATATGGAGTCATTTTCATGGTGCCATAAAACATGTACGATTTTGGAAACATCTCCAATCGGCGTATAGACACTTCTATCTTCTGTCTGTTCGCAAATGTTTTCCCATATGAAATTTATGTTAATTAATTATGATAGATTTATTTATTAATTAGTAATATGACAATTGAATATTGCATTGTCATCAAGAGCAAGTAAGTGTGCCAAATTTCAGCTCGATTGGACCTTGGGAAGTGGGTTAAATTTCGATTACAAGATTTGTAGCATACATACAAACAGGTGAAGTTAATATAAGCGTGGTAATAATAATAATAAAATAATAATAACGATAATAATAATAATAACAAACAGGTGAAGTTAATATAAGCGTGGTAATAATAATAATAATAATAATAATAATAATAATAATAATAATAAGCGTGGTAATAAGCATGGTAATAATAATAAAATAATAATAATAACTCATGTTACTTATGTTGCATAAAGCACATATCAGCTATCCAGTTCTGTGCTCAAAACATGCAAAACTTATATTTAACAATATTATAGCCAAGGAAAACATGTATTTCCAGAAATATCAGCACATATAAACAGGAAGCTAAAGCTTCATAAGATAACCCTTATGGATTGGAGACAGGACCCTTGAACAATGAATGAGAGGTGAATATTCAATTTAAAACATTATTTTTTTTTTCTTTTCTGTCAGTACATAGCATATGAGGTAAGTAACTATTGTTTTTATTTTTGGGAGGCGCATTCCTTTAACACTTCTATATGTCTTTAGGTTTCATATTTCTCTCTTTCACATAAACCTGGACTACAATGACAGTGATAGCACATTATAAAATGTTTTGGGAAAAATCTGAGTGATTTAGGGGTTGAATTACAGAACCTCAACTGTTTTCCTCAGCTTTATTTCTCTCCATCTATTTGTCCATCATCAAATTCCTTTGAACTAGCTCTGGGTCAAAGTGGCCAGAATCTTTTCAGGTAGCATTGGGCACTAGGTCGGAACCAGACCAAGGCTAAATTCTAAAATGGACCTGCTTGTGCTTTAAGTAGTGCGGAAACAACTTTCATTCCAAGGGATAACTTACAGTAGGTGGTCATGAGATGCCTGCCAGTACTGAATGCAAAACTGCATCCAAAGGTGGACAAGATAGCAATTCATTACAAAACACATTTGTATCACCTATTTAGGTAAGCCGCTGAATGATGCCACCTCTGCATCATATTAAATCACAGTCCAGACTCATTTCATGTGTATGTGTAGCTCCTAGCTGGTGTAATGAGCAAACCATCTCCATTTGAACTTCTGACTCCCTCAATGTGTTTAAGAGGCATTTGAAGACTTTCTTGTTTGGTGAATTTCTCTATTACTGATATTAGCTGTTAGGTTTTTATTATGGGAAAGGCACCAAATGAATTAAATGTATTATTATTATTATTATCATTATTATTATTATTATTATTTGTCAGGGATGCCAGGGGCGACAACCTGGCCGGGAAGCCATGAAGGACCGGAAGAGGGCGTGCACCCACCTGGGATCACGTGGGGGCTGCCATCCTGGTTGCTTTGGGGGCCACGGGTTGAGGGCTTGGAAGCCCAATCCTGTAGGGGCCCGTGGTCACCGCCAGGGGGCGCCCTGATGCCTATGGAGCCCTGGACACACCAGGAAGTGCTGGGGGGAAGAGAAGCAGGGATACCCATAGTGCTTCCGGGAGTACAGCCGGCATTTCCGCCACACTGGGGCGTGTCGCCGGGTGATTGCCGGGGAGCACCTGGACCACATCCGGGTGTGGATAAAAGGGGCTGGAGTCGGGTGGAAGCAGGACGAAGCAGAAGAGAGTGAGGAGGCGGCCCGTAGAAGAAGGCATTGTGTGGCCAGGACTTTGTGGGGGTTTGTGTGCACTTGTAAATATTGTAAATAGTAATTGTAAATAAACGTGTGGTCTTGGAAAAACAACATGTCTGCCTGTCTGTGCTCGGGTAACGTTCACATCTTATTATTATTATTATTATTATTATTATTATTATTATTATTATTATCTAGGGATTGTAACTTGTTCATATTTTGTTCTGAACTCTTCACTTGTGATGTTCAATTTTGTAACATCTGTTCCCAAAGATCATCCAGACTGATGTTCACTCGATCATGTTGACTTCTTTTGTAATTCACTTTGAAAAAAAGTACTGTATGTGCTAAGAAAATAAATGTAAATATAATATTGGATAAAAAAAACAGACTACCTGGAGAAACCTTTGTATACACAGGTTGGGGATTATAAGTAGTCTCTGTCCAGTCCTTCCACACCTCACCCTTTAAAGAACAACAAGATCACAGGTCTCCTGACTTAGAACCACAAGCTGCCCCACACACACTTATTCAGTTGTCAATCTGCACCCTTGGCAACTATCTGCTTTCTCCTTCTCTCTGTTAGGTGAATGATTACTTTAATTAACATTATATTTCCTGATAAGTTCAAATCAGGTTTTAGAACAAATCACAGTACAGAAACTGGTCAAAGTAGTAAATGATTTGCAGGTTTATGCAGACAGAGGCTTTATATCTGTTCATTTTTCTTAGACTTGAGTGTAGCATTTGACACCATAGACCAAAATATTCTTATAAATCACCTTAGACAATGTGTGGGCATCTCTAGCAGCATCTTAAATTGGTATCAGCCTTATTGAGCAGGTATAAAATCCTTTGTTAGTTATGATGATTGTACTTTGGAGACCCGTAATATTAAATATGGTATAGCACAAAGATCTATTCTGGGTCCGCTGCTCTTTTCAATCTACATGCTTCTTTTACTACTAATGGTTTATAAATCTTGCTCTGTACTATATTTTGGAATGCCTGTACCGCTAAACTGCAAGTTGTAACCTTAGATCTTCGAATCGAGGTCTGCTTAAAATTCCAAGAGCCAAGATTAAAAGAAGTGGTGATGCTACCTTTTGCTGTTATGCGCCTAAAATCTGGAATACTTTACCAATAGAAATTCTCTAGGCTAATACTGTGGAACATTTTAAAAACTGCTAAAACCGCATTATTTAAAAATGGCTTTTCATATCTACATTTTAGTTCTCTTCTCTTCTGTCTCTTCCGGTTCTTCCGTGCCTGCAGTCTGCACCACCACCACCTGATCAAGACACCATGCAGTCCCCTGTGATGTCAGAAGGAAGGCGTTTTTCTCAACTGTCCACAAGACCAACTTCGTCAAATCCTATCATGTGAAGCCTGAAAACTATGAGGAGTGATTTAAGAACATTTATCTTAGTTATAATGCCCAGAGGGGGCTGGGTGGTGAAGGAATAAAAGAGTGCTTTGTTGTGTGTTTTATTTGGTATATTTGTGCTTGGGACTGTGTTGGGCCTGTGGGGATTACGGGGAAGACGTGCTCCACAGGTGAAGAAAAATAAATAGTTTATTTATTTTATTTGTGCCTCCATGTCCAGTCTGGGTTAAGTCGGGCACCTATATAGCGCCTTTTCACAATATCTACAATGAGGCAAAGCATTCACAAATGATATGTAAAGTATGCTTGTAGGAGTGATGACTTCAGTGAGTTAAGACAAAGTGACCACACACGAGGAAGGCCAAAAGTTCAGCAAAGGTCTCTTGGCACTGAGTAAGAAAACCAAATTACTCATCATCTTACCACTGACTCATTCTCTCAGCATTGGGTTTATCATTGGGTACAAACTGGCAAAGTGGTAGCATTTGGCTCCTAAATGATAACTGATGGCCAACAAACCAGAGGAAAATGAGACTTTGAGGAATGTACCTGAAATATTCAATAAAAATGTGAACACAGGTATTATAGTATGTGGTAGATCCTCAATGTGTTGTCATATATATTATATTATATTATATTATATTATATTATATTATATTATATTATATTATATTATATGTACAGGAGATACTTTAACCTTTTCAACTGACAGACTTCAGGTAAAAGGCTTAATCCTGAAAGGCAAAGCAGAATTCAGAATATTTTTCTTAGTTAGAAAGTAATAATTTAGTAATATTCTGAGAACTTGTGCACCCTGATAGCAGAAAGAAAGTCGGGTGTGTGCACTTATTTAGGCGAGATGGTAACTGACTTTTATTTGACCCTTTTCAAAAAGAGTTTTTCTCTCTGTTTAGTTGCCGCTTTGTTGGATAAAACTGAGCTTGTGGTTCAGCTACTGCTTTTTTGATACTTTTGGAAATAGCTCACCTCAGTGTCAACAATGAACACTTTGAGAGGAGCTGTGGTTACTTAAATGGAAATTGCCATTTGCTGCTTTATAGCTACTGGACTCTTGGAAAAGATCCCCCTCTCTCTCTGGTAAGAAATCTTTCTTTACAATTTTCGATTAAGAAAATCTGTAATTAGGGGACTAAACCACCTGGAGCATCTTGCTGATATAAAGACTGCATGAACCCTACCAGGTTGTATAATTCTTTGTGCTGCTTATACTGTATTAAACTGCTGTTGGTTATTATGCCAATAAATATTTTTAAGTGAAAGCTTAACACAATACCATTTGCTGATTGATTACTAGCAAGCTGATAGCTAGATTTATCATTTGTTATCTGTTATCTAACTACGATCCCTTTAGAGCACAAAGGGTGCTCTTGTGAAACCCAAAACTGAGTTGAAGTAGAAAACTGAAGGTAAAAGACAGCCCCAGTCAGTGAAGCAGTCAGCTGTAGAGGTTACTTGTTTTTTTTTTTGTTTTTTTTTCCATGTCTTAAGTGACCTTATAATACAATAGTATTATATTATATTATATTATATTATATTATATTATATTATATTATATTATATTATATTATATTATATTATATAGCAGTAGTAGTACTAATATGTATACAGAGAGCAGTGGAACTCTTACTTGCAGGTCCAAGTAAGAGGCAGGGTCGCTAGCATATGTTAGGCAGGAAAATGGACTATAAGGATGCATGTAATGCTCCTTTAGAACTCTTCAGGACAAAATACCCAGCTACTGGTAGGAATGCCTGACCCACTACTTGTGAAACCAAAGAGGGAAAAGCCAGAGTTGGCAGTTGGCTTCAAAGAGGAACATATGGGCCCTGCTCTCATTTAGATAGTATGGGCATCTGATGTGCTGTCTTGGAAACCTGCTCCATGACGATCAGTGTAAAGCTCACATGTGTAGCTAAATGTGGAATCATTAGATGTGACATTAGCCTGGTGTCCTCGGAACAAATGAAAAGTCACTCCTGACTTGGATAGTGATTCTATTACTTGACCTGAAGTCAACTCTGGAAGGGGTTTAAAGAACCCTTCAAAGCAGGGCCACATAAATGCAGAGATAGGAAGTGAACTCTCAGCTGATGGGAGGAAGAAAGGCCAGAATCGAGTTTGTTTGCTTTGATGTAGTAGGAAACTGGGCAAACCACCTCAAAAGGTAGACGGGGTTCAAAACCTGTTTGGGAACATCCAAAGAGGCATTATATTTTGTTGTGCTGTTTTTGCTTATTTTATAATTTATGTATTCATGTTTGTGTATCCCTCTATGTAGTTATTTTTGTAGTAACTTTTACATTTAGCCTTCTGTATATTCTTATGGGTGTGGAAGACTTCCATAAGTGCTTCCTTTGTACACTATCTGATATGCAGTATTCAAATTCCATTTTTTCTCTCTATGTTTTTCTTTCTCCTCCTGGGTGTTCTGTCAGTTTATCCTGTATCACATCTTACCTCCCTCTGTTCAGCGTGCCTATAGGCCTCCTGCTCTCCTTAACAAGCAGCCAGGTCTCACAAGTCCAAAGTCAATTTCTGTAGTGGAATTCTGCTGAAATTATTTTAATTGATTAAAATCCCCAACTCAGATGCCATTAGGGTTAAAACTTGTAGCATACCACCAATAAAAGAAAGTTTACCATGCCCTATCTAACATGTACACTTGAAGGAGATCTGCGTTACCTGCTTGAATACGCATCAATAAAAACAGAATGTAAATATATATTTCAAACACACCAACTCTGGGCCTCAAACTTTGAAGATGCAAACAGTACAAGTATTTAGTTTATGTTTAAAAGTGACAATTATAGTTTTGTAAAAGAAAGCAGATTTCATGATTTTTTTAATATTTTCAACATTTATAGGGTTTTCATTGGGGGGGAGGGGTCATTTGGGTTTTCCTGCCACAAGAGGCATTAAACTCATTTAAACACAAGTGGGCATGTGAGTATGACTTGCAATAGACTGGCGACCAGTCCAGGATTGGTTCTTCCCTTCTGCCAGACAAACAAATTTAAAAGCATTGTCTGTCACTGTCACTGTTAAAAATAAAGCTGCCAATGGAATTCTTCGGGGTGATGCCATAGAAGAACCATTTTGGCTCAAAAAAGAACCATCCATAAGAAGAATACAAAAAGAATCTTTATAAAAATCTGTGCCTGATGTTTATAAATACTCATTAATGGATGGCAACAGATTTATGAAATACCAGTGGGTTCTTGCTATATACAGTTACACAGGCTAAGTTCAGATTTTCTTGATCTGTCAATGCACTGAGGTTGCCTGCTATACATGAAAGATTTCTTATTTTTCCATACATTAGCCCAAAGAACCAGTTTCTGTTTAAAGAACCTTTCGCAAAAACAAATTAAATGGGTTTTTCTCAATCAACGGGGCTGCAAGGAACTACAGTAACACAACTCAGTAAAGTGCCATGTGTTTTTCAGTGTGTAGGGAAAAACAGTACAAGAGCATTTGGATAAGAGGCAATCATTTTATCCAGAGCAGTAATAGGACTTGGAGGCTGTCACTGACACCAAACATAATGGAAACAGAATCACCCTGATGAAATTGGGATTTCTAAACTATTCCTGTATATATTATTACCTGCAAATATTAAAACTGGGATTTATGCAGGATTCTGCTCATATAGTTACACATGCAATGGCAAATGCACACAATGGTGCCTGTTTCTCTAAACACTGGGCCGCACAGTCTATGGAGCAGTAGCACTGCTGCCTCAAGATTCCGGTCACTCTGTGAAATGTATACATTACTCTGATGTCCGGATGTGATATCCACCCCATTCCTCTGAAAGGCAGCTTAATTTAAAGGGCCACTACAAATCTGTGAGTTAACGCTTTCGGACCTTTGCTGCTTTCGAGGGGCTATGATCCACTGCGACGTTGTGAAAAACATTTATGAAACCACACGGCGCAAATTTATTTTTTGTTGTGTCTTACACAAATATCACTGTCACAGAAAATGTTATAAAAACAACAAATGTGATATAAAATCATCACTTTATAATAAGCACAACCAGAAACCTACACAATTTTTTTTTAAGTTAAGCCACCTTTATTTTATTATATCGTTTTTTGTAGTTAACACCAAAAACAGCAAACTTTACAAAGCGTGCAAGATTAAACAATCGCCACCTAGTGCACATTTGATTTACATAATGAGAAATATAGCACATATACTCGAATAGGTGAAGACTATACAATAACTGAACATTCAAGCGTCTTACTTTTCGAGTACACACTCCGTATTCAACAGTAGGGATGCTGTGCAATGGATTGCTTTAAAATCTGCATTCTGAGCTGTAATTAACGAAGCTCTGTAAACATGTAGGATGACATAACGCAGAACATTATGGGAATGTAAGACTTGCACTTGAAGCGATACAATGTTATATAGCCTTCCGTTGCCATGCAGACTGCGATCCCCTGGAGCGCCAACCTCTGTTCTGAATGCCTGCGCCCTTGTGCTTCCCTGTCTGTTTGCCTCCGACTCTGCCAGATCGCTCGAATCCCTCCACACCCCCGACGCTGGTTGGACGGCGCGACTGCCACATTACGAGCTCGGGCGCTCCTCTCAGGGTCCCCGTCTCACATATTTATAGTGCGTCGTCCTCTCCGGAAAGCACACTTGGCGAACAGCAAAGGAGAGCGTCAGGGGGAACTCAGGTGACAGACGACGTGAGGACTGATACAGGTGAGAGTCCATAGGGGCATAAGGACAGGGTGGTAAACTTGAGAGTCTGAATTTGTAATAGGACAGACGCGGGTGCCCATCACTGGTAGAGGGGGGCAACATGCCAGAGTATAAGGAAGGACGTAGATCAGAAATTAAGGTAGTCAGAACATTTAGAAAACCAACAGGCTGACCATTCGCGAACTAAGTGACATTTGGGTGCAACTCGAGCATTTAGTTTATGGAGACCTATATGTTGATGATGCTGGTCGACTGTATTGGACAAATTCGCACACACTCCGGGGTCCGGAAAATGACTTTTCAATTCACCGGCAAAATGCCAATGAATCTTTCATTGCTGTCAGACTCAGCTGGTGGGCAAACCATTTGTTGCCACGCCGAGACTGTACGCCAAACTTAAGTATAAATAACGGACTGGAAACCACTGCAATATTGCGATCTTAAAATTCCGTTCCTCCTAAGAAGTAGGACGAGGTTGTGTGCAGTTAAATATTTTGTTCTTTCTGTTGCCTACCAAGCTAAGATCTGTCCGTTAAGGCACGGTTACCGAACGCTCATTTGGCTTTTCGTGTGACCTTCTGTCAATATTGTCTCAAAAGATAAGGTCAGCAGTTGTCTGTCAGTATAAGAGCAGCACCTTTATATAATCACGTGTACTTCATTATAGCCGCGCGGCTACACATTTTTGTCTGAACGAGGGCATCTCGCTCTCTAGCACACAACTATGAGCACATAGCGGAATTACTATCTGTTGTTCTGTTAATTACGCTTTGGCCACTTCGGTTTCCCAACGATTGCAGATAACACAGTTTTCAACAAGCGGTTGAAGTTGACGAAAAGACTTTGGCTTACACAACTATACTTCAGAGGATAGAAAAGTTCAGTCACCTGTCAGTCGCATCCACGGTAAGCGTAAGATTTCCTGCAGTTCTACAATATGCCAAATTATGATTTTTGTTATTTCTATATCCCAAGAATATTGTTTTAACTGTCATACCTCGCCTCAATCCATATTTTAAGCATTTTGTTCACAGAGGCTGTGGCACCTCATGTTGCATGATTCTTTACAAGTATTCTAAACTATTCTGTATTTGATGGGCGACGCGTAGTAATGAGACCAGGTTGCGCGTGGAGTTTGCATGTTCTCTCCGTGTCAGCGAGAGATTCATCCGGATGCTCCGGTTTCCTCCCACAGCCCAAAGATATGCAGGCTAGGGGAATGGCGAACTCAAATTGTCCCGTGTGTGTTTGTCATAAGATGGACTGGCGTTCAGTCCAGGGTTTGTTCCCACCTTATACCTTACCCTGTGCTAACTGGGACAGACTCCAGCACACCCCGCGACCCTGTTCAGGACTACGCAGGTTTGAAAGTGATTGGCTATTCTGCACTTGGAGAAGGCTGACGCTGTCTTTTTAACTTCTGCTTCTTGATATTTACATTGCGGAACCCTTAATAAGGTCGATATCACCTCAACCTACTGAATGAGGAGATTCGGAAAATGCACGAACAAATGAATGACTATAGATGGACGCTTACACGTTAACAGCCCTGCCTAGTCACTATCAGTGTGGAATTCCCAAATTATCCCTGTGTATACGTGAGGTTTCCTCGGGTTAACCCTGGTTTTCCTCTCTCATATCTTAAAGACGTGCGTGTTTGGAAAATCGGCCACTGTAAATTGGCTCAGTATGAATCAATCTGAGTTCGTGGATGTGTGTACTCTGCAAAGTGCCCGGTCTATTGCCATTTTCTTCCTTGCGCCCCACGCTGACAGGACCTGCTCCGACCCCTTGCGACCATAGACAATATTTAGAGGATGTAGAAAATGAACATATTCATACAATCGTGTACATGCCAATCAAACGCAAATGTGCCTATATGTTTTATTTTCCTCAAAGCTAAATTGAAATAAAACAAAAAAGTTGTTGCCAATCAATCAACCTAGCACGCGGACCGTGAGTAAAATATGCTCAGTAAAGTGGGACTTGCGTGCTTCTCCAAAGAGTTGCATGTGAATATGAATGCGTGCCTAGAATCTATAAAGCACTGGCACCCCGTCCAGAACTGCTTTCTGCCTTGGGCTCAGTGCTGCCGGAAGAGGCTCCAGCCCCCCAACGACGACGAAGATATGTTTAACTGTAAATTCTCACTTGATTGGAAAGTGTCGTTATATGACGTTATTATTATAAAGTTACGTTCTGAGGAAACGTGTTTTAAGCATTAATAATGTCTTGATCTCTGTTGTTTTTCAGTAATAAAGATTAGCACAGAAAATAAGGTGGTTTGTTGTAATCAATAGTAATTAATCCATCCGTTTTAATACAGTGTATTGGGAAAGCCAAAGTCTGGCTTGGCAGCAGTTGTGATGGAAGCTTCATTGAATGTAACTCCAGCCAATTTAGGGATTCTAGTCATTTCAAACGTCTGAATTTGCAGATAGTTGTTAAAAAAATGAACTGGGGAGCTGTAAAATCCTATAACTGAGCGTCACAGCCCGTGTAACTGCCGTGTGCAATAACTCCACTTATAATGAAGCTATGGTGCATGGCGTAAACGTAAAATCAGGTACACTCTTAAGGAACCTTTACTTATTTAGATCCGTAACTTCATGAGTGACCAGCAATAAACGATAACAAATCTGTGAAATACCAATGGGATCCTCATTTTGAAAGGATTGCTGAAGGTAAATCACATAGGCTAAGTTCAGGATTTCCAGGTCTGTCAGTATGTATAGGTTCAATGTTTCTTCTTTTCGCATAAACCTTTTCAAAGCTCAAAGCACCCATTTCATATATGCAACACACCGTTCCCTGAAGTTCTTTGTCAGGTAATGGATCAACCACACAACCAAGTAGAGTGCCATTTCAGAAGTGATTTTAAGAGTATTGAGGAAAAATGGTTCATAACAACGCAATCCGTTCTACATGCCTACATGGATTCACAATCCACATATGTCTTTGGGTGTCCTGAGACACACCATGCTAACCACTGCACCACCCTGCAACTCAGTATTAGAAAAAAATAACCCTAAAATAAAATATCTTTTGGAGAAGACAACATTCTTCTTCTCCACTGCACTATTTTTCATGATCAATAAACACTTCATCCCTGGTGGGAGGTAATTGCATTGGAATCTTAAGACATTTAGGCTTCACCAGTAACGTGCGTCTTCATTGTATACCTGCAACGTATTTATTTATTCCCGCGACACAATTAAAAGATTATTATTTAGCATTCGTTATTACTATTACCATGTATTCCCTGACACGATTACAATGCATTAATAAATATAGTAATAATCATGTTATTTTACACCGTAACGTGAAATTGTTAAATGTATTAATAAAAAATAATAATTACAAAAATCTTACAATATGTTACACTGTATTCAGTGAACTGGGAAATTCTTTTAATGTTATCAACCAATATCTGTTTTTTCACAGTTTTACACGGTGGCGCAGTGGGTCGCGTTGACATTTCACAACAGTTCAGTGCCCTGGATTCAAATCCTGTGCATGATTGTAATATCATATTCTCTGTAAAGTTCACAGGCTGTCCATGTCTGTGAAGGATTTTTTATTCGGATCCTGTTTTTTTACTCCGACATCGCTAAAGACATCTTGATTAGGTTGATTGATTGACAATTCCAAGTGCAGGTGTGTTTGCGTACCGGAGTGGGTTCTTTGTTGAAGTGCCGCCTTCCGCACACAGCTACAATGGTTTAAGCAAATGTTTAGACTATTGTACATTTTTACAACCACTTAAATATTCCAGACTTTCTGCATTCTTAAACATAAAAGTTATTTGTTGGGTTGCGTGGTTCCTTTATAGCACCCTTGCTAGACAAAGCACCATTTAATCCTGAAAGGGGTTCTTTGCATATGAAATTAGCCATTTGTACTTTGAAAAACTTTGTAATATGTATAAAAAACTGAAATCTTTAATTTACGGTAAACTACTTAAAAGGATACTTTAAGAAAACCTGAACTTAGTCTGTGTTACTGGATTTGTACAGCACGAATCCTCTTAAAATCATGACCCGTTGGCATTTCACTAATCTGTTACAATCTATTGATGGTACTGTATGGAGCCTGTTACAGATCTAAAAAAATGAAAGGTTCTTTCTGGAACTTTCATGTGGATGGGTCTTTTGGCATTGCTCTGAAGAACCACTCAGGCACCTTTATTTTTAAGCGCGTACGAAAAGTTTGCTGTTCCTGCTACGTTTACAATTGTGCCACTCCGTCCAACCTAGGCTGGTGTGCTTCATTTACCCACTCCCGAAATGTAAGTCTTCATATATGTTAACAAAAAATGTAAAATCGTGTAACATGTTTAAATTTAGACTAAAGGATTCTGCTAGAACACAGCCACAGAATCCATTTGTTATCAGTACTTTACATTGACCTTACTCCAGTTCATCCCTCTTTTTCGAACGATCCAGTAGATAAGCAGTGCATCTACTAAAGTGTTAAAGTTTATGAATTAGTATTCTAAAGAACAGTAAGAATGCTGATTCATATTAAGTTAAAGAGTTTTCTCGCAAAGGGAGAAATAATTCACAGAAAATGCAATACACGCATAGCTCGATTTGGGAACTAAAAAAAAGAAGCCACAATGATCGTTTCCCAGGAAACACGCTTTTCATAGATATGCTTAGGTTTCAAACGTTGCTAAGGTTCAGGCGGAGTTCACTTTTCGCCCTTTAATAGCAATAATGAAAGTTACAGAGCCTTCATTTCTTCTCCATTAATAAACCTTTTATTGGACATGTTGGGTACCAACTCACTTCATTTGGAATGGTTTAACTGAGACAGAAGCGATGACCGAGTAAGACTGGCCAGTGTAAGAATGTTGTCAAACGTATAAAACGTTCTGTAGAAATAATATATAAGATTAAATCGGCAAGGTGGCGCTGTTGCTGACGCCGCTACTTCAGGGATTGGAGTGTTCTGGATTGGAACCAAACATTTTACACCAAATATTTGATCATTATTGTATGCGTGAATCATTTCTGTTCAATGTAGACTTCAGGCTATAGCGAAATACAATTCAGAAAAGGAGGATAGCCTATTGTTGTGCTTTACTATCATCCGGTTGCTATAGTTTTCGACTAAAGCTTGCTGTCTGCGTAGTCATTATATATAAAGGCACCTCCGTATCGGAGTACATTTTTCCCAATAAGAAGAATGCTTTCGGATAGGGAGTAAGGGTGTCGCACTGCTTTTATAAAACCGACAAGTATCATAAAAAAATACAACATGAATGGGTGTTTAGATAATCTTTCAGAAAATGCAGAAACGACTTTATGTGAAAGTAAGAAATGCATTTATTGATTTGACATTCTTGAATACTGCACTTTACTTTGACAAACCACTGTTTGAAACATCTCTCAAAGTAATTACAGTATATCCATCCATCCATCCATCCATCTTCCTAACCTGATAATCCAGGGCAGGGTCGCGGGGTATAGTTGGCGCCCATCCCATTAATCATCGGGCGCAAGGCAAGAATAATCTCTGGACATCACAGGGTGAGCGCACATTACGACAATTTTAACAAAAATCCACGAAGAATTCTGATTTTCAGAATCGGTTGAGGTGTTGCGCAAGAGATGTGTTAAGGTGTAAGCAACGTATGTGACAGTGAAGCGACTGACGGTTAGAGCCACAATAGCTATGCGTTGTAAATGCGCTGTGCGTTGCCTTTCATTATTTTGTCTCTGCGTGTCTGTAGCCGGTATACAACATCACGATCAACATGCATAAGTCGAATGTTAGTATTATTCATCCGTTTCCTGTGTCCACTTAACGAGTTTTTGATCGGCCATAGTTCATCACACGTGTAGTCACCGATAAGGGCAAACAATTTAATATTTCACACGAGCCTTAGGGATTTATTAACTTTTACTGACTGAGGCATATATATTACCTAGAGATGATATTTGCCTCAGCTGAATTTAACGCCGAACGGGACTGGGTTTCAGGTGTGGGCGGGGTTACATGCCAGAATATTAACAAGAGGGCATTCCGGTATGGTACAGTGCACTTATAAATACTGGTTCTGTATTGGCACTTAAGTGGGTTTCTTCGTTACTCGTTTAGCCATTGTTTCCCAAACAACAATTGTATTATGTAAAGGGTTCTTCGTAGATTGGTTCTTTGGGTACAGAAAAGGCATTAGAAAAAGGCACAAAAACGGAAATCTTTAACCTACCTAAAATATACAAACAGATCAAGAAAATCTAAACTTTGCGTGTGCGAGTGTATGCAATGACATCACATACTCATGGTCATTTATGGAAATTATTACAGATCTCACAGAATAATTGTTCTTTCTGGAACTTCCATGTGGACAGTTCGTTTGGGAAACAATAATTGCTCCCCTATGGAGACGCAACAGAATTCCAGTAAGCCACTAACTGATGAAATACTTTTTGTCATTGAGATTGGTCAAAATAATGAATTGTGTTGGATTATTGATGAGGCAGTTAAAACAGGCAGACCAGGCAGCAAGGGACCTGGTGGGTTGTTGCAGGAACGTTCTGGGGTGTTAAGTCAACTCGGGAGTTGTAGGAGTGACTTTATGCAACAACTGTTATTTCAAATGGGTTTGAAATAAATTCACAACTGAGGAATTATTCCGACTGGGTTAGGGTTGTAAATTGGTGGGAATGTGCGTTCATGTGGCAAAATAAATATTGAATAGGACATTTAGCTTACTTACCTATTTTGGTTTGCGATAGGGGGAAATAAGTTTTAAGATTATACAAAAACGATTTGTTTTTTAAGGTTGCCAACAAGCTTAACATTTTTAATCTGCTGTCAAATTTTACGGGTACTGGGGATGATTTTACGGGTACTGGGGATTGATAATAACTCAAAGAAAACGCGCAATAATTAAGACGAGTGAGTTGAGTGTGTTCTTTCATGTTTCCCTGCGGACAGATTAGATTTTTTTTTCCCGGCTACTTTTTTCTGCAAGAAGTATGGCGTAGTGTCTAAGGCATTGTGGGTTCAGGTCCTGCTAGTGGCACTGTATGACCGTGATTACTTAAATTCACCTGCTTTTTCTCCATTTGGAAAAGTATCCATTTATAAACCCGCTTTATCCTCAGATGTTGTAAGTCCCTTTGTATAAAGTCTTCAGCCAAATAATGATAATAACGCCTATAGGCTCAAGAAATATTACGTTATGAACGTCAATATTGTGCACAAGGTCAAACCGGGGCAAAGGGGAAACCATTCCTGGCAGGGACTGAAACTCAGAGGGAGAGCCTGAAGCTATCGTGAGCGGTGAAAATTGTGGACATCATTGTCCTTTGCCTGAATTGATGACTAGGAACCCACCGGTGTCAGCTGGCCTTCGTGAGACTTTCAGATTCTTTTTTGTTCTTGTGTACACTTTAATAAGTTTAAGACTTCCACAATGCTTACATTTAACCACAACCGCCTTCTGGTTTATTAACGTAAGAACATGCACTATAGGGCCAGATTGTGGCAATTGCATCAGCACTCTCCTCCTACACGTTCGACCTGTCAATCAAATTTCATTGGCAACATTCAAAGCTTAGACTCTCCGTCTTGATTTCCCGAAGGCTCACTCAGTGACATATCACGGTCACATGGGACACACTGTCTTTCCAGTTTGATCGCTCTTCGGATTGTTTTAACGGTGAATGATGCGGTACTGCCTAAATATAATCCGTACGTTTGTGTGAGACACCCTGAGCTATAAAGCGGCCGCCTTTCCTTATTTCAATTCTTTTCAATATATTGTATTCTACTGAGACGACCCGCCAATGTAACGAAATTAAGGTTTGCTTTGGAGCTTCAAAGACAGTACGAGTGCGAAAAAGTGTCACTTTATCGCCTGCTGGCAGTCCTTACCACACACATTTAACGTTTAATGCGTAACAATTGCTTGATTTAGGCTTTTGCGTTTTAACTTACGTTATTCTAATAAAGCGAATGTTGATCAGACTAGACTATGTTATTCTCACGATGAACTCAATCAGTGCTTAGGAGGCAGAGCACGTTATTCAAAGATAAAAATACTACAACGATATAATCTGAATGGTAATTGCATTCCGTCATGAGCAGAACTGCTACTTCACAGTCCAGATTCGAATCCTAATCTGTTCACTGGCTATGCAAATTCTTGTCTTGTCTACGTCTACTGTGGCCCCATAATAATAACATTTTATATTTAATGCAGACGAATCAAATCAGGATCCACTTTTGCGAGATAACGAATGCTATTCTGTTTCATACGCTTTTAAAAGAACATTACACTATCAGGAACTATGATGTACTTAAATACATTTCAAACTGGACGCGGAATAGAAAACTTAAGGGCACACTTAGTAGTACCACCCGAGTTGCAGGAACACCAATTAACTTAACAAACACGTCTTCGGAGTTAACAGGGGACCAGGTGGAATACCCATTGAATGAAGCGTAGAGAAGAGTACAGAACAGCTGAAGGAAGGTGCCAAGTACAAAACAGTAAAAAGTTTAATTTCAGGCAATGTACAGAATATTATAATGTTTAACAGTTCAATTAAAACACACCTCGGACGGATGAGTTCTACAAATTAAACCTCAAAGGAACTCTAATGCCTTATTTATTTTGTTGATTTCATTTCACTTTGAATTATATTGTACCAACCATTGAAGGAAGGCTTGAGAGTGATGACTGTGGTGCTGTACATGTGGTCCCTGTAGAAGGTTGCAGGTAGTTGGTTCACAGACTTTTTTTTCAGGTTGAACGTACACATTACCAGGTATAAAGCTATAAAGTGACAAATAACTTGCTTTGGGGAGGGGGAGTGTGTCATTCTGGGGTCCCATCCTACTGCCTATCACAAAGGCACAGTTGTCAATGTGATCCAACATTCTGGTCCATTTATGAGATGGGGGTTTATTGAAAACTGACATTACATCTACAGCAGGCATCTAGTAGTGCTGTAGCTCTACTGTAGCTGTAAAGGAGCAGCTGAACCCCAACTCTGAATTGTTGTGAAATTGCCATAACTTTTATGTTGACCAGATGACATCAGCTGTAAAACAATCAAGAAATGTTTAGACACTATTAACATTTAATAACCTGATGGCTTAGCGTTGCAATTGTATCCAAAATTTTAAATCGGTTTGAACCAATGTCAGTGGTCAGGGTCATGGGGGTCTGCTGGAGCCAACCCCAGCCAGCACAGGGCACAAGGCAGGAACAAACCCCAGGCAGGGCACACACCCACCCACACAGGGACAATTTAGGATCACCAATGCACCTAACCTGCATGTCTTTGGACTGTGGGAGGAAACTAGAGAACCCAGAGGAAACCCACACAGACACAGGGAGAACATGCGAACCCAGCGTCTCCTTATTGCGAGGCAGCAACACTACCACTGTGCCACCACTGCACCAATGTGCTATAGACATATATGCTAAATGGTTTCATCATATGATGCAAAAGTAAAACATTTTAACTCATTACCCCTTACTCTACCCTTTTTGCATTCCAAGGTAAGGAAAGGGCACTGGATGCAAGATTGGAATCAGTACTAGACAGAATGCCAGTCTCTCCCACATACCCACAATGCAGAGTCCCATTCATCCTAATAGTATATTATTGTTTTATAAACAGAGTTAGGTAATTTGAGAAGTTAAAGACAGACTACATTTTAAATTAGGGCAGTTTCTAAGATTTGAAGATATCAGGATCCCTTTATAGGTGTATATGTAGAAACAAAGAGTGGGGGTTCCCCCTTTGAGTTATAAGCCTGATGAAATATGTTTATAACATTGAGAAGTGTGGGTTCTCTTTCCACCTTGCAGTTTCGAGTATGTTGACATACACTGATAAGATTTAGGATGGGATGGTTCCTGGGGTAACCCTAGGTCTCTGAGCGCATCAATATATGTTCACAACATTGAGAATGGTAGGTGGATCCCCTTGGGGTTTCATGTTTGAAAAACAGGCCAAAACAACATGGGCTTAGCACAGACTTGCGCTTCTAAAGCTCCTTCCAGCCAAGACCACCACTTTTAACTCCAAATTATTCATCTAAACTAAAGCTGAAGTCCATCAAGTTTTTTTGCTTGAAATACTCCAACCCATTTGGACTTCTCATTTCCAAAAGGGTCATTATTATACAGGCGTAGTTTAAATTGCTTCCAGTTGTTAATTATGTCTAGGTAGGACAAGTTTGTTTAGATTGTATGGTGAGTTAGAACCATCTATTGGAGTTAATATTGTGTCCATTAATGGTTTATCATTTATCTAAACCCACTTCATCCTTTTCAGGATCATGGAGAACTTGACCCTATCCAGAAAGCATTAGCTGCAATAAAGGAGTTTACCATAGATAGTACGCCAAGTCATTGCAGGGCATATTTATAATAGTACTCTCATAAAGGGAATTTAGCAGCCCTTCAAATATAAGAAGCCCAGAGAGTGAACGCCAGACAACACCCCCATGATTTCTCATAATGGAAAATTTTTAGTGACAAGGATCTTAAGGATCAAATCTTTTTTTATATAGCACCTTTCATGGAGAATACCTCTTAAGATGCTCTCTATATAAACAATGATTTTTAATCTATAATAACATAAAGGCTATTGGCACATTAACTGATTCGTCAGAGGCAAACTATCATTCAGAGGTAGAGACTGAACTTTGCATTTTCTGGTCCTACTCCAAACGACAAGTTCACACAGAGCAGCAGCACTCCATATGAGAAAAGGAAAAACAATGTTCAGCTGCAGTTACATTTTTCTAGAGAGTGTTCAGAAAATATTTTGCCCTTATGGGTCCTTCAGTCTCAACAATGTAACCTCAAAATGATATCCTAAATGAATGTTCAATTCACACAGTGACACACAAAGAGAGCCACAAATATATAAATATTTATAGGACTATTGGCATAAAATGGATCCTTCGCTTCATTTAAAAAGCTCTTTCCTGTGAAGTTAAACTCCAGTGTTTCCATGGTGATTTCAGCAGAAAAGTTGATTGATACTAACAATATGAGTGCACAGTTAGATAACTGTTTATATCTTGCATTTTTTTTCATGAACTACTACTTTGTCCTTATGCATTATAATGCATAGGAGCAAATTAAGTTAAAGACAACTAATTAAAAGAATATATTCATTGCAATGCAGTTCAGGGTGTCAGATTTCTAGAAACTGACAGTACTCTGCTTAATGAAGATTCTAATTACAGTTGGCACTGTGCCTTTATTGAGCAAAAAATAATAATAATAATTGAGCGATTAAGATTTTGCTGGTGTGTGAGTGTGGGTAAAAGTAATGAAGTGTAAGTGTGGATCTGGTCAAAGCTCACTAGACTTTAAGATCCCAATAGTACCCCATCCATGCTTTACATCGAGTGCACTCTAGTTAAAAAAGCTAAATGGTGTCCATTGGTCATAGTTATTAAGCCCCAAAAGCTCCTCTGATAAGATTTCCTTCGTATTGTGCATTTTGTCATTAGGTTAACTTCATGTGCTGTGTTCGGCTTGACTTTTTAATGTCTTATTCTCTATGGTGGGGCTTGATGCTTAAGGTATGGACATTAAGCTATGAGGCTTTATTTTTAGCTTCTGCCACTGTCTCTCCCTTTTTCTTAATGACATATGATTTAACATGTCAGTGCCTGAATTTAATAAATATAAAGTGTGATACAAGTCAAGCTTTATATGTTTAAATCTGACTGAATTTGTAAGAATTTTAAAGGTAAATCATCTGCCCATATCTTCTTCCTTTAACTCATCCTTAAGTGTCTGCTGCCCCTTAGCTGAAGTAGCAGCCAAGAGAAGGTTTTACAAAGATCATCTTCATGGGGGGCTGTCAGCAGGGAGACTGGTGAATTTAGCTGTGTACTGTATTTGCATGATCCTCATTTGGTGATGTAGGATAGTGTATACAGCCAGGAAATGTTACAGCTGAGATTCCACTTAGCAGGCAGGCTTGTCACGAGGCAGCACAGGGAAGGGAGTGTGCACTGAGTGCATCCAGAAAGCGCTGCACAGAGCCAGTGAGGCTGCTGCATCTGAGTCTCAATTATCAGTCCTACTTTTAGTGAGTTATATTTGTCATTTGCAGGAAAGCCACACAAATGGACCCATGCGCAAGAAGCAACATGTGACATTCTCAGCAAGTCAAACAAGTTAGAGTGCAACGTTTGGGACAAAGCTCACACTTCACTTGTACCGAGTTTGGTCCACCTGCACGATCACCATGGAAGACGCTGAATTTTGTGTTCAGCAGCTGCAGCCCAACATAATTTCTGTAAGGCTTTTCAAAAGGAAAGTGGGTGGCCTTGGGTTTTTGGTGAAGCAGCGGGTTTGCAAGCCTCCTATTATTATATCAGACTTAATCCGAGGTGGGGAGGCAGAAGAAAGCGGCCTGGTTCAAGTTGGAGACATTGTTCTGGCTGTCAACAACTGCCCTGTGGTAGATATGAAATACGAGAGTGCTTTAGAAATGCTGAAAAACATTTCTCCCGAGACATATGTAGTCCTGATCCTGAGAGGCCCAGAAGGATTTACCACTCACCTGGAAACTACGTTTACTGGGGATGGAAGGCGAAAAACCATCCGGGTAACCAGGCCCCTCTTTCCATTCCCTATTCAACCTGAAGGCTCCACAGTGGATGTGTGCAGCAGCAGAGAGCTGAAGTCCCTGGAGAAGCTCTCCTCCTCTTCTAGAGACAGTGGGCAAGTGCTAAGCCCTATGATACAGATCAATGGTGTTGTTTCTTCCCTCATTAGCCAGAACACTTTAAAAGATGGCAGTAGTGCTACAGATCTCGACCCAAGCTCTTTGGTCAATGGAGGAGCTGAAAATAATGACCTTCTTAAAGAAATTGAGCCAGTGCTCAATCTGTTAAACAGCAAAAACAAGAACTCTGGGGAAAATGCATTGAAAATGGAGAAGAAGGACATAGGTGTCCAGGTCGACAGGTAAATGATTACAAAAGTGCATGTATTGATTTTTATAAATAATTTTGCACCCATGTTCAATTTTGTTCTTCCTTACAAAAGTTTAAGGGGATGGCAATCTTGAGAAAAATATTTTAATCATGAAAGCAATTATACAGATGTTCTAATAAAAGTTCACCTGCTTCCCACATTCAATTAATGGTTTATGTCTGGGGGCAAAAGACAATATGTTCAATAATCTATTAATTATTGAGTTGTTGGAGCTAGTATTGTTTACACATGTACAGTATTTGCTTTTGAGACAGCCCCTAATGAATGAGCAGCAGGGTTGGAAGCTAGGACTAATGGATGCTCACTCTGTGTTCAGGTGCTGCTGCTGAAGTGGTGACTGGACATAAGAATGGGTTGCAGGGACTGTAAACAAATCTGAAGAGGGATTCACTTTTAATCACTTTGTGCTGGATCAGTAGTGGTTTGCTCTGTCTGTTAAACCATCTTTTAAATCATCCAGTTAAAACATTGACGCCATGTAGATTGTGTGGGGGAAAAAAAAAGAAAAACAAAAAAGAGTAACATTTTTCCATGTAAAAGGCTGGCCGTCACTTCCCGTTAGCAAGGAAAGAAATTTTAAATAAAAAGTGTTTAGAAAAAGAAAAGTAATATAATCGGCTGACAAATCTGTGGTCACAGATGGGGCCTTTAAAACACATTAGCAATTTAAACAGCTAAGGAGAAGAGAATGCGAGAGAGATCTGCAGTATTTGCGCAGTGATTTGTGATCTTGGCACCCTGATCCGTTTCCATTCTGGTGGCAGAGTCGGCGGTGCTACAGCGGAAACAAGTTATAAATGGAGAGGGGAAAAAAACGGCATTTTTTAATGCAATGAAAAAGGATGGAAGGGGAGTACAGTTAGTTATGTAATTTATCTGATAAATTGAAATGTTCGGCTGGGATAAACAAGATAAGACGAAATTTTGATGCACATACAATAACACACGAATGCAAAGACTTTTTATTAGTCAAAGTCTAAAAAACTTCTAAAAAAGGCAATTCATTCTCTGAAAGTTTCAATAGAATCTTCAATCAATCCTACACTACTCCCTACTCCAATGAAACACTACATTGCCAGTTTTATTTTGTACTTTGTGCTTTTTAGCATTAAAGAAGTACATAAACTGAACAATGAACAGCTTTCAGCAGTTTGAGTTTGTGAGCATCTTTTATTAACTTAAAGTCTAAACAGTTTTCAATTGGCTTTTCCAGATGGATTTTCTGGTGGTCTTTGACTTAGGTGTGAGTTTCTGCCAGCTAGGAACGCTCTAAACTGTGCCACTCAGGAGCCTGGCGCCCCGTCTGTAACTAGAATATCTCAAAAACACTGGGCACAAGACATATACACCAGCTCTGCGCGACAATGTATTGATAGCAGCACGTTGCGCAAACGAATTGACTTTTAGTCTTATCAAAGTTTGTATACTATACTGTACATATAAATGATATACATATACATTAGCAAAGTATGTATTAGGAACCTTTTTAATTACCTTTTTTTGAAAGTGTCCAAGTACACATGCTGTACCTGCCTCGTTTTGTTTGTTTCACAGTTTTGCACGTGAACCACCTGGGAAGCCTCTAGCAGGTCCTTATGACGTAGCGGTCGGTGATTGGCTGTCAGCGATGTCGTCATACAAATAACACGCTCCTGCTTGAAACTCTGCCCGCTCTTTTCCAAACAGCGCTTTTAGCAGTTTGGGATTTTGTTTCTTTTGCGGAGCTTTCTCTTTTAATGCAAAATTGACTAATAGGTGTTTCGGAACGAAGGGGAAGTTCAAGCATTTACAACCGGGGTTTAAAGTTTGAAACTTTTTTCGCGTAACAAAGCAAAGCTTAGAGGAACCGATTGAAGAAGTCTGCATAACTGGGCGGCCTGCAACAAGGGAAAGAGCACTGAATAAAAATTTGGCATAAGCCGTAAAAAGCACAGATACCAAATACATTTCCTTAATAAATTATGTTTTGGTAAATACACAATATGTATCTGTCACGTTAAGTGTAATAAATGTAATACTGTAACTTAGACCGTCTTTCTAAGGTTCCAGTATTTTAACAAAAGGGGACATTCATGCATTCTGCAAGTTATAGAATGTATAATACTGTATATATGTCCAACATTTTCACGTGTACAGAGTACAGTGAAATTCTTACAGCATGTGTGTAATCCTCTTGTCATCATATATATATGGTGTAGTGGTGACACATCTACATGTCACTACACACTATAAACAAATTAATATACAAACAGTCCTTCCAGTCTACCGTGTATGAATACATCTGCATATCTACCATTAGTAAACTATACATAAATCAGGGGTTTCCAAGTTCAGTGCTGGGGTTATCATTGCAGCTGTGGTGTTTTCATTCCAACCAGTTTCACAAATAAATGGTTCAGTCTTAACATCTAAATGATCTCATTGTTTAATCAGTCCTTTTATTCCATTGTCTTGCATTGAGAAATATGTGCTAGTATATTTACATGTAAACAAAATTCAGAAATGTGCATTTTTACCATTTCTAAATGCAAACTTTCTTTTACCATAAACTTTTTATTCACAGTTTTCCTGTGGAGTTTAATCCATTAATTGTATCTACATACTGAAGATTTATGATGAACTATACAGACACGGGTGCAAATGACACTGAAGTGAATTGAAGCAACTACCTCAGTGTACTTTTACTTATGAGCTAATAAATAAGAAAAGGTTTAAAATGATTAAAGCATAATAAAAAGCAAAAACTTAAAAAGTAAGAATAAGAGCGATAATTAATGCCACCCAGACCAGTGCTTGCTACATTCCCCTAATATTTTGGTGAACCCATTTTGTAGTTTCTAGATTGACCCAATAAAGGCGGAAACTTTAAAATATCAGTTTGTGTCCAGTTTAGAGCAGAATGAGGTTGCAATGGAACACCTGCAGTTATGGTGGTCTGCAGGACCGAACTTAAGGACCACTTTTTAAGCCTTTTATTACTAATTAGCACACAAATTAATGTAACATTATTTTCTCCTGTGTCTGCACTGCACATCACTAATTGTCAGTTTCAGAGTACAGTTTAAAGAGCCAACCCCACAGAAATATTGTGAATTGAAACAGAAAAATAGAAAAAGAAAGTTAAGTGTTTAAACCTGTGACAACGAAAACATACTTCTGAATTTATCCTAAATGCAAAGATACTTTTCTGAATGCAGAATAAGAAAAGGTCAACATTCCTGCTAAAGAATTAGATTGATAAGACATGTGAGTGACCAGCTAAACTTATGAATCCTGGTTGAAATTATAGCTCTGTAGCCACAGTTGGACTCTAGGACTGAACTTGGCAACCCCTAGAGTAAATCACCCATCAGAGTGTCCATAAAATACATCAACTCTTCACAGTATTTATAATAAACATGAATGAAGTAGGGTATATGTACAGTATATACCATATTTATGTATTTCTTGCACTGCATAATGTACTTCATCAGTCACAGTGTATGTGTTACACTAAAACCCAGTTGGTGCAGTGTTTACCACTGCCATCTCATAACTCCTGAACCCTGGGTTCAAGTCCTGGCACTGTGTGTGCATGGTTTACTTGTTCTCCCTGTGCCTTTGTTGTTTTGTTTGTTTTTTTTTTCTGGATACCTCTCTTTTCTTTATGTATTCCAAACATATGTGGATTAGATGAACTGATGATCACAAATTGACCTGATATGAGTGAGTGTGTATGTATGGTTTTTGATGAGCTAGTGCAATTTATGTAGATGGTTTCTGTCCTGCAAAATGCTCATGTGGTACAGACCCTGTAACCCTATATGTGAGTGAAGCAAGTTTTACATTGGATGGAAATAATATAACACACCTGTTATCCACCTCAATAAATGGACAAGTGGCTGTGCCCGTCCGGTTACTATGTCTTTGTCATTCCAACAGAATGCGCTTCACAAACATTTGTAGTAATAAAATGCATTGCATTTGTCATTCCAACATGTGGCACATCACAAACATTAAAACTGCTTTTACGAATCTCATACCAAATGGCATATAACAGAGCATATGCACTGCAACAGATGGGGCAACACAAACATTTGTAGTAATGCATTTTATTACAGCAAATGTTTGTGATGCACCATCTGTTGGGATGAAATATGCAATGCATTTTTTTATTACTTGCATTACAAAATACAGTATGATGGTGCATTGCGAATGTTAATACTGAGGTCTACATTAGTCACTTAGATTTTGACACATCTTAGACTGCTTAAGCAGTGGTAGCGCTGCTGCCTCGCAGTTAGGAGACCTGGGTTCGCTTCCCAGGTCCTCCCTGCGTGGAGTTTGCATGTTCTCCCCGTGTCTGCGTGGGTTTCCTCCGGGTGCTCCGGTTTCCTCCCACAGTCCAAAGACATGCAGGTTAGGTGGACTGGCGATTCTAAATTGGCCCTAATGTGTGCTTGGTGTGTGGGTGTGTTTGTGTGTGTCCTGTGGTGGGTTGGCACCCTGCCCAGGAGTGGTTCCCACCTTGTGCCCTGTGTTGGCTGGGATTGGCTCCAGCAGACCCCCGTGACCCTGTAGTTAGGATTCAGCGGGTTGGAAAATGGATGGATAGACTGCTTAATTCAGTCCTAAGAATATTGAGTCCTATTCTGTCAGCTTTTGGCAAAATGCCGGAATTTTCCATATGTCTTTTCAAGCTCAGGTCAGTGGGAATTTGATGCATATCTTAGTCACACTGTGGAAACACAGAAGCCTGGTCTAAATGGGACAACATTGCATCAAATGGCTCACTCGTATATGCATCCTTACTTAAACAGGAACTTGAGAGTTATTAATTTATGTAATGGAGTTAGGACTGTCAGGTTTTAAATTTTAAATTTTTATATATACTGTATATATATTAAGAGGTCCTCTAATTTTGGATATTGTGTTGCACATTTTCTCTGTTCAGGATCACAGGGAAACTTTCTTTTTAAGAATACAGTCTGAAATATTATGTTTTTTAACAGAATGCCTTGTTTTCCACTCTTCTAGATAAAATGTCTTAATTTTTTTTTCTTCTTTTGCTCAGTTATTCATTCACTGATAAAGGCCACTGTTTAGTTCCAACACTGCGACTTTTACAGCTGCATTTTTTTGGCTGTTCTTTATTCTTCATTAATGATGCTTATGCAGTCATCTGCATATCTGCAGTGAAACGGAAGTTGTTTATTTGTGGCAAAAGCAATCATTACAGTATAAGCCTAACGTATTACTTTCTATGTTGAATCTTTATTTTATATAGTAACAGACACAGCATAGCACAAGATAACAAAGTAAACAACAAAGATTTTAATTAATAAGATTAACTTTGTATGAGTAATCGAGCATTTGTGTTACCTTACACCTTTTTAAAGTACTCCTTTGGTTGCCTCTGTTGTCCAAAAATAATAATAATAAAAAAAACTAAAACAGGATATCTGATTGTAAAGGGTCCATTTGTAAAGTGACACAAGTCACCTTATTTGCTTTCATACTGCCATCTGCAGGAGCCTGCTGCTTAAGGCACATATGGGGAGCTAGCAGAGAGCTGTTTCTCCACTACATCCCAAATTGGTTTACTTCACCAGAGGGTCCTGCACCAGTCAGATTTTTTCTTTGACGGTTGCATTTTTTTTTTGGCTCTAGCAGAGCACCAGTGATATCTTATTTATTGCATTTGCGTCTTATGAGGCACACATTAATCATTTGTTATTTTAAATTGTGTCCTTTACAACAAGAAATGTCACAAGGTAATTTACAATAAAAAAGATTTCAAAGTAAACGAAACACTGAGCAATTTGGGCTTACCCCTACAAAGCAAAGGGTGAGGGTCAGATACAATGCAATTTGTGTAACAAGGATGAAAGATCTGTCTTGTTCATTTTCCTACAAAGTTCCGGTAGATTGGGTTCAGATTCCTTCCTGGTCACTCTCTGTGGACATTGGTATCGGTGAGAGTGAGTTTCTCATACTGTATAGTTGACTGGTGTGCCATCTAGGTATAATCCCTGTCTTATAAATATGCTGCCAGAAAAAAAAGTTCTGTCTGCATATATATGTCTGTATTCTATGTACTCTTTGAATAAATGGATGGGTTGAAGAATCACAGGAAGTTGGCTCAGTAAAAGCAGATAGTACACTTGTAATAAGGTTTTGCTTGTTTTTGGAAGTCATGGCTCTAGATGAGCTGGGTGTTTGGCTCACATTCCACACAACCTCTATTTCACTGTTCTTCAAATAATAACTGGGTGTATGCTTTTTTTAATTTCTAAGCTTAAGGCTAAAGGCAACTGCAGTGTGTTGATCCTGAAGACAAGCTATTATATTTTACATGGCCCTACTTGGTATGACTTGGAGTCAGGACTTATAAAGTGTATTCACCTGAGTAGAAAGAGAGTAGTAGGAATAGACAGTCAAGATAGACCTTTGAGGGAAAAAGTGTATTTAAGAGTCTTGGGTGCAGCTGTTAGTTTAGGAGACAAAACTAAGCTATTACAACAGCAGGAATCCCCTAAGATAAATTGGGATGGTGAGGTAAAGGAGCTGTATTTTGTTATTTTAGATACTGAAAAGCTGTGGTGGGCTGGCATCCTGCCCGGGGTTTGTTTCCTGCCTTGTGCCCTGTGTTGGCTGGGATTGGCTCCAGCAGACCCCCGTGACACTGTAGTTAGGATATAGCGGATTGGATAATGGATGGATGGATAGATACTGAAAAGTCCACTTCTTATCAAATAATACAATTATTGTGGATTTACCTCATTTGTCTCATTGCTTCAGAGTGATTTAATTAATTGAAGGTCTCCGTCACTCTTGAAAAAATGTCTTATGATGTAAAAATGATGGGCTCCTCAGTAATGTGGCTGACATGTAGCCACACATATATCAGAGAATCAATGCCATACTCTCTGGATGTCCAATAGATATGTTGAATTTTGGTGGTGTTTTCAAAATGTTTGTATGTTTATTTCTTTAAGAGTTAAATGTATTCTTTGCTTATGTTCTTTTAATTGTTACTGACTTGATGTCAACGACTGCTCTTTTTTAAATTGTTGATATATCTGTTCATAAACAAAACAAAGAAGAACTCTCATCAAATCAAATTAAAAAGGATGTTTTTTTATTTAAGAATTACTGGTTTCAGACTATGTATTAAACTATGATATCTGATTCACATCTTTTCTTGGTTAGTTGTTTCATCCCAGAATATCAGACGACCCTCATGTCAGTTTAGTATTTTTAAATTTCTGCCACTTGAAAGAACTAATAACTAGAGATTCAGTCTTTGTACACACTATTGAAAGTTACTCTATTAAAATGCAAACACATAAACAACTATGACTGTAGTTGGCTTGTCCTAGGGAACTCTGGGGTTCCCTGTTTTCCAGAAGCGTGCCTGGCTCATTTTTTCTTTCAATATTTTTTTCATCTTGAAGATACCTTGCAAATTTTTTCTACTTCTTATCAGAGGGTGTTTTGTATTAACCCACTTGGTGGAAAGAGTTGAGGAAAGTCACTTACTATAATATACTAGTATATTATAATACAGTATTAAGGCAAATGTGGGCCTTCCTCTGCTGGCCACAACTTCTCTGTCATCTGTAATAACTGCTTCTGGCTTCCTCTCTGTGTCTGAAATTGGTATTAACACCACAGGACTTGAGTTTTTTTTTAGTCTGCAATGAAAAATAAATGATCCTCAAACAAGCTGCCCACTCAGACTTTTAGTTAATATGGCCTGTACAGCAGTGTTCTCCACATGTGAGAGTGAAATAATCATTAAAATAGTGCCAACTAATGAGTATTCATGTTGGAAAAGCACCCATGTAATATGCTTTTGCTCTGAAAAAGGTTAGTAATAATACCTTGTCTGAGCTGACATTATGTTCGGTTTATTATTCCAGCCATGTTCTAAACCTTATACGTACCTAAGGCAAGGGCCATTCCCTGGCAATAAAACCATATATCCATACATCAGTACCTATTATGTTCCCATACTTGTTCTGGGTTAAGTGACCCTGAAATGATAATGGAAGAAATAGAAGGTGGTCGTCTGGTATGATATCTAGGACTTTAAACCACAAGACCGTGTGTTCAGTCACACGGTAATGCTCTTGAAAAGAACTTTCATGCAAGCTAAATGAGAATGCAAGGTTTCTCATTTTAGGCCTTTTTGTTGTAAAGGTTGGTTAAAAAGTTGATCATTAAAGCACAGCCAGTCTTACTAGTAGAATGATTCTAATGATTAAATATACATTAAGCCAAAAATCACTAAACAAATTAGAATATTAAAGTTCAATAAGCCAAGCATAATGCACTGTGTTGTCTTGATTTGACGAAGCAAAGGGCAGATGCTAACTAAACTATGAGCCAATCTTACATATCATGGCCATGCGACATCACACGCACACACACACACACACACACACACTCTGACAATACGGTGTCAGAAGAACAGGTACTGAAAATGGCATAGACAAAGACTGTAAAAATGAAGATAACCAGATTCTTTAAATCCTGACACAGATTTAATGCATATTCTTGACCAAGTCACCTATTACTACTGTTTTGTTTCTCATCCATTTTGTCAAATGGTACAGGGTCATTAGTACTTGCATCACTAGATTCAGGGACCTTTTTCATGATCTGATCATACAGCTTCCCAGTTTTTGCCAATATTGTGCATTCTCTCTTGTTTGCAAGAGGCGTACAAGTAAGAAACTAGAAAATGGAAAAGAAAAATGTTATTTATCTTTGCCTTGTAACTCTTCTGGAGGAAATGTGTCTGCCAAATTTACTGAACTAATTTGATTAGTATGATAGCCATCACAACATGCACACAAACTCATGACATGTGCAGTAACCAAGTCTGGGACTCAAACGACTGCTATGTTTCAGTCTATAACTTAAGTATTATTATTTAAAAGGATATACAAATAATTAACAATTTCAGCATTCATGTTTTCTTTCACTCTGTGATCCTGAACTGGGCAAAGGACAGAAAAGGAATGGATGAGTGTTTTCTGTCATTTCTGACATCTGATGCCCAACTGAACACTGCATGTACGGCAGTAAAATTCAGGGGGTACTGTATACAGGAAGAGAACATTTCAGCTTATTTTTGTTCACAATTGGTACACTTACTTGGACATTACCATGGAAAGACATTAGTGACACTTGGGTTGAAGGTCTTCCATTTGTCATTGTCTTCCTTTTATGTCTAGTAAAGCTGCTGAACTTGGAGTTGGGTATGGGGAAGGCAAAGGATAAACTGGAGGAGAATACATAAAAAAGGAAAACTATTGTCTTTTGATAACCAGAGGGGTTATACAGTTTTATGGGGAAGCGTCTTTACATTACAGGTTCTTTTAGTGTTTTTTTTTCTAATAGCTGAGAGCACGTTTCTGATGTTTCCAAGAATTAAATTTTTGTTATAACAAGTAGAAGTATAGGAAAGACCCACTCAGGACACAACTAGTCAAACAATCAAATTGCTCCTTACAGACAGAAGATGGGACCACCTACCACAGGCAACGGTGGCACACAAGGTGACACTCACTGTTCTGACAGTATGCATTTTGACAATGTAATCCAAATGGCATCATCATCCATTGACAGTCAGTCCCTAGGAAAAAATGGGCTTCTTGCCGAAGTTTACCCATCCCAGTCAGTTGCACTTTAGGTTGTTTAAATTAATTCAAATCACTGTTTTAACAAAGTTAAGAGATCAGTGGCACACAAGTTGACACAACATAGTGGATGACCCAAACAGAGTTACATCTTTCAAAAGTGATAGTATAGTACACACCACATCTCTCTGCACAGCATCCTTATGTAACGAGACAGAATTAGATCGTGTTGATTAACTTTCATGGTGAGCATCCAGAGGTTATTACAGACATCTCAGGCATGCACACCTTGCTATTTAAGCTATTCATTCTATTTTTTCTTTTAAATTAGGCTAATACTTCTATGTGCCGCTATTTTTGTCACAGAATGCATGGTTCTATATATCAGTATGTATCTACATCAATTTGCTGTACCTGCTTACTACATTACAGAATGATGGGGAGCAGGGCTGTGTTCCAGCCATTGTGAGCAAGTCACTCTGATTTACACAGCCCCATTCACTAATACAAGGCTAATTTAATTTTGTCAGTTACTGTAATCTGCATGTCTTTGTGAATACAAAGAAATCTTGAGTAACAGGAGAAAACTCACTTGGACATGGAAAGGATGTGTCAAGTTTAAAAGAGAAGGGCTAGCCAGGATTTGAACCCTGGTATCTAAATTGGCATGATCATTAATCACAGTGCCATTCTAATAAAAGCACACAATATGAAGTGAAGAGAGTAATATGATATGGGTACAAGTGCCAAGAATGGAATCTTCCCATAGTAAAAAGTAGTCAGAGGGAACATATAGACAAAGAAGTATAGACTTCCCAACCCCAGCAGGGCTCAGCATCTCAAACTTTTCTTTAAATTTAATAGTGTTAGAATACTGGTACAATTACAAGTTAAAGACACTTGAATAGAAGCATAATCCAAAACATGAGTACATGTCATATGATATATCCCACTGAAGGGATAAAAGGTTGTAAAGTGTGGACTTCACTTAGCTTGCAGTGCCAGCAATGTCCCCATAAATGTTCTTTCTGCTTCTAGTATCTGCAACCTTAATTTGCACAGATACTTCTCAATTGTATTACTCAAACACCTTGTTAATAAAGGGATTCTTAAAATATCAGTACGTGAAAGAAGTCTAGCCTGAGCACTTCAGAATGGATGATGCCTAGCATCCTGGAGCACAAAATGCTAGAAATTAAGTTAGCAGTGGACTGATATAAGTTATTTTTTTGACCTTTGATTTACAGAGATACCCTGAAGCTTGCTGCTGATACGGACAGAGTTTTTGAAGACCTGTGGAATAGGAAGAACATGCCAGTGGTCCTAAATAATCCTTATTCTGAGAAGGAGCAGGTATTATATGCTTCCCTGTAGCCAGTTTGAAAACTACTTTTATCACTTGAGGAGGTGGCATACCTTTGACTTCATTTGCTGGATCAGTTTGGTAACAGGTATTAATGTATTTAATGTGACTATCTTAAATATTGGACTGTGTTGCTAGGGGTTACATTCTAAGTCAAATGGGAATCACAAGATGTGAGATGTTTTTACAGCTGGGATCCAGTTGAAAGAGCACTCCCAACCCATTGACTGAAATGTAATGTGATCCCCTGAGGCCAGCAACTGAAAGAAGGTCACATACCTTGGACCCACCAATTAAAAATGAGTCCTGCATTCAAACCCATTACCCCCCAAGAGATCCACTAATTAAAAGGGAACCTTACCTCCCTCCCTCTGCCACCTTTAACTCCAATATAAAGTGATTTTTTCTGCTCTCTCAGGCATCAGTGTTTATCAGGAGTCAAACTGACATGAATTGTTGTTCAAATAGTCCATCTTCCACAGTAACTATACTAGTGCCAAAAGATAAATTAGATACTTGTGTTGAGGAGACATACAGCAGACATTTAGGGGCTAAAGTGTCCTCAGAAATGGCATGATAGGGCCACACATCCTTTTCACTGTGGGACAGTCCTAATGAGGACAAAAATGAGCAAAAACTAATTGTTTGTGATTTCAACCTTCTCTAAGAGGCTTACTCAGACTAATCCACTCCATTTTTGGAAGTGGACTGGCTGGATGTACATTTTTCCACATATAACTTCCTTGTCAGAAAGCTCTGCAGCCCTGTGTGTCTGAGTAAAGCTACCGTCAGGCAAAGAAGGAGCTGCGTGCCGACAAATTGATCTTGCAAAGCTCCCCTTGTCTCCGAGGGCGGATTGGGAGCGCATCATTTAACGGCAATTGACTGTTTCTCATTTTCTCCAGGGTTGCCACAGTAATTACAGTAGTTAAAGCTCATTTTAGCCCAATTTGAAGCCTGCTGGGAACAAAAGATCTCTAGATTGATCCGCACTTGACACACAAGAAAGTGCAAAGAGGCCTACACATACCTCCCCGGAGAAATTGATCTCTATTCATTATAATCAAAGATAAAGATTTGCCAAAATGATGAAAACAAAAATCATTTGGTGGTGTAAACGTGAAAAAATTTCAAAATCAATAATGCCAAGCAGTGTGTTTCAGCACCCCCAATCCCCTTCTCTTTCCTGTGGGTCACTTATTGTTGTTTGATTGACTTGTCAAAGCAGCTGGAGTTATTCTCTCTCTCTCTCTTTTTCTCTTTCTCTTTCTCTCTCTCTTTCCTACAGCCTCAGCCTCCAGGAAGGTCGTCTCCAACCAAGAATTTATCAAACGAAAGTCCTACACGGTGCCCCAGATTCATGAAAGTGAAGAACTGGGAGACAGGATGCGTGTTCAGTGACACTCTGCACTTGAATTCCAGTAAGGTATGTTCTCCTACCTTTATATTCAGGCACCATTGTTGAATGAATTGTTGAATGAGTCTTTTTGAGTAAAAATATAAAAAGTTAGTGAAAGGGGGGGCTGTAAAAGAGAGACTTGACACCTATCCCCTGACCACCTTGTTGTCAAATCTTTTACTTTGCTTAGAGCAAATATTTATGCCTATATTTCCAAGTATCTGAGCAGGTCACTAAGTCTCCTCTGAAAACTGCTGCAGATTGACTGTTTTCAGTCAGTCTTTATTTAGTGCCTTTAATAGTAGGTACTATTATAATCCTTTTACAAACATAACACCACAAAACCCACTTAATCATATTCAGGGTCACAGGGCTTAAGACTACACGAGCAACATTGGGAACAAGGCAGAACCAAGCCTTAGAAAAGGTGCCAACTCACCCTAGAGCAACCTGGTAAAAAATTCACACAGAAACAAGGGAGAACATGCAAACACATTGCAGACAGTGACCAAGCACAGAGTTCAAACCAGGACTTTTAAACACAGCTCTACCATACCATCCCATACTTTACAAACTAATCACTTACGTGGGAAATAAAAGACACAGGCTGATACACAAAAACTTAACACTCCAGTTGTGTTTAGTATTGCTGCTAGTCGTATTATTTAGGAAAGACTTATCCAGCTCTGGAATCCTTAATTACCACTTCATGAAGAAATAAATAAGTATTCGTATTTTGACTCTTAGCTCTCTGCACCTGCATAAAGGCAAATTTACAACACAAACATCAATTCAATTGAACATTGTACAGTTCTATTACGGTGAACTGTGTTTCTCAGAAAAGTATATATTTTTGTAGAATTTTAAAAGCAGAAAACACACCTGCACTGGCACATGTTTTTTTATATTCACAAACTGTTCTCCACAAATAAATGAAAAATTAAAAACCAAAAGAACAAAAAAAGAGAAATTAAAAATAATCCTCTGACTGAATGCATATGTGCCATGAAGGCTAAAACAATTGTAAAATAGAATAATAGATGGGTTTAATCAAGGGGGGCACTGGGGTACACCAGCTGGGGTTTCTGTCTCACAACACTTGGACATTACTTTGATTCCCCATGCCTTTTGTATAGAGTTTGAATGTTCCCTTTGGGGCAGATGAAGTGAACTGGTACCTATGGCACTATCCTTTAAACCAAATACTGTAGGTTGCTGATTTAGTGTATGCCTATAATTCAATCCCTAAACTTACTTGAGCTTGAGTTACACTAACAGCTTGATGCCTTATAGTGCTTTGGTGTAATGTTTCTTTATGTTTGTGTGGATTCTTCCTTAAGTGGCTTAGAACTTTAAATTGAGCTTGCGTGAGGAAGTGTGTGAACGTGATGAACTGGAATGTCTTCAGGGGGTTTGTGCTTGTCTTGTGCCCACTATTACTAAGTTCAGCTGGAGCTCACTACAGTCCTGTATTGAAAGAAGCTCACTTAATCAATTTCAGGATTATGGGGTTCCAATGCTTATTCAGCCAGCACTGTGTATAAGGTAGGAGTTGGTTGTAAATGGATTGTCAATACATTGTAGAGCAGATTCACACACATTCCACAAAAACATTTTTGAGATGTTGGTGAAAAACTTGGTACGTGCTGGAAAAATTTAAACACACAAAGAAAATCTGGGAACTCCACACACACAGTTACCTGAGTTTTGAATGTAGGACTGTGGAGCACTGTGACCATAGTGCTACCCATTTGTTATTTTACTATTGTAATAAAAACTAACGTAATTCATACTGAGAGGATGTGGCCTAAGTATACAGTTTAGCAAATCTAAATACATCATTGAATTAGTCATATATCTGTGAGCTGTTGCAGAAATGCAGTTTATCTATAATGATGTACAATTTGCCTTATATTCAAATCACAGTTGTCATAACATTGTTAAATAACTAAATTATTAAACAGAAATAGTAATAATAAGTAAGAGTTTAAAGTAAATTAGTAAAAAAATATTTGGAAATTAAGTTGTTTCTAGAATCTTGGTGAATTTTAGAAAGATTTATTGGGCCAGGGTGAGCACTGAGAAGCTAATCTATGTACATAATGTTTTCTGCTTGAAGGCTTTAGTTAAGGTGCATGTGGTGATTCTATTATTTTTAGTAACATGATTGTTCCTTTTCTTTGTATGCAGCTGCCGATTTGTACTCCACAAGTATGCATAGGCTCAGTGATGGTCCCCAACCAGCACATCCGCAAGCCTGATGAAATGAGACCAGTGGGAGATCTTCTGCTTTTAGCCACCGATTTTATTGACCAGTACTACACTTCCATCAAAAGGCAAGTTCAGCACTATGGCAATACTAAATGATAAGAACAGAATGGACAGATATGGTAGAACTGGTTGATAAACCTTACATGGAGACCTGTGGAGTGGTCAGTTGAAATATGTATAAATGATTGGGATTACCCATTAAAAGAGACTCACATTAGCTGGAGAGTATAGGTGGTTGAATATGGAGTATATTTCTGAAGGTGATCTAGTGTTGAATTTGTTTTCCCCCAGATTTGGCTCTAAGGGTCACACCAGTCGGCTGGAGGAAGTGACCAAAGAAATTGAAACTACTGGCACTTATCAGCTGAAAGACACTGAGCTCATCTATGGAGCCAAACATGCTTGGAGAAATGCATCCCGGTGCATCGGCAGAATACAGTGGTCCAAGCTACAGGTGGGGAAGAATTCTTTTCTGGCTGTCAATAGATGCTTGAAAAAATGTTTGGCTTTGGCCTCTGCTGGTCACAGTACATAATGGGGCAGTGGTTGACCTTAACCACTAAATCTTATATGTGACATGGCTGCCAGATCAGAACATACTGTATATGAAATTTACCGGTAATAGTGCCCAGAAAAACATTGTTACAATGATTCTCTTTGGCAGAATATGCTTTCTCTTCCTCTTCTCTAGGTGTTTGATGCACGGGACTGCACTACAGCACATGGCATGTTTAATTACATCTGCAACCACATCAAGTATGCTACGAATAAGGGCAACCTCAGGTTAGTCCTTACTCTTTAAAACAGCACTATGAACCCAGCTTGACTGCCCAGATTGTAGTTCAGTTTGTTTCTAGTCAGTATCTCCATAACACAACATCTTGTCAATACCTTCTAAGTAGCAGCTCAAGCAGAACTTATTTGAAGTCAGTGACCACCTGATAACCATGCAAAATGACCATATGTGTACTAGGACAACAGACAGCCCAGTGTCTATTCATATGACTCAGGAGTTACAATTTAGATGAGGTTTGATTTTCTCCACACCCCCCTCCCCAGACAAAAACCATTAGAGGTAGCAGTTGGGTGTAACATATCTTTATATGACATTTGGAGTCTTCAATGAGGATGAGTTTGCAAGCTAGCAGAAAATTGCTTCTTCAGGAGGTTAGATGCTGAGCAGTCTAGGACAAAGTTAAAGACCCCCACTGCCCTCATCCCTGATTTTCTGCAAACTTACATTCTCTACGTGGTTCTTTTTGTAGATCTGCAATCACAATATTTCCACAGCGAACAGATGGCAAGCATGATTTTCGCATCTGGAACAGCCAACTGATTCGTTATGCTGGCTACAAGCAGTCAGATGGGTCTGTACTAGGTGATCCTGCCTCACTGGAGCTTACCGAGGTGAGAACATTTGATTTTGAAATGATTAGTGACCACAATTTCTTAAACTTCTCCTACTTGCCTATGCTGATTACTTCTAGATTTCCTGTCATCCCAAGTTTCTGATAATATTTTTTGGAGGGTTGTGTGAGTGATACCCAAGCACTGTTAGCATCCTTCTCAACATCTTCATTATGTTAGACAGATAGGTGCAAAGCAGCTACTGCCTAAATGGGAGACCCTTGGCAGATGGGGTTGGTATTCCCATTGCACTGCTGCCTCCACATGAACCTATTCAGGGTCTGATATGCTTGATCTCTGTCCTGCCCTGACGACAAATCTAAATTATTCTGCACAGATCTGCATACAGCAGGGCTGGAAGGCACCATACGGTCGTTTTGATGTTCTTCCTTTGCTGCTTCAAGCCAATGGCAATGATCCAGAGCTCTTTGAGATTCCTGCAGACCTTGTGTTAGAAGTGCCTATCCAGCATCCCAGGTATGTTGTGCTTGCCTTTGTCTACTGACTATCAATTTAATGTCCAAATACAGGTGACAGGCTAATTTCTGTCAGGTGGTGGAATGGGGAGGAGGAGGTTAGCAGCAGCAGCTGCTGACTATTGTGAGAATATCACATTTGTACCATTTATGCCAGCCTCCTCTGCCTTCCGCCTTACTATACAAAGGAAACCATAGCTCTGTTCTCAGTTTATTTAATTTTGTGTCTTAATTGATGCACACTTATCTGAAGACTGATACATAGTGTGAAGAGATGCATACAATGCAGCAGTCTGCCTCCATTATTCTCTAGTTCTCTTTGTCTTCCTTTTTTCAAACTCTAGTCACCAACCCCACTGCCTACTGAACCAGTTGTTGATAACTGCATAGTATTTAATTTTCCCTCAGCTTAAAGATTCCTTTCAACTCTGAGGGTTAAATGACCCGAGGCCTCATGTATAAATGGTGCGTACGTACAAAAATGTTGTGTATGCCCATTTCCACACTCACTTCGAGATGTATAAAAACTAAACTTGGTGTAAAGCCATGCACATTTTCATAGCAGGGTCCTCCCTTGCGTACACACTGTTCTGGTTGGTTTTGCAAACTGGCGGCAACCAGCATCAAAGCAGTGCTGCTGTTTCTGTCGTCTGCTTTTCTTTTTTAGATTTACATGGTTTTATCAGATATACCGAAATTAATTGCATAACATTTATAA
Source organism: Polypterus senegalus (assembly GCF_016835505.1). NCBI lineage: Eukaryota > Metazoa > Chordata > Cladistia > Polypteriformes > Polypteridae > Polypterus > Polypterus senegalus. The sequence continues at coordinate 25,043,261 of NC_053165.1, forward strand.
ATTTATTTCACTTGATTGTAATGATTCTATAACAATATAATGGTGTACGGAATGGACAAACTGTTTAAAACTACCATGGCTGCTTTAATGTTGTTAGAAGACATCATAAATGGAATATTTAAAAGACAGTCGATTTTGATTTCCAAGAGCTATCCTGTGTGCCAGCTTTACAAAACCAGACTTTGAGGAACTGTGCTTTACCTGCTCCTTCACAAGTTCTGTCTACTCTCAAGTTTTTAGCCACAAAAGCTTTTCAATGTGAACTTGCTGACGATTGGGTATTTCACATACAACACTGAGTCGTGCCATGCCAGCTGCATAGGATGGGATTATCCGCTTATCATCCAGATAACTGTGGTTGAACTAGCAAACTTAAAAGCGTAACTCGCACTCCACTATTGCATTTTGTGCAGGACACAGCCAGATGGTCGCCCCAGTGGTTTCCGAGGCAGAGATGTGTAAGAACCTACCTGAGCCTCGCACAGGGGTCAGCTTTTGTAATATTGTCTGAAACAGAATAAACAGACGGTGTGCTGTGGTATCTGACCACTTCTTTTTTTTTGGGCACCGTGTGACTTTCTGAACTTGACCTTTCAAGTGTCTCTGCCACACTTTTGCTGCTTATACCACTGTGTAAGCCAACAAATAGTATGTTTTTCCTTGCTTCCACTTTGCATTCGCTGAAATTATTCTTTTTTTCACGTGCCTTTTCCATTGTTTTTTAACTAAACACTGAACAGAAGGTGATATTTATATTTAATTGTATATTAAAATATGCAAAATTTTGGGAGGTGTCAGGGTGAAGCTGTAGGAGTGTGCACGTGCATTAAATTTCATGTTAGCTGGGATTTGTAAAAGGGAAGGATGTGGAACTTGGTGTACGTGCAGATTTATGCATCTGGATTTTTTTGTGCGTACGCATATCTCCACTTTTGCCTGCCTGTACGCCTTGTTTTATTGTGAATTATACGCACTGTGTTATACATGAGGCCTCGGGCCTCCAAGACAAACCTTTAGTTTTCAATTCAACATGGTCTCATGTTTTCTTCCGGCGCCTTGTAACTTGTGGTTGCTTGAGTAGGAAACCCCTCCCTAGCCTATCTGTCAGTCAGGTATTCTGGTCCGCTCATTCTTCTTCTGAATTTAGTATTCTTGGGGAGCCTTTCAAGCTTAAACCTGAGTCGTTTCGCTACCTAACAGTCTTGCTAGTGGCCCATCTCTTTCCTTTATGGGCAAGCAACACACACATATTGAAGCATACCATCCCAAGTAGTTCCTGTGTTTCTACACTGGTATGTGCAGGACCTTACCTACCACCCCTCTCCTGGGCATCTAATGTTGAGGTTAACCCTGTACTGTGTCATACTGGTAGTGCCCTTGCCCCAGTTATCCTTTTACTGGCTGAGCTCTCCAGATAAAGGTAACACCCCATGTTAACATTGGCTTTCGAGGCTATGATCTCAGCTTACCAGACTGAAGGGTAGACATTTCATCTTATGGATTTCTTGTGAATATATTTTTGCAGGTTTGAATGGTTCACAGATTTAAATCTGAAGTGGTATGGTCTGCCAGCTGTGTCCAGCATGCTGCTAGAGATAGGAGGGCTGGAATTCACTGCCTGTCCTTTCAGTGGCTGGTACATGGGAACTGAGATCGGCGTCCGTGATTACTGTGATAGCTCTCGCTATAACATCATTGGGGTATGTAGTGTCCAACTGCTAATTCCATTACACCCTTAAGGCATGTTTAAAAATATACAGGACATCATAAACAGAAACACAGTAGATAACAAAGAAAAATATATTAAGAGCAAATGCAGAAGCTGGTAAGAGTTTTATAAACAGGATTGGAAACAAGAACTAAATTATTAAGCAAAATTTGAAAATCCAATAACAAGATCGGCGGCACGGTGGCGCAGTGGTAGCGCTGCTGCCTCGCAGTTAGGAGACCCAGGTTCGCTTCCCGGGTCCTCCCTGCGTGGAGTTTGCATGTTCTCCCGTGTCTGCGTGGGTTTCCTCCGGGCGCTCCGGTTTCCTCCCACAATCCAAAGACATGCAGGTTAGGTGGATTGGTGATTCTAAATTGGCCCTAGTGTGTGCTTGGTGTGTGGGTGTGTTTGTGTGTGTCCTGCGGTGGGTTGGCACCCTGCCCAGGATTGGTTCCTGCCTTGTGCCCTGTGTTGGCTGGGATTGGCTCCAGCAGACCCCCGTGACCCTGTATTTGGATTCAGCGGGTTAGAAAATGGATGGAATAACAAGATCAAATGTCAAAAAAGCACAAAATAGTAGAAAGTTTTAAATTATGGGGACCTTAAAAATGGCTGTTGCAAAGCCAAGAATACAAATGCTCAAGCAATGAGAGTCTTATCTTTATCACTTCTGCCACTCACATGTGATTGCTGTGTAATTTCAATAGCATCATCTGATACGTCTCAATTTACCACTGCACAAATGGCTGTAATATCAGGAGTTATTTTGTTAATGATTTGTTGATGATCATTTTGATATTTATTTTACAGCCCACTGTATGATCCCATCTAGAAAGCCTGGATGGGGGCTTATTATAATGTATTTACCATGTGAATCTTATAATGTCTGAGGCTCTGAAGGACCTTTCAAAATAGCAAATGGATGTGATATAACTATTGCTGTGTTATGCCCGCTAATGACTTTTTTTCCATTTCTTTTCATTATTCACCTTGGTTGTCCTTATTCAGGATGTTGCACAGAAAATGGGTCTGGAAACCCAAAAGACATCCTCTTTGTGGAAGGATCAAGCCCTGGTAGAGATCAATATTGCTGTCTTACATAGCTTCCAGGTATTTCTCCAAATTGCTAAGTCAGATAGACAGGTTTTTAGACAATAAAGTTTATCTTTTCACAGTTGGACTAACAATGTGCATTCTTTGACAATTTAGTTGCCCAAGTCATTAATAATAATTATAAAAACAACTTTTTTAGCATTTTTTTGTGTCAATTAATAATGAGTGTATGCCTTACCAATGCCTGTCTCACTGCTGTCTTCCAGAGTTCAAAGGTCACCATTGTGGACCACCATTCTGCTACTGAATCTTTCATGAAGCACATGGAGAATGAGTTCAGGGTACGAGGAGGATGCCCTGGTGATTGGGTCTGGTTAGTTCCTCCCATGTCAGGCAGCATCACCCCAGTATTTCACCAAGAGATGCTGAACTATCGGTTGACACCTTGCTTTGAGTACCAGGTAAGCCAGGATTAGTGAAGAACAGATGAACTGAAGACAGACAGCAGAGGGCACAGCACAGGTCAAAGATCAAGTAGGCCGTTCAAAACAATTTGTGAACATGATATCTAGTGGTAATAAGGACCACAGCCCTTTGTGACTACTTGCTAATAAATTGTTGTGCAGATTTGCCTGATTAACTGCTACATTGCAGCGCGGAGACTGCTACTTTTTAGTGCTCAGTACAGTGTTCTCAGCTTTAGCTGCCGGCTTTGGAGCAGTGCCTTTGATGTTTGTGTAGAGGCTCAGTAGGAGGTAGATGCTGAAAGTGCAACAGCTATGCATGGATAACCTCTGAGAGAATGACTGAACTGCACATCTGTGCCTAAGACCTGCAGTCTGCCTTGCACTCTTGTAGGCTTGTTCTTCATTTGGTCGTATTTCTGAATTTGTGATCATAAAAAAAGCCAATTAAAATAAATATGAAAAGTAATTATCTAGTTGATTGTTCATTGCCAGTCATTCATTTTGAGTAGTTTTGAAAGGTCCTTGATAAAACAAGGATTACTGCCTTTCTGCATTGGTAATATAACAATAATGGATTAAATGCAGTCATAAAACATGTTTGTATGATGTCTACCTTTATCCTAATCAGTACCCGTGTTTCTTGTTGCAGCCTGATCCCTGGCACACTCACATATGGAAGGGGGTGAATGGAACACCAACCAAGAAAAGAGCAATTGGTTTTAAGAAACTAGCCAAGTAAGTGCTAAAACAGCAATATGCTGGCTTGTTGACCTGGTGCAAATGTAATTAAAATGTTTCAATGCTTATGATTTGGGAAAGTTGATTAATTAGCATGTCTGCTCAGAGAGGTCAATTAGATGGTGCCCGAGGAGCTGCATGGTCACTTTCCATAAACTAAGTTGCAATAATTTTACATTCCCATCTTGCTTTTAAAGGGCTGTCAAGTTTTCTGCCAAGCTGATGGGCCAGGCAATGGCAAAGAGAGTAAAAGCAACAATACTGTATGCCACAGAAACGGGCAAATCCGAAGCCTATGCAAAAACCTTATGTGAAATCTTCAAACATGCTTTTGATGCAAAGGTAACAAAAGTCTTTCTTAAATCTGTTGTCACAAATTCAGAATTTATAATAGACTGTACTTTTGAGAGATCAGAGCATGCTTACCGGCAATGTTATTCTTGCATAATACTTTGCAATGGTGCTAATTAATAGAGGCGCTATAAAAATACAGCAACAGTGAAAAGATTCTCCTGATACTCTTACTAAACCTATGTTAGAATATGCTTTGTAATAGTATGTGCTTGGTGTGTGGGTGTGTTTGTGTGTGTCCTGCGATGGGTTGGCACCCTGCCTGGGATTGGTTCCTGCCTTGTGCCCTGTGTTGGCTGGGATTGGCTCCAGCAGAACCCCGTGACCCTGTATTCGGATTCAGCGGGTTGGAAAATGGATGGATGGATACTATTAATTATGCTTTTTAAAAGTATTTTAGGATTTGTCTGTACTGAGGAATTTGCTCATTGTGACACCTCTTATCAGCTGCTTGTCCTCTATGAGTTGGCACATTATATGAGATGCTGCCATCCTTTTCTATACACGTCTGTTCCTAATTTGGATCAATGGTGGCCCCACAAGCAACAGTCAAGTTCAAATTCAGTTTATCGTCCCTTGCACAGTAAGGAAACACGTTTCCCTTAGCATTTCCCTTAGCATGGAAGTCCTGCATTTCATACTTTTATACCTCCTGCCTGAGTGTGAATAGTTTGTATTGGGGGTGGGTAGGGTCCCTGAGGATCGAGACAGTTCTCCTGCGGCCTCTGCAGTTGTAGATGCTCTGCAGAGAGGCAAGTGGGGTCCTGGTGATCTTCTCAGCAGTCTTTAACACTCTCTGCAGGTGCTTGCGGTCAATAGCAGTAGTGTCATTGTACCACACAGTGATGCAGCTGGTCAAGATGCTCTCAACAATGCAGCTGTAAAAGTTGCCGAGGATCTTAGTCGACATACCGAACTTTCTCAGCCTCCTCAGAAAGCACAGCCCCTGTTGAGCCCTCTTGACCAGCTTTGTGGTGTTAAGTGTCCAAGTGAGGTCCTCACTGATGTAGACACCCATGTATTTAATGCTGCCCACCCTCTCCACTTCAAGCCCTCAGATAAATAGTAGAAATGAGAAAATTTAGAATTCATAAAGAATATTGCCAGATGAGCATCAAACGTGAGTCTTGGGATTGTGAGGCTGCAATTTAAAAGAGAAATTTGGCAGTTTAGCAAAATGCTCACAGCATTATACAAAGAAAATCCACCACAGTTCCCAGGGTCATGGTGTGCCTTCACAAATGACAACACAATGATAACCGGAAATGTATGTGACACAAACCTATTACCGCTTGTGCTTCCTCACATTTGCACTGCACTCCCTCCTGAGAAGTCGGCTGGAATTTGTTAACATAGAAAGTGGCCAACTACTGTAAAGAAGCCAGGATGTCTGTAGCATTGATATTCCATTCGTATAAATGATCCAAAAATCTCAGTCTTTGTGGTTTTACTGTACAACTCTGAATTAAACCATGTTGACCTGATGATCTATGGGTGGGTTATTTTAACATGAAATAGCTATATCAAAAGAACAGTGCAAAAAACAAGTTACTTGATTCAGAAAAACAATTTCCAGTAGTGTCACTACAAAATTTTTTACATAAAATAAATACGAGGTTGACTAAATTAAATGATCAACAGCAGGGAGAATTTTTTTACTGTAATTCTCAATATTTTGAAAGATCCTAACACAAAGCTGGGTCTTCCTGATTGAAAAATGCTGCCATATTGTAAAATTTAACTTCTCCTTAATTGTTAATCAGAATAAGTGAAAAACGTTCAGAGGCTAGAGGGGTTTAGTTTCAGGACAATTATCAGAAGCAAAAAAAAAATTAATAAGATGTGAAAAGAAAAAAATATATATGAAACTAATCAAGTCTGCAGGCAGTTATAGGACTGAAGTAATTTCCCAGTGATATGTGATTTTGTGCCACAAAGTACCCGAACTAATAAATTCCTGAAGTGTTTTTGTCTCAATAGTTGATTACACTGGTATAGTTTGAAATCAGCAGGACCGCTCAAATTCCCAAAGATCCTATTGGATGTTTATGATGCAAGTGAGTGTTGCACTTACTCTTCAGTCCTCCCTTCTCGAGAATTACTTTGGCTCTTTCCAGGAATGAAATTGCATTGCAGGGCAGGCTGAAGGATCCTGAGAGTACAACTTGAACAACAGTAGCAAGAGAGAGAAGGAGGGGCTACAGGCCAAATAAACCAAAAATGATGAAGGGGCATTGACAGTTACTGATAATGAAGAAATCAATTGATGTCTTCTTGAGAATATTAATGGTAATTCATTGCAGCAAAAACACCATTAAGTCAGGCTGCCTGGGAAATCAGAAAAGAATGTTAATGAATAAAATAAAGTTGCGATCACTATTGTTAAGAAAAATAATGATTCAACTTATATGTGAGAATGATATATCTACAACTATTAATCAATCAATCAATTTCCCAGGTCCAGCTTGTTACATTAAAATGGTCCCTGGAGGAGTCAAAGCCATCTGTGGCTACATTGGATGTGATGTATATGGTGTAAAAGTTTATTGCAGGTACATTTACTGCCTGGCATTTGCGTATTCTCCCTATGTCTCTGTAGTTTCCCTGCTACATTTCAGTAATGTTTGGTAGATTTTCTGGCCCAGTGTGAGTGAATGGACTGGCATGCCATTTAGAGTGGGTTTCTGACCTGCACCCAATACTACCAGGATAGATTTGGACCATATCTCCATGACCTAGTATTGGAAAATATGCATAAATGTACAACTGAATATGCTGTTTAGTTTTGTGACTAAATTGCAACAATATAAAAAGCTCATTTGACAGTGAAAAACAGTGAATGAATGTAAACTATTTCTTTGCAGGTGATGTTCATGGATGAATATGATGTTGTGCACTTGGAGCATGAAACGTTGGTGCTGGTGGTAACTAGTACCTTTGGCAATGGAGACCCCCCAGAAAATGGTGAAGTAAGAGTTTTATTAGATATTATCATCTTGAGAAGAATTGGGAGGTGCTTATGCTTTACATTTTTGCAGGTACCTAATGCTGGGTTAAAGAAATAAAATTAAAAATGCAATGTATATCTCAGTGGGCCATTTAATAAAAATGAGGGCACCAGTAAAGTTAAAGAAATCCAGACTAGAAATTCACAGGTGCACATTGAGCTAATTAGGAGGACAATGGAATTGGACCTAGGAAAGAGTTGAGGCTTGAGGCAAATAATAGGAACATCTTTACTTACAAGAATAACAAGGAATGAGAGAAATAAATTGGAATGCCGGCAGACTAAGCATGTGATGCTAAAGCACGTATTTGTGTATTTGTCCCTACCATTCAATATTTCTTCATAAACAGGTTTGTAAAATACCTTTTAATGATACATTAAACATGAAGAATTCTGGAAAGAACCCAGAACTGCACTGAAAAAAGCATAACCTCCATTCAACTTAAAATAATGAAGGTAATGATTCACACTTAATATTTTCAATCTGAACCAATATAATTCTTTTTATCTTATTGAATCCACAATTTTTAAGTTGAGGCAAATCATTTAGAGTGATTGGGTGCAATTCACTTGTTTTATACTGAAGTAAATCTATTTTTTAAATTGTTACAGTTTAAAATGGTTTATTTGTCGTAAACTGTTCTTATGCTATTAGAAATATTATGAACATAACATATTCCAATGCTGTACTTTTTACATTTATTTAAAAATCTAGTGCAAAATACACAAGCATTTTGCAGTATAAATCTTAAATATACAACAAAAAATTATTAAATGTTTCTACAGCTTTCTTGAAAGTATGTTTTATTACGAGTCCTTATACTTAAAATTAACCTTTGAGAAACAGGGTTATTTACCAGAAATCCTCCGTTATAAAATTCTGCTGCTGAAAATGACCAGACCTGGATAGCCACGTCCACTCCACTCGTCTTTTTTGGCAACTGGAAAGCCAGCACGCTGGAAAGTTCAACCAGAAGAATATACAAACGACCCCTCTCACACAGCACACGAACAACCTAAAATATTAAGTTAACTGATACAGGATTTTTATGTTTATGCCCTCCACCATAACTTACTTTGGTACAAACAATTTTTTTTCACTTTGATTGAGATCTGAAGCCAAATATTTCAAACTACAACACTAAATGGCTAATCTTAAGTTGCTTGAAAGAGAAAATTTACGTTGAATGAACAACATCAATGTTGTACTTTTTTCAGTGTGTGAGTCAGTTTTCTGAATGTCTAAATTGGTGCAGCAGCTTGGGTTGTTTTGTATACCTAAGCATTAAGAGATCCTTTTTATCAGGAATTAGCTGGTACGAGAAATGAAAGATGTGCATGCTTCAGCCTATTTGTTTGTAAGAACAGGGAGATCAAAATAGCATGTGGTGTAAACCTACTAAATTCTGATTGCATCCTCATAAGGAAAAAGCTAATAAATATTTTACAAATTTACCTGTAAGGGTCTTCTTCAGCCCTTCAACTCCATGGATGTAGGTACACTTTTCATGCTAACTTACTCCTAAGAGCAGGCATGTACAAAAATCATGAAAAAGGGCAGGTATGCAAAGAACAAGCAGTAGGAACAAACAAGAAAAGTGTGTCCTTCTGGAGAAACACAACAAAAAAAGTTCACGACGATGGCTTAAAAGAGTTCCATGAAAAAGTCAACAAAATATCTCTTCTGCCGCAAATTGCTTTTTTTAATGTCAGCTGCTGCTATATCACACTCTAGCATTAACAGTACACATTGCAGAGCAGATCATTCTCACAGTGCACAATGATTAACAAAAAAGAATAAGTCAACCACAGTAAATACAGCATCTCACTCTTGTGGTCCCCAATGTGAGTAAACACTTTGAGGAAAATTATGCAGATAATTTGTGATAATCAGAACCTTCTCCAATATGAAGGCCCCTGATCACTGAATGCTAGCTCCTTCTATGGAATGAGTAGTACATTTTCAAAAGCAGTGGTTGAGTGGTTCTTTATTTGAATTTAGTCAGTTTGTAGATTAGATTCTGCTGGGTGCCTAAGTGGTTGCAGTCGTATTAGACTGATCTCTTTTAATGAACTTAGGTTGTAGGGAGTCTACCGACCTTTGAGTACCGACACTGAAGAAGGTTATAAATTTACCCATGCCTAAGGGAAAATATCAGGTTGCTTTCAAAATTGGTGAGAATTATAAGAAATTGTTTGCAAATGATTTTTCATTTTGTGTTCTCATAGCTTTGAACAGAAAAGCAATTCTAAGGATATTGTCGTCCTTATGAGGAAACTTAACCAAGAAAAAAAAAGAAATTGAAACTAAGTTTTATAATTAGTCAGGTATTTTCTTGTAATAGGACACTTGAAAGCACAGATTGTATTCATCAGTTATTTCAGGTTAATAACAAGATTGAAAGTGAGACTCTGGGGGACTTGGAGATGCTTATTAGCCCTGTAGAAAACTGGATAGCACTGCATAAAGCTAAACCTCTAGGTCTTTGTTCATTATTGCATGGCATAGACAAGAGGCAGATGAGGAACTACACTGCATAATCATTTCTTCAGGTGAAACACCACATTCTAACTTCGTTTCCCACTGGTGCAACTCATGCCACATTCATTTTATCCAAACACACCCCTCAAAATTAAAGCATTGCAGACTGTCAACCAAGTTATTTGTTGATGATATCTCTTACTGTGCGTTTCTTAAGTGTCTTTTCTTTGCATTCCTGTTATGAATTGATTTTCTCAATATTGTTGTTACTGCTGTAATAATTAGGGAAAAAATAAAAAACAGTCTGTTGTGAAAACCTGTACATTTCCCAAACAGATACTGTACTTTACTTTATATTGATTTTTTTACAGTACATATTGGTTTAAAACAAATGTAATATTTGGTTTTATTTTATCAGTTTAATTCTTTTGTGTGAAATCTTTTGGTTCTAGTCAGGATCTTGAACATGATATTATCATACTGAAAACTGCATAAAAATGAGAAACGAGAGCCCAAAAGGAAAATGAATTTCAGCCCTGATATGCAAGATTTCTAATACTTAGAAATACTTAGCAGCTACTTTGTCTTCCCACATAGCAAACCTTTCTCCCTCCCTTTCTTTCATCTTTTCTTCTTCCAGTGAACTCTCACTGTCAGCAATCATCTAGCTAAAACTGGCCATTAATACCCATTTCTAAGACTTGCTTCCAACTCAAAGATGAAAATACAGCCTGAGAAAGGGCAGTAGTATGGCTTGCTTTAACTTCAAGTAAAAAGTTGGTAGCTATACCTCAGAAACATTTTTGAAACTATATATAGCGGAGAAGTAATGTGTTAAAGAAGTAATGAAAAAGAAAAGGAAACACTGCAATAATAACGTAACATGATTGACATTGTCATTGTCATGAGTGTTGCTGTCATATATATATATATATATATACATATATATATACACACACACACACATAAACATATATATACATATACACACATATATACAGTATATATACATATACATCCACATATATATACATATATATATGTGCACAAAACCATGCTTTTATCAAGGCTTCCGTCGGGTAGTCTTTTGAAATGAAATTTTCCTCCAATCAGTCGTAGCAACGCGCTTTCTTCCGACTGTTACATTTTTGTAGCTCTGATGTGTGCATCAATGTAATCGGTGTACCAGGAAATCATGCATTGAGAGAAGTTCCCCTTTGCTTGGAATGCAAAGTGTGATTAAATGCGTTATTTTTTAACACGTTATGGAGCACATGCATCAAAGCTTCTCAGCTGTGTTTGTGCTAAGAGAAGGAAACATTTTAAAAATAACGTAACACAATTGTCAATGTAACCTTTTGTAAGTAGTGCCTGGAGGATTCAGAGTGTGGAGAAACTCTAGAGACAGCGTGTGTATTAACTTGTGGATTTTTCTGTGAGTATTTGGTGGCAGCGTCACAAAGTTGGTTCCGCAAGACTGCGTTAGCTGCGGAGCTCAGCTCAGAGCGAAATGAGGTGAATGGGAGGGGAGATGATGACGTGACTCCCCACCCGCCTTAACTGTCAATCCCCCCACAAACGCAGTCTCTCAGAATTTGCATAAGCACAGCCCTTTACCAGCAATTTTAACTTAGTTACAAAGTGATCAAAACTCTCATTTATACCCTGCGTCCTCTCATTAAACTTGCATCTCGCATTAGCCGTGGGCATGAAAAACGCCAGTGGCAGCCTGTCTATGAACTTAATTTAAACTTTAGTTTTACACCGTGCTTTGTTTTCAAAGTAGCTGCACTCATGAATATGCTTGTATGTGTTTGACTGATGTTGACTTACTAATTTTGGTCCTGAAGCCAGTCATTTCATCAGGTTTGGGCTGCCAACACCTTTTGTTGGTACTCGAACTGCTACTGCTAGTGCTAACAGCATATACAGTTTCTGTGTTCGCTGTAACATGTTTTGCATTTAGATGGTACCGTAAGGTTGAAGTGCTTGGGTGGTATGGAAACTCGTTTTTGCACAGTTTGCACAAAGCCACGCTTTTATCAAGGCTTCCGTAGGGTAGTCTTTTGAAACGAAATTTTCCTCAAATCAGTCGTAGCAACGCGCTTTCTTCTGACTCTAACATTTTTGTAGCTCTGATGTGTGCATCAATGTAATCGGTGTACCAGGAAATCATGCATTGACAGAAGTTCCCCTTTGCTTGGAATGCAAAGTGTGATTAAATGCGTTATTTTTTTAACACGTTATGGAGCACATGCATCGAAGCTTCTCTGCTGTGCTTGTGCTAAGAAAAGGAAACATTTCAAAAATAACGTAACACAATTGTCAATGTAACCTTTTGTAAGTAGTGCCTGGAGGATTCAGAGTGTGGAGAATCTCTAGAGACAGCGTGTGTATTAACTTGTGGATTTTTCTGTGAGTATTTGGTGGCAGCGAAATGAGCGAAATGAGGTGAATGGGAGGGGAGATGATGACGTGACTCCCCCACCCGCCTTAACTGTCAATCCCCCACAAACACAGTCTCTCGGAATTTGCATAAGCACAGCCCTTTACCAGCAATTTTAACTTAGTTACAAAGTGTCACACGAAACTCCGCCCCCACGGCCTCGAGCTCAACTCCATTATAGTATATGGAGAAAAATAGCTTCCAGTTATGACCATTACGCGTAGAATTTCGAAATGAAACCTGCCCAACTTTTGTAAATAAGCTGTAAGGAATGAGCCTGCCAAATTTCAGCCTTCCACCTACACGGGAAGTTGGAGAATTAGTGATGAGTGAGTGAGTGAGTGAGTGAGTGAGTGAGGGCTTTGCCTTTTATTAGTATAGATATATATATTATATACTACTTACCAAATAATACAAAGAGTACATGACACGTGTTTCACCTTATTTGGGGCTCATTAGGTGTATGCCCTTTTCCTTATCCATGTGGGGAAAGATTCTGGCATCCATAAGGGGAAGCAAAATGTCGTACACCCAATGAGCCTAAATAGGGCAAAACACATGTCATGTACTCTTTGAATTTTTTGGCATGTACTATATGACATGCTTACGATCTGCTTCTCGCAACTGAGAGGACGTGGCCAACCACAAGCACTACCAGGTCAGTAACCACCCTAATATGAGATTTTGATCAGACCTATCCATATATATAAAAAGAATAAGACATTTATTAATTCAAATTTTTGAATAAAAATAAATTAATTGTAACTGTGTGTGTATTTAATGATCTTGTAATCAACACCAGCTTTTTAGTAGATATTGTGACTTACAGCCGGGGTCCTTTCCCGGCCATGAAGTCAATAAATGGGAAGGATGAGGGTTAGGGTTCAGATGTGTACAGGACACTGCCTCCCCTAGAGTGCTAAATAGAAGGCCCCCTGGATTGCAGCAGCACCTCGGGTTCCCACAGTGTTCCATGGGAGTTTGATTTTGGCACCACCCTTTTGGTTTCTGTGGTGGCCACTGGAGGAGCTGCAGAGCCCTGCTTTGGGTTTTCACCATACCTGGGAGAACATCCAAGTAATGCTGATGGGCCACCTGAAATGCTCACAGGTGCACCATATAAGGGGCCGCCTCACTTCACTCGAGGAGCCAGAGTTGGGAGAAAAGGACGAAAGCTTGTCAGAAGAGGAGTGGAGGAAGAGAGAAAGAAGAAGAAAATAAAGTGTTGTTTTATTGTCCATGCTTGTGTTTTATATTGTGATGTGCAAGTGGGAGACTTGGGAAATGTTTCCCATATCCAAAATAAACGAGTGCTGTGCTGGACTTGTGCCTTCTTGTGTTTGTTGTGTCGGGTGTTTGCAGAGCTACTACGACCCCTGGTGGCCACAATGTGTTTAAACTGAGTACTTTCCCATATGCACTTACCTGGAAGGTGCAATAGAAACAAATCTGGGTTACATACCCAAGGCCTTTATAATGGATTAATTATAACTTTAAATTTATAAATTTTATGTAAGCTGAAAATACAAACAATTGTAAATCTCAAGTTAGTAATGTGTTGAGAAAACTCTATATGTGCAGCAAAACATGACAAGAAAAGAATTGTAATATAATTATAGTCTGAATGTAATATTTCCTAATCAATGTCTAATAATTTGATCTGAATCTTTTGGAATGTACGACAGTAATATAGAAATTCCAGTCATTTAATACTAATGCATATCACTGAATACTGTCGAACCAGTAGTAGACATAGGAAGGATACAGAGCTACATACAGCCGAGTTTCAAATTAACAGGCTTCTGTTAGGTTTACTGTTACATCTGTTTGCCTTTGCTCACAATATTACTGTTTTGAAGACACAGTAGAGTCAAGAGATGCAGTTATTTTCATATTAATGCATGCATTGAAATTTGTAGTATAATCCTAGTCAGGGTAGAATAACATAAAAATAATATCTAAAAAGTCATACCCTTCATCATGTAAAATAATATTACATAGCCTTATCAGAGGAAAGTTTCCTACTGTCAACCCAGTTAAAATGTTGTGTTAAAATTCCTCTGCATTCTGGAGCATCTAGACAAACAAATCGTATCTTGAACATCAAATCTCTCCTTTGTCAATCAGTCATCAGCCAACCCGCTATATCCTAACACAGGGTTATGGGGGTCTGCTGGAGCCAATTCCAGCCAGCCTAGGGCACAAGGCAGGAAACAAACCCCACCGCAGGGCACACACACACCCACACACCAAGCACGCACTAAGGACAATTTAGGATCGACACTGCACCTAACATGCATGTCTTTGGACTGTGGAAGGAAACCGGAGCACCCGGAGGAAACCCACGCAGACACAGGGAGAACTTGGTAAACAAACCCAGGTCTCCTTACTTCAAGGCAGCACGCTACCACTGTGCACCCAATTTCTCCTTTGTCTACCTAATAATCATTTGGCTCACGTTATACCTTCTAGATGGACTAAGTGAAAAAAGTCTGCCAACTGAAATAAGAAAGGCTAAATTAATTATCAAGTGTGAGGGGAAAATAGATTTGTTTTGTTCAGTACCAGTACATTCACTGATTTTTGAACATATGCAATTTTATTTTTAATTTGACTCCTAGCAATTGCGTCTAACACCCATTTTTGTTGGCTTAATCTACAAACATATGCAAACTATAATTTTTCATTTGTAGAATGTTACATGATGTGCTGGTCTTGCACAGTGCTCTGTTGCTTTGCAGTAATGTCTCAGCTCTGATTACCTTCAGCACAAAACTAAGTACAAAGGAGTTTTTAAACGTCATTTATCTCCATTATTAGGTTGTTTCCATCTACAATTTCCATTTCAGGCTGTAATTTAAACACACTTAAAACTGAAAAATACATATTTGGTGGAGCAGTATTTTTGAATGTCCCTTGAAGATTAACACGTACCCCTAGATAAATATTTGCCCTTTCAGCCTTAAATCTACCAGATTTAAGAAAGATCATGCTGGATTTACACTGTTTTGCTATTCTCTTCTACAGAAATTTGGTTGTGCCCTAATGGAGATGAGGCATCCACACTCAAATTCAGAGGAGAGAAGGTAAGTGACTTTATAGCCCTCTTTGGTTAGTATTTACTTATTATTTGTCTGACGGCCTTATCCAAAGCAATGTTTTCTCCTGCACAGGCAGGTGAAGTGACTAGCTTGTGGTCACACAGTGTCAGTAGCAGGATTTGAACCATCACCTTTAGTATTTGAAGTCCAAAATCTTAACCACTTTGCCACAATGCCTGCATATTTCTCTGATGGAATCTCATTTGTCCTTCAGAGTGGTCTGATCTGTTCTGTTACGTGTTTTAGTGTCTGCCTTCAAATGTGTTATAAAACAGTGTCAAAATGTTGATTGGTACAGGAGCTACAAGGTTCGTTTCAACAGCGTGTCTTCGTACTCAGAAAATCGGAAATCCTCCAGTGATGAACCAGAACCAAAAGATCAATTTGAGAGCACTGGTCCCCTTGCAAACGTCAGGTGAGCCAATCAGCTTTTTGGTTCATTTAAACCATGTTGGTATAGTGCCAAACCTCTCTCACTTTACTTTGGTGGACAGGTTTTCAGTTTTTGGTCTTGGCTCCCGAGCCTATCCCCACTTCTGTGCCTTCGCTCGTGCTGTAGACACTCTTCTGGAGGAGCTAGGAGGAGAACGCATTCTGAAAATGGGAGAAGGAGATGAACTCTGTGGCCAGGAAGAGTCTTTTCGAACATGGGCCAAAAAGGTCTTTAAGGTAACGAAAAACCTTTGCAAACAATCTGAGTGAAACTTGAAGGTGGAAAGCCTCTTGGGGGCAGAACATTGCCTTGTGTTCTAAAGGAGAGGTGCCAATTACAGAGAATTTGCTGGGCTGATTGGAGTCAATAGAAAATAGTTAATGCTGTGTGTTAGATCCATAACTACAATACTACATTTCATCTTTATTTGCAGGCGGACCCTTAAGACTTTACATCACTGGTAAGACTTCAAATAGAAGTGGCCTACAGTTTGCCCAGAGTCCATGGTTCTTCCTGCACATAATGAACCTATTATCTCATATACTGGGAACAGCCTTCCCAGATAGTTTCTTCTTGCTTGTTATTAAAATAATCTTTCTTGGATGCACATGCTGACATGTTAATAGAAGCAATCATACATACATGTAAAAAACACAAACAAACTAACAGTAATTTTTGTGCAACACAAGTAAAAGCCACTAAAATAACAGTAGTATATACATTCCTACCTGGCTAGTACATATGCTTGTATTTACTACTATTGCAGACACTGGAAATGCATCAGGCACACTCAGACCGTAATGCGTCTACACACAAGCACACATGAAATGTATCCTTCCCCAAACTAGTATATTTACTGCCACCAACAGTTTAACATCTGTGGCAGAGCGACGGGCATTAAGCAAACTCCTGTCAATCATGAATAATCCACTGCATCCACTGAACGGTGTCATCTCCAGGCAGAGGAGCAGCTTCAGTGACATACTGAGGAGATCGTTCCTCCCCAACACTATGCGACTCTTCAATTCCACCTGGGGGAGTAAATGCTAACATTAATTTTATTTTTATTTTTTTCATTTTTATTACTATTTAATTTAATATTGTTTCTTTGTATCAGTATACTACTGCTGGATTATGTGAATTTCCCCTTGGGATTAATAAAATATCTATCTATCTATCTATCTATCTATCTATCTATCTATCTATCTATCTATCTATCTATCTATCTATCTATCTATCTATCTATCTAAATGCTCCCACACATGTAAACACAATTCACACGCACTGGTACATACAGAGTACGTAGTCTTTCACATGTACATACTACGTGCTTGACAGGCAAAGGTGCATACATATAATCTATAATGTATGTGCAAACAGACGCTTAAACCCACCCACCTACTTGTATGAACAGTACACATATTAGGTCTCACATATATAAGCCAACCTGTCAATGCATATTAGCAAACATTTTTATGTTCATGTAATCTATCAACAACACAGATTAATATGCACCTTCATACTGGTTCTTCAAGTGTTCATCCACATCAGCTTGTATGCTTCTACACTACCAATCAGCAATGGAACATACTGTATATTTAATTTGTGGCACAAAACTATACTATAACATAAGCACAATCATGTCTGAGCCTGATACATACAGGTTCATATAGTTTATCGTGTACACACAGACTACCATACATGTTGCCACATGCATTAAGTATGAATTGAGGAACGGGCCCAGGACACAGACAGGCAGGCATGGCATTATGCACCACCAATCGTTTATTTACAGTTCCTACTATTTACAAGTCAATAAGTGCAACACAAACCCCCAAGATACTCCCTCAAAGTCCAGGCCTCTCACACTCTGCATCACTCTTCAGACCGCCTCCACTCCTCTCCTTCAAGCTCTTGTCCTTCTCCTCACCCAACTCCAGCCATCACATGAAGGGAGGAGGCCCCTTTTATAGCCGCCCGGATGTGCTACAGGTGTCCTCCAGTAACCTTCCGCCAACACGCCCCTGTGTGGCGGAAGCACCGGCTGTGTTCCCGGAAGCACTCCGGGTGTCCCCAATCCTCTTTCCCCCAGCACTTCCGAGGTTCCAAAGGCACAGGGGTGCCCCCAGGCAGTGACCACGGGCCCCTACAGGGTAGAGCTTCAAAGCTCTGTACCCGTGGCCCCCAAAGGAACCAGGGCAGTCGCCCCCACATGGTCTGGGGAAGGCATAAGCCCTCCTCTGGTCCTCCTGGGTGTCCTGGCCAGGTCGCCACCCCAGCCATCTCCGACAGAATATAATAATAACAATAATTCTTTGCGTTTATATAGCGCTTTTCTCACTACTCAAAGCGCTCAGCAATTGCAGGTTAAGGGCCATGCTCAAGGGCCCAACAGAGCAGAGTCCCTTTTGGCATTTACGGGATTCGAACCAGCAACCTTTCGGTGAGACACAGTGAGACACTGTCACAGCTGAATATATATGCATGTGTCCAGTTTGTAAGGGTTTCTTATGCTGGGGTTTGCGACTTGTACCCTATGCCTACAGATTAACATGTGCGTTTTGCTTTCAGGCTGCCTGTGATGTTTTCTGTGTGGGAGATGATGTAAACATAGAAAAAGCCAATGATTCCTTAATTAGCAATGACCGTAGCTGGAAAAGAAGCAAGTTCCGTCTGAGCTGCACTGCTGAGGCTCCTGTGCTGACACAAGGTACATTTCTTATTTACCTAGATGGCACGTCCAATACCAAGCAGCTCAGCTTATGATCGCTACTTATTTCGATGTTATGCTTTCCCAACAGCATTGTACAGAATTCACAAAAAGAAAGTCTTTGGGGCCAGATTAATAAATCGTCAAAATCTGCAAAGTCCTAACTCCAGGTGTGGCCTCCATTTACATGTCCTGAATTTTTTATTACTGCTTCCTCCCTGTCTGTTTTGTGCATCACTAGACAGCACTTTTCCCATAAATTTTCCTCTGTCATTCCTTTACTCCTGTTGCATTGCAGTTAATGTTTTCTGTCTCAGTGAATGGATCCGTATGAAATCAAGCAGGACACTTTCTGCCACCTAAAAGCTATCTGTTCTTGCCTGCCAGTCGCTCAACAATCTTCCTACGTCTCCACACCAACAATCACAAGGAACTGCAGTACCAGCCCGGTGATCATCTAGGCATCTTCTCGGGTAACCAAGACGACCTTGTTATGGGTTTGCTGGAAAAACTTGAGGATGCTCCACCACTGAACCAGATTGCGAAACTGGAGTTCTTGGAAGAGAAAAGCACGGCACTAGGTAAGCTACTACTGATCGGTTGAAGGGTATATGTAGCTTTTATGGATTCGTCTAAATGAGGGATGTTTAAGATGCTCTCAGGCTGCCATTCCAGGAGTAAAAGATCTCAGAACAAACTGGTCCAGCAGCTTCAAATTTAATGGAAGGCTTGGTCAGCATGGTCAGTAATAAGTGTGTTCACACACAGCTGTGTTGTCGGGCTGGAAGAGAATGCGATTTAGCAAATAAACCAGTCAGCACTGGAGGGCTTTATTTGGGAAGCATAGACTGTGTTCTCTTAAGGAGCTGCTAGTGCATTCGGCTGATCCTCCCATTTTAGCAACTCTCTTTTTCATTACAGGACAATATATGAATCAGTCCTAAATAGCTTGCCAGGATATCGCATGCACATACACACATATTCAGACATGTGGACAATTTATAATCGCATTTTACTCTGGCAAGTGTGAAGAGACCGGACTTCCTAAGTATACTTGTACTTCTGTGACAACTGACCAAACCACTTTCTGTTTTAAAGGAGTAATCAGTAACTGGACGGATGAGAGTCGCATCCCCCCATGTACTGTATTCCAAGCCTTTAAATATTTTCTGGACATCACTACTCCACCCAGTCCTTTACTCCTTCAGCAGTTTGCATCACTTGCCTCAAATGAAAAGCAGAGGAAGAGGCTGGAAGTTCTCAGCAAGGTGAGCCTGCACATTTCTTAAGCCTGTAGCCTTTATCACTGCTCTACCACAGAATCACATTGGCACTCACTTCAGGTTTTTCCTTGTATCGCAGGGCCTACAGGAGTATGAGGAATGGAAGTGGTACAACAATCCAACTCTGGTGGAGGTCCTTGAGGAGTTTCCATCTTTGCAGATCCCAACCACATTGCTGCTCACCCAGCTGCCTCTCTTGCCACCACGCTACTATTCCATTAGCTCTTCTCCTGATTTGTATCCTGATGAAATTCATCTCACTGTAGCAGTGGTGTCTTACCGCACAAGAGGTAATGCACACTTAAACTCTGTCTGAGCAGAAATAGGTACATTATCGCAAGGTTACCAGGTGGTGGTTTAAAGATTCCCAACTTGATCTACACCAGCAATGATTGGGTATGGAGGATGTCTTAGCATTGGATATATGCTAAACTCTATGTAACATATTAGATTTTAAAGAGTGATGATGCTTTTTGGCAGGCTGTGGATTATTGGTGAATATTTTCAACACTATGGAAATCCTTTTAAGAACTAGAGTTGAGTTGTTGTTGGATGAAAACAAGACTTGTTCCATGGATGGAGATCAGACAATACTGATCTTGCAATTTTTCCTCTTTTATTTAAGAGAACAAAGCACTTATAATAATACATATTTCAGTCAATAATGCAACTGTACAGTCATTGTAACACCCACAGCTTCATTGGAGAGACAATTCCATTTATCTTTGTTAAAGAAAATATAAGACATTTCCTGTTGAGTTTTAGAAGGTAGAATAGCATTACTGTATTTAAGGAAGATTAGTCTTTGCACAAGCAGTGTGGTATAAAATGCCTCAATAGATTTATCCTTACGTATTGCTATCCCATCTGTTGTTATATAGGTGTTAAATGATTAAGTTATTTTGCAGATGATTAGACACTATCTGCAAGATATGCAAAAATGTAAAACCAGAACGACCCGAGTGGACAGCATACCCAAAACATATAAGCCTATTGAGGGACGACAGCATTCACAGTTCAGATCTTGTACTGGATACATTTTCAACAATTCTGAGAAAGACATGCATGCACAATTTCTTACAGGATTATATCATGCTTTGGACAAACTGCAATCTTTAATATGCCATCACTCACAGACCTGCCCCAATGGTAGAGGTTTTCCTTCCACCTTCTATAGTGAGATTAGTTAAGTTTTTCAAAAGCAAGCATTTTAAACATACATATAAACATTTTCTAAAAGTTAACAGAGAAGCAGTACAGACATATGAAATTAAGGAGAGTTACTTTTATTTATCCTGTGTTTGCTCACGACCATCTCATATGCTGTGTGACGGATGGCCAGGACGCCCCTGCAGCATATGATCCAGGTGAGCAACCTTGGGAAACACAATATCTCCCCCTGGACGCTAGATGGAAGCCTCCCTGGGTTGCAGCGGTGCCTCAGACTCCCCCACAGCTTCATGGGGGTTGTAGTGTTGTGCCGCCCTGTTGGGTTCCACAGGTGCCGCCAGGGGGTGCTGCAGCAGGAGCTGCTGGACCCTTCTGGGCACTGGTTTCGCCACACCCGGAAGTGCAGCCAGATGTTGGTAGTCAAACACCTGAAGCACTTCTGGGTGCCCAATAAAAGGAGCCAGCAACCACCACTCAGCGGCCAGAGTTGGGTGGAGGAGGACAAGGTTGCCGGGGAGAAATGGTGGTGATGCAGAGAAAGAGCGCTTTTGTATTGATGTATTGTGCTTGGGACTGTGTTGTGCCTGTTGAGATTACGGGGAAGGAATGCCCAACAGGTGAAGAAAATAAATAGTTTATTTATTTTATACGTGTGCCTCTGTGTCCAATCTGTGTCGGGTCGGGTGCATATATAGTGACTTTTTACAGCTGGAGAAGGAAACATGCAGCTTTGCCAGGTATGGATAGGTCTCAGTGAAAATACAAACCATGTAAAAACTAAATCGGCATAATTTTTTCCAATAGTGGTGTTTGTTTATATTGACTAAACTCAATATAAATGTATTCATTTATTGTTTTAAAGAATGAAACATTAATTGGATTTTTTTGCCATTGCTAATAACAAAGCATAATTTCTATAATCCATCCATCCATTATCCAACCCGCCATATCCTAACTACAGGGTCATGGGGGTCTGCTGGAGCCAATCCCAGCCAACACAGGGCACAAGGCAGGAAACAAACCCCGGGCAGGGCACCAGTCCACTGCAGGGCACACACACACACCAAGCACACACTAGGGTCAATTTAGGATCGGCAAAGCACCTAACCTGCATGTATTTGGACTGTGGGAGGAAACCCACGCAAACCCCAGGCAGGGTGCCAGGCCACCGCAGTAATTTCTATAATGTGAAAGTTAATACAGAAGTCTAATGATCCTTATAAATTACTGTAGCAATAAACACCAAGAAAATACGATTTAGTTTACGTGCACTTACAGAGCAACAATAGCCTTTTGACTTGCATTTCTTGCCTTTAAACTTATACGTAAATGTTTCACCTGGGCACACTTGAAAAAGTACTATGAGGTTGTATGGTCTCTTCTCCCATTTAGATTTCTTTTGCAGCTAAATTTGCCCCATAGTAAGTGAGGCATAGGATGAGCTTGCTCCTGTGCAGTGCTTTGCTACAGTACTTAGTATATATGAAATCAAGTGATTTGTTGTAGCCTCTATGATTTTTTTATTCTCTAGCAGACAATTCTGCCTACAAAAATTTCTTCTAGTATTGTGCATTTTTAAAGTAGTTCTAGCAAAAGCAACTGATTGGCCTGTCTGTTCCTTCCTAGATGGGGATGGACCTCTCCACCATGGAGTCTGTTCTTCTTGGCTCAACAGGATAGAAACAGATGAGATGGTGCCCTGCTTCGTTAGAGGGTATCGTGATTCACTTCGATTTTCTCACTTCTCTCAAGTAATCTAACTCCCCCCCGGAAGTCTACTTTTCTTTGAGTGATTTCTTTCTCACATTTTGATTGCTGGCACAGCCAGTTAGCTAGGGATAGGTTGGGGGAAATACTGCAAGTGTACTACATGTTTTATTCCTTTCTTGATGCAAATAAAAGATTATGGCTAATTTGTCTTTTAGAAGCACCAGAAAGTTTATTTTTAAGTTGTTTTCAAAATGAATTCTCAGATTGGGGTGTAGTTGCAGGATGTGTATTTCATCTTGAATGCTGCCTCCCAGTTAGGCCGTTTTGGTTGAACATGCAATTGTTTTATGTTTATTTGATAGGAAATACTGTTAAAAAGGAATGGCCTTTTTTGTTTTTTGATTTGTATTTTTTTTAATTTGCACTTTGTACTTTTATAAAGCATCACTTGCTGTGTTTCCATAGTGCCCCTTCTTTTCGGATGCCTCCTGACCCTAAGGTTCCTTGCATCTTGGTGGGGCCCGGCACAGGTATTGCCCCCTTCAGAAGCTTTTGGCAGCAGCGCCTCTACGATACTGAGCAGAATGGTGAATACTCATGCACTTGGTTTACTGACTGACATAAGGAGTGCAGTATGTGAAACAATTACTGCAAATATTTTCATTAAAAATTAATATATGTTGTTTTTTATATTTTTAGGAATTATAGGGAGCCCTATGATCCTTGTATTTGGGTGTAGACAAGCCAAAATTGATCACATTTACAAAGAAGAAACACTACAAGCCAAAAATAAAGGCGTTTTTGAAGAACTTTACACAGCCTACTCAAGAGAACCTGGAAAGCCAAAGGTATTAAATGCTCTGTCACTCTTCTTTGTGGGGGACTAGTGTTGCTAGAATAAAAAATGTGGGGCACAATAGATTTTTTCACTGGATCTCAGGAGCTGTTTTCATGCAATTATAAGCTGCATAATACTTTATTTTCAAAATTTCCATTTTTTCATTTTCTATTTCTTTTGTTTGGAGTTCCATGTTTCATTTGACAAGTGTCACAATAATGAGACATACTCAGATAAAGGTTTGGGGCAGCCACCCGTATAATCTGGTATCCTGGCTGCAACCACGTTCTTTACGAAAATAAACAGCACTGATGTGCATACAATTGAGTCCAAAACAAGACTGAGGATTTAGGGAAAAGGGACAAGCTTTTAAAGGGGAAGACAGGAAGTGAGGTCATAAGGATCAGGCCCATGTTCTTTAGCCATTGGTTTGAGCCCGGACGTGACATCACAGGGGCCGGAGTCGGTAAGGTCTACTTCCATTGGCTCGGTCCCGGAAGTGACGTCAAGAGAGCCAGATGGAATCTCCCGGGAATGGTCTACAGGAAAGAGAGAAAAAGAGTCAGTGCACTCTGCCAGCTCCCGGCATGCCTCAGAACTGCCGTCACTCAAGCCCTTTAGCTGCCTCCCATGCGCACGTGTGTGACACAAGGTGCATTTCTCTTTTTTTGAGTACATAACATTCACAGCTCATTTAATTTGATTCACAGTCATGGGCTGATCAGAACAACACCAGGAACAAGGGCAGAGACAGTTCATTGTCAATATCAGTTCATTTCAGGACCTACTAACACAACACACATGCCCAGACTCATTCACATTGGGGCCAATTGACAGTCACTAGTTAACCCAACCTTCTCATGTTTGGAGATGTGGGAGGAAAACTAAATTATATAAAATAAAATCCACACAGATGCAAGGACAACATGCCATTTCCTCACAGACAATGAAAACGCATGGTTTCGAAATTTGGGACGATGGATCCATGAGACAGAAATATTAAACATTGCACCATTTGTTCCACATTTATAAGTTTTTCTAAGAGAGGAAACTCTTAGATACATCATGTAGGGATCTCCCTCAGGTTCTGTGCTCATATGTTAAAGAATGGCAAAAATTATATTTTGTTCAATAAAACGTTTAATTTTGTATCAGTTTGATAAAAATTTGCCAAAATCAAATTCTAGTTGCAGTGATTCAATGAACCAACTGAAAATTGGTAGCCTTTTCAAGATCTCTTGATTATGGAAGTAATTTACCTTTCTTGGGACATCACCGTATCGCACAGTCTCATAAGTCTGTGTGTATGTGGTGTAACAAGAACGACCAAGAGACATTGGGAAGGTTTGGGGTAGCCACCCATATAATATTTCCTAGCTGCAAAATCTGTTCAAAAGCAAATACATGTTCACACGACTGAGTCCAAAACAGAACTGATTATCCACTTAAGATGGTGGCTTTTTAAACCCCTGCAGGGGAAGTCATGTCATCCGGACCGGAACCGGAAGTGATGTCGTTGGCTGCCCCAGAACAGGGCGGGATTTCCTGAGAATGGTCTGCAAGGAATTGAAAGAGAGAATTAGCACACTTCGCCACCCCCTGGTCCGGCGTGGAACGACATTTATTCAGGTCCTTTGGTTGTCCCTTAAACACGTGTGTGTGACAATGGCTAATCCAGACATTTTCTTTGCAGAGTTTGTATGTTCTCCCTCTACAACAACAACAACATTTATTTATATAGCACATTTTCATACAAATAATGTAGCTCAAAGTGCTTTACGTGATGAAGAAAGAGAAAAAAAGACAAAGTAAGAATTAAAATAAGAGAACACTAATTAACATAGAATAAGAGTAAGGTCCGATGGTAAAGGAGGACAGAAAAAACAAAAAAAACTCCAGACGGCTGGAGAAAAAATAAAATCTGCAGGGGTTCCAGGCCATGAGACCGTCCAGCCCCCTCTAGGCATTCATTCTACCTAACATAAATGACCTCAATCAGTCCTCATTGTATTCAGGGTTCTCATGGAAGGACTTGATGCTGACGGTCACATGGACTTCTGGCCTTTAATCCATCAATGTAGGGACATCAATGTGCCTTGATTAGGTGGTGGTGGCGCAGATCTCCACCACAGAAAACCGGAAAAAGAACAGAAGAGAGAGTAGGGGTTAGTATTAGGATTTTGGAGCCGTACTATTTTACCACGGATACTCTAGTTTGCCTCTCATATCCCAAAGATGTGCATTTTCAATTCAGAAACAACCCTAAATTAGTGTTGTATACACAAATCTGTGTACTCTGAAATGAACTGGCACCTCATCAGTCAGTGTTTAGTCCGTGCTGTACCCCCAATGCAATTGAGATAAGATCCAGGTTCCAACGTCTCTGCATTAAATGGAGGAATTGTTCCAACCAGAGACTACACGTCTCTGTCCATGAAGGGCTTTAACAACAGAAGAATTTCTTTGGAGCCATTCTGTAATCTGAGACCAATTCAAGGACTGTAATTGGACTTTATTATTAATTTAAGCATAGTGGTTTCCCATTTCTGCCCTTGATCTGTGAATTTAGAATAAACCACAAGCATTAAGCTTAGGAAATGGGAATGATACCTTGGTCCACACGTGTGCTATTCTTATTAAGCACCATTCTTTATATTATTCGATTGCACATTTTTCAAACATGTAAGCAATTTCTATTGAACAAGCTCTGCTGTGGCTGAAAGTAAATATGTGGCTACGCTTCAAGGCTCATGACATGCTGCTATATCATCTGACTGGAATTGAACTTTATAAAAGTGTTTAGACTAAGATTAAAACAGGCACATCAAGGAGGCACAATACCTTTAATAGAGATGATCTATATTAAATGCTGTTGAAAAACAAAGACCAAACTGTGAACTCTTTCAGAATCCCTAATCTGGTATCAAGAACGGGTACAAATAAATAAATGAACAATGAGTTCAAATGACACGCAAATTAGACTCTGATTTAAAGACTAGTTACCATGGAAATCAACACACACACACACTGTGGCCCTACACGGACTGAGCTGAGCAGTTGTCATTTTGGACATTCTTTCAATCATTGCCAGAATCCACTTTTTTCATCATAGGGATCTGAGCAGTCAGTCAGCCAGTCATTATCCAACCCGCTGTATCGTAACACAGGGTCACGGGGGTCTGCTGGAGCCAATCCCACAGGGTGCAAGGCAGGAACAAACTCTGGGCAGGGTGCCAGCCCACCACAGGGCACACACACATACCAAGCACACACTAGAGACAATTTAGGATCGCCAATGCACCTAACCTGCAGACACGGGGAGAACATGCAGACTCCACTCAAGGAGGACCCAGGAAGCGAACCCAGGTCTCCTTACTGTGAGGCAGCAGCACTACCACCATGCCACCATGCCACCCGGGATGTGAACACCCAGAGCTTATCGATAATGTTCCAGAAAGCTTTGCCAATGATGAAGGATGGGTTAGCTTTTTCTGTTCTTTCTTACTACTAACACTGTGTACTCATCAAAATATGGGCATTATGATGATATCATCCTTTGAGGAGATTGTGATATTTGAGTCCTACATACATTCTCATGCTTTACTTTGTTCAAAATTTCTTTGCTGTTTTATTAAAATCCTTTGTACAGCATTAATTAGGGTCACGTTAGGTGTACTAGTGCAGAGCATGAACTGGTTCAGAGTTACTTGCAAGTTTTTTTTTTATGTGATCAGCTTTATTTTTTTCTTGAATAATTACTACTTCAAACTAGCTGTCATGTCAAGCACTTAAAAGTGTCAACCAACACATTGTCAGTCCTTCACAACATGTGATAATTACCTTCAAGTTCTGTGGATTA
This sequence comes from Polypterus senegalus, assembly GCF_016835505.1. Classification (NCBI taxonomy): domain Eukaryota; kingdom Metazoa; phylum Chordata; class Cladistia; order Polypteriformes; family Polypteridae; genus Polypterus; species Polypterus senegalus. The sequence continues at coordinate 25,070,617 of NC_053165.1, forward strand.
AAATCTTCTGTCTTCCCACAAGAGGGCTCAAATCTTGGTCTGTTAATTTCACTGCTTTGAAAGTCCCATTTATATTGCTAAAATAACTAATCTTTAATTGCTGAGACTGCAGATATGTTACTCAGCCTAGTAAAATGATAGCATGAACTTGATCTTGGCTATGGGCACTATTGGGGGTTTCAAGAAAAAAAACTCTTCATCCATAATGTTGGAAGTGATATGCATTTTGATTTGGCATCTCTGAATTTAGGGCAAGTGGAGCACTGCTCCCAGCAGGAGACATTGGGGTGCAAAAATGCAAATTGATCATAAACTCTCCTCTATAATTTAATATTTTGTTAACATTTTATAGCAAACTTAACATAATCATTTTTTTCTGGTTTTCCGTGATGTGCTCAATATAATGTATTAAAAATCCTTATTATAGTATGTAAAACTCTCTTTGTGCTTGATGTCACTAATCTGTTTTCTGGTTGCTTAGGTGGGCCCTTGGACCTTACAGTGTTCTAGGCATACCTTTGCTCATGTGTGCACATATATAGCCTGACTTTTTTAAGCAACCCATTGTTTGAATGTCTTTGGGATGTGAGAAGAAAACTGGAGTCCCAAGATAAAGAGCCATGCAGACAAGGGTAGACAGTGCAGACTCTGCGGAGTTAAGATTTGTTTCAGGAACCTTTATGCCACCATGCTGTATTAGTGTAAACATGAGGTCAGGTTTGCCTTTAGAAGTTCATGACTTTTCCAAGAATTTAACCCAGGCTATTTGCAATGGATTGGACACAAACGTGTTCAATTCATCCATCCATCCATTTTCTAACCCATTGAATCCGAATACAGGGTCACGGGGGTCTGCTGGAGCCAATCCCAGCCAACACAGGGCAGGAACCAATCCTGGGCAGGGTGCCAACCCACCACAGGACACACACAAACACACCAAGCACACACTAGGGCCAATTTAGAATCGCCAATCCACCTAACCCGCATGTCTTTTGGATTGTGGGAGGAAACCGGAGCGCCCAGAGGAAACCCACGCAGACACGGGGAGAACATGCAAACTCCACACAGGGAGGACCTGGGAAGCGAACCCGGGTCTCCTAACTGCGAGGCAGCAGCGCTACCACTGCGCCACTGTGCCGCCCTGTGTTCAATTCAGTTGACATTAATAACTTTTTTCGTCGAAGGTCTAGGACCATTGCTAACTGCAGGGAGAGTGCAATCGCTGCATCATGCCAGGCATTGTTAGAATAGCACACGGCACGGATTGTTAGGTTACATATTGTTTCTAATGACACAGCTTCTAAATACAGTGTAGGAGACAGAACTGAGGCACATACATTTCTGTTGAACACAAAGCATAGCAAAAGTATCACTGTAAAAAATTGATTTTGGTTCTTTGCTCATGTGCCGGCCAGCTTTCAGGTGCCCTTTTTTGAACACTTTTTGCAATCATGTTTTGTTGCCCTTTGGTTGTCCCAGCTCTACTATATCCTCTTGTTATTCTGCCCTTGCTGTGGCACACATGTGCCCTCACCTGTGAAGGAAAAAAGAAGACTTATATAAGTCTGGTTTTAAAAGAGGCTGATGCTGCTCACTCAGTAGACCTCCTTTATCCACGTACTGAAGGGTTAAGTGGGGAATAGAACTATGTTAAAGAGACAATCAGAGGCTACAGTCTTAGAATGTGGCTGCTCCTGATTCCGTGTCCAATATCCAATTTAATTTGCAGAAGTAATAATAAAATGGCACTGAATGCTTCAGTGAGCAAACTCTTCAGTAGAGTAAAACGCTAAAGTGAATTTTATGCTGTCTGCATAGAGCAGGTGACAGGCAATGAATGAATCCCATAACCCAAAGGCGCTTTCATCGTTTAACTGTGATCGCAAGAATACGTTTAAATTTATTTGAAAATCTAACCTCACACCTGTCACTCCTCTTACACAGCAATGTGACAATAAGATATGCTTTGTGAGGAAGTTTGAAAAGGCATTGAAACATGTCTTACTGGCAGAAGAGTTGACTTGGATCTTGCCTTTGTGGCTTTCAGCAAGAACTCCTCATTTTGTTATAATAAAAAAAAATAGTGTACAACCCTGGCCTTGTAAAGTTCTCAGCTTTAAAAAGGCGCTATAAAGAATGAAGAAAGATTAGGTTTCCTGGAAGTATGTACTGTATATTGAGGTCTTTATAATGTAGCTCACTAGGAGGTCCAGTGCTGTATGTATTTGATAGAATGAAAGCGTAGATCTGACTATTTAATAATGCAAGGGAGCCGAGGCCTCCAAATCAATCAGAAGATGACTCTGCACACAAAGACTGTTAGAAACAGGAAGGAGTTGTGCACAGTAGAGCTCTGACACTGGGGCCAGTTGGCCTACTAATGGGGCTCAAAGTGGCCGTTTTTTCATAAATAGATTGCCATACATTTTCTTAAATTATTTTAGATGCGCTTTAACTCTCTTTTCTGCCCTTTTGCATTCAAATTGCTTAAATGAAATGAGTGCTATCTATTTTAAGGCAGTTCTTGCAGTTTAGTTGCCCTTTTCTTGCATGTACAGTATGTGAAACCCTAGAACTTACCAGTAGTGAAGGTTTAAATTCTCAATTAACTTTTTCTATTTGTTTGAGTTCTTTATTTAGATTTTGATCTTATTGTTATTTATTTTTCCTCAGTGGCAGGCTTTTACCAATGATGTGCAAACAACACTGTTACAAAGAGCTACCTGGTTACTGGCTGCACTAAAGTGTGTCCTTTATAAAAAATGGCTGTTTGAATAAAGGGGAGCACATTGGCACAGTGGTTGCGCTGCTGCCTTGCAATTAGGAGACCGGGTCGTCCCTGCGTGGAGTTTGCATGTTCTCCCAATGTCTGTGTGGGTTTCCTAAATGGTCCCTAGTTTGTTCTTGGTGTGTGTGTGTGTGTGTGTGTGCCCTGGGGTGGGCTGGCGCCCTGCCTGGGGTTTATTTCCTGCCTTGTGCCCTGTGTTGGTTGGGATTGGCTCCAGCAGACCCCCATGGCCCTATAATTAGGATATAGCGGGTTGGATAATAGATGGATGTTTGAATAAAAATACAGTGGTGAAGAAGGAGTAATTACACGTGTATAGTGGTGCTTGAAAGTTTGTGAACCCTTTAGAATTTTCTACTATATTTCTGCATAAATATGACCTAAAACATCATCAGATTTTCACTCAAGTCCTAAAAGTAGATAAAGAGAAACCAGTTAAACAAATGAGACAAAAATATTATACTTGGTCATTTATTTATTAAGGAAAATGATCGAATATTACATATTTGTGAGTGTCAAAAGTATGTGAACCTTTGCTTTCAGTATCTGGTGTGACCCCCCTTACTAAACGTTTCCGGTAACTTTTGCTCATTCCTGCACACCGGCTTAGAGAAATTTTAGCCCATTCCTCCGTACAGAACAGCTTCAACCCTGGGATGTTGGTGGGTTTCCTGACATTAACTGCTCGCTTCTGGTCCTTCCACAACATTTCGATTGGATTAAGGTCAGGACTTTGACTTGGCCATTCCAAAACATGAACTTTATTCTTCTTTAACTATTCTTTGGTAGAACAACTTGTGTGCTTAGGGTCGTTGTCTTGCTGCATGACCCACTTTCTCTTGAGATTCAGTTCATGGACAGATGTCCTGACATTTTCCTTTAGAATTCTCTGATATAATTCAGAATTCATTGTTCCATCAGTGAAGGCAAGCCGTCCTGCCCAGATGCAGCAAAACAGGCCCAAACCATGATACTACCACCACCATGTTTCACAGATGGGATAAGGTTCTTATGCTGCAATGCAGTGTTTTCCTTTCTCTAAACATAACACTTTTCATTTAAACCAAAAAGTTCTATTTTGGTCTCATCCGTCCACAAAACATTCTTTCAATAGCCTTCTGGTTTGTCCACGTGATCTTTAGCAAACTACAGACGAGCAGCAATGTTTTTTTGGAGAGCAGTGGCTTTCTCCTTGCAACCCTGCCATGCACACCATTGTTGTTCAGTGTTCTCCTGATGGTGGACTCATGAACATGAACATTAACCAATGTGAGAGAGGCCTTCAGTTGCTTAGAAGTTACCCTGGGGTCCTTTGGGACCTCGCCGACTATTACACGTGTGCCTTGCTCTTGGAGTGATCTTTGTTGGTCGACTACTCCTAGGGAGGGTAACAATGGTTTTGGATTTCCTCCATTTGTACACAATCTGTCTGACTGTGGATTGGTGGAGTCCAAACTCTTTAGAGATGGTTTTGCAACCTTTTCCAGCCTGATGAGCATCAACAACTCTTTTTGTGAGGTCCTCAGAAATTTCCTTTGTTCGTGCCATGATACACTTCCACAAACATGTGTTGTGAAGAGCAGACTTTGATAGTAAATAACGCAGGGTGCCCACTCACACCTGATTGGCATCCCATTAATTGAAAACACCTGACACCTCACCTTCAAACTAACTGCTCATCCTAGAGGTTCACATACTTTTGACACTCACAAATATGTAATATTCGATCATTTTCCTTAATAAATAAAAGACCAAGAATAATATTTTTGTCTCATTTGTTTAACGGGTTTCTCTTCATCTACTTTTAGGACTTGAGTGAAAATCTGATGATGTTTTAGGTCATTTATGCAGAAATACAGAAAATTCTAAAGGGTTCACAAACTTTCAAGCACCACTGTAATTAAACATGGGCAGGGTCGCACTTTCTAAAGACACTTGTACAGCCTCCATGGGACTCCAGGGATACCACAATGATGCGTTTTGTAACAAATGAATAATTAAGTGAGTTTAAAATAATATATTTTCAAGCCCGTATAATCCAATTCAGGAACCAGTCTTGGATTGGGACTACCAATCCGTCACAGGGTCCACATACCCACACACTCATCCTTACACAGAGATTTTTATTCTTTTTGCAACCTGTTTTGTGATTGTGAAAAATCTTTTAACCTTTATATTTTTGGGAATTTATTTGTACCTGTTGTTTGCCTTTTTGTCTGTGTTGATGATCTATTGTGTCAGATCATGAATTGAATAAAGAGATATGGAAAAAACAATCAATAAAAAATTGAAACCAGCAGACACGTTGTGTCCAAGAGAAATGTTTATGAACTTCTCTATTACAATAATAATATCTAATTCTAATTTAAAGAAGAGCAGACCCGGGCCTGAAGAGCACGCTCTCCTCTGTCTCTTTTCTTACAGCACATAACCATAATGCCACTAGTCTGGAACTTTGTAATACCAGTTAAGAGGAGCATTTTTTTTTTTTTTTTGCAGAAATATGTCCAAGATGTCCTGCGTGAGCAGCTGGCAGAGACGGTGTACAGGACTCTAAAGGAACAAAATGGCCACATTTATGTTTGTGGAGATGTCACCATGGCTGGGGATGTCCTTAAAACCATCCAGCATATTGTGAAGGAGCAGGGCAATATGTCTCTAGAGGATGCTGGCTTTTACATCAGCAGATTGCGGGTATGTTGCTGTAAATCCAAAAGTTTATTGTGGCTGTTTTGTCCAGTTAAAACCACAGCACTGCACAAAGAGTCATTTTGGCACAGAATCTTCATTAAAAAATTTAGCAGGCATTGCTTAGAGCTATTCGAGACTAATGTTACTTGGGACAACTTGAGGCATAAAGGCACAGTATTTGACGATAGTGAGCTCAGATTTGATTATGTGTCACTCATTTTTGAAAAACATAATCAGGCCTTGTGTAATACTGAATATCAGTGTTTTTAAGAGGGACCACAAATTACCTTACGAAAGCTGTATGAAAAAGTTACATTAAATCAAATTCAGTAAATGTGCATCTGTTCCTTCATCTTCACAAAGAGACCTTGGTAGCTGTATTATTACACCTCAATCTTGAAATTCCCTAAACATAGGTGTTAATTATTTTTGGTGGGTTTCCTGCACATTTAGAGATTTTGCAATTCTTAGAACTTCATGCACACAAAGATAACTTGGTGAATAAAAATTAGAGAACAGCTCCTTCCTTGCCTACACTTATAGGTGCAGGGCTAGTCATATAAAACATGCTTGTAGGACCATCTTGTAACACTTTTGACTGTGTTAATCTCAACAACATCAGCCAGATCAACCTTTTTTTTATTAAGCAGTCCACTGAGCCTGCACTCTGAACTCTAAAGGTCATGTGAAAACACAATTTCCCTTTGGGGATTAATATAGCAAGTTAAAAAAAAACAAAAGCACACCTTAAGCAACTGCCTTAAACGCTGACAGACTGCCCTCTAGTGGTTGACTGTGAGCTTCAGCTTTTTTAAATGGATAGAGTGACCCAAACTTTCTCCTTTGTTATGCAACTCCTTTTCCTCACAGCCTTTGCTGGGCTGTCAAACTGGTGGCCAAATGTTATGTCATTTAAAAGTGTATTTTAGACAGCTGGAATAATGTCTCCACCATTATAGGGGTTTTAGGCTTGGGAAATCTACCTCACCCACATTTTAAATGATATTTAACATCTGACAGAGAGGCATGTCATTTGTATACAAAAGCAAATGCAGGCTGTGGTGACCCCACTTCCCATCCATGCACCCTTTTGGCTGCTGGGATTAGTTACACCATTTTACGTTCAGTAAATGCATCACAATGTACAACCTACTATTTTCCACACTTCCTAAACAAACACTTAATCATTATTTGATATATCAACTTGCAGAGAGTGGTAACTCACAAGACACATTACTAAGCAAACATAATAATATAGACAAACGACAGGCAGTCTCCTCCTGATTGATCTGAGCTGAATGATGCAGTCATCTCTGACAAAGCTGTCATTGCCTGTGATAAAGACGGTGAGATGTGTTGATATTAGAACAAGCCTCTGAACAACTTGAGAAAATACCCATCCCTTCCTCATTGCTTTTAAATATTCATTTAGTCCCACATACAATGGTAACACTTGCAATAATTAAGATGTACTGGGAGGACAGCAGCAGACACTGGAATCCCTCAGAGTGGCAAATGAACCGCTGCATGAATCCACAAATTAAGTGGGTAATTGGAAGCCGTCTCTTCCACAAAAGGTCCTTATAAATGCTTCTTTAATGGGAGACACTAGCTGGAAAGAAAAGAAAAGAATAGGACATCTTGAAATGGTGATACTGTATGTGGCTTCCACCCACGTCTGCCCTGCTGCAGCAGTTTCTCAGCTTTTTGAGGTGTAAAAGATATAATGCAGGGGGCTGGCTTTGCTTAATTCACAGGATGAGAACCGATTCCATGAGGACATCTTTGGTGTCACATTAAGAACCTATGAGGTGACCAATCGTCTTCGCTCAGAATCCATTGCATTCATAGAGGAGATTAAAAAAGACTGTGATGAGTAAGTAAAACTTGAGCTGGCTTGTAAGTTTTTTTCTTTTCATATATTAATTCATACCATCCATTTTCTCCCCTATTTACTCAGTTCATGGTCTCAGGCTTCAGTGCACGCCCTGGCAGCTCTGGGAATAAAGCAAGTATCAACAGATCATAAAGACGGGGCAGATTTTCATCACCAGGCACACTCACACACATACTTATTCAATGGCAATTAACCAACCTCTCCGTTATTAAATTTATTTAATAATTTGCATTTATTCATCAGTCTGTTGGACATCAGATTTTTTATCAAGCACTACACTAGGACCGTTCCACTTGTATTCACTGGATAATAAAGCATGGCATCAGAGATGTGCAGCACCTAGTGTGAGTTGCCTCCCCCTTGTAGAATCCCCAGTAAATAAGACACCTTTCGGGTTCTTTGAAGGAAGAGATTATGACACTCACTTGGGCTGAAGTGCTTTGGGAGTCAATCATACCGTGTCGTAATGCACTGTCCAATCTGACTCAAAATACCTACCTGTCCGAAAACAGAACATTTATACACAAGCAGTGTAAGTAGATAAACGGGTTGTTACTGTATCTACATTTATACATTATAAAATTACAATTACATTGCTGTCACAGTCCTGGGGCCTCACACTATAACATGGCGTAAGCACAAAAGCAAGAATGTGCGTATGCACAGATTCCTGCATCTGGATTTTTCTGTGCGTACGCACATTCTTGCTTTTGTCCAGATGCAGGAATCTGTGCGTACGCAAACTTCCACGTTCTTCCCATAGACATATATAGATAGACGCCGCATTCACTGTGTCGTCCAGTCAACACGATACGTCAACGCGTCCACCACATTACGAGTGGCAAAAGTGCCATTTAAACTAATACAGGTAGATGTGGAAACCGGGTTTTCTGATGAAAAAACAATAACGTTTAAAACAGTATCGTTTACATACAACAGATTTTGGCAAATCCTTTACATGCAATTATTTATATCCATTTATACACTAATAATGGCAATTTTTAAATAATAATAATAATTATTATTATTATTAAATAATTCCTCCCATATAAGTAACATTTCTTGGACTTCCTTCTTCCATCTCTGAAACATTTCTAGACTTCGTCCTGTTGTTACGCAACACAGTACTGAAGTATTGGTTAATGCCCGAGTCACCTGACATATAGATTATTGCAATGCTATTCTATCCGGCATCCCACAAAAACATATCCATTGCTTACAACTTCTTCAAAATTCTGCTGCCAGAATAATAACCTGCTGTTCTAAATCCACTGAACATATTACACCCATTCTCTCTCAACTTCACTGGCTCCCTGTTAACTACAGAATACAATACTAAATACCGCTCCTAACATTTAAAGCTCTCCACAACCTCACTGATCTCCTCCAGACTTACACTCCTCTCACTCACTCAGATCCTCATCTTCAGCTCTACTTTCTGTCCCACACATCAAACTCTGTGCTATGGGGGCTTGAGTGTCTCTAATGCTGCTCCTTAACTCGAGAATTCTCTTCCCTCTCATATACATCAGCTCGATTCAGTAACACATTTTAAAACTTCCCTCAAAACTTATCTTTTTAAACTGGCATACCAATTTTGAATTTTTCACTGTTACTGCCAGTTATCTTTGTTTGTTTGCTAATTATTGCTTTTTGATTTATCATTCTCTTGTTTTAATTTTACTAACGTTGTTTAATTGTATTGTAAGGAGACCTTGAAAGCTAAGATTATAAAACGGGATTTTCTAATGGCAAAATATAACCAAAACAATTGTTCAACCTCACCGATAAAATGTAATTCCCTGGGATCTGGTTTGGAGCGTACAGTGGTTTGTACAATCCCAAGCAGCACATTATTCATTACTTCACTCCACTGCATTGCCACTCGCAATACGGCGGCGACATTGACATACGATGCTGCTGGTCATGCAGCGTCTACTAATTCTATGTCCATGGTTCTTCTGCTACATAAATCCTGGTCAGCATGAAAAGTAACGCACGTGCACACGGTTGCTGTCCCGCCCCAGCTCCTCCCAGAATTACGCCTCTTTGAATATGCAAATCAATATAAATAGCCCTTAAGCTCAGCCTTCTGTGAAAAGGCAATGGGAAAAGCACGGGGGAAAATATAAGAATTTCAGTGAATACCAAGTGGAGGCAAGGAAAAACATACTATTTGTTGATTTAAACAGTGATATAATCAACAAAAGGAAGTTGATCGAGTGACAGAGTGTTGGAGAAACTTGAAAGCTCAAGTTCACAAAGCCACACAATGCCCGAAATAAAAAAAAGTCACATATCAAAGTTGCCTTGAAAAGGCGAGTCATAGCCCACCATCTGAGTGTCATATGAAAGTTTATTAGGGTACAGAGAAAAAAAAATAGGCACACAGTGGGGAAAAAGCACAAAATTTCAACTTTAATCTCGAAATTTCCACTTTAATCACGTAGTGTATTTTGTCATTAAAGTAGAACATCATAAACTTCATCTTAAAATCGTTTAATTTACTAGTTTCTCAAATCCCATCGTAACTAAAGTAGCACATTAAATGCTTTGTTTTGTATTTGATCTTCTATGTGCTCTATGTGTGTGAATCACTACGTGCTTCTGGGCTTTCTCTTTCTCCGACAGGACACAGAATCCATTACATTCATAATATTACAGCTCTCTGAATAATTAAAATACTGAGATGTATATGTGATATCTTTTTCATGATGATAGGAATGAAAGCATGTTATTAAACATGGGAACACGGTGCGTGATTGTGCGCGACCGTCGATGAAATTATTGCAGCAGTACTGTCTCTTTCAGACGTACTAACCTCCAATTCCTGTCCTTACTTTTCTTTCTCCAAATACCCAATCGCCGCACAATCAGCTTTGTAATAGATGTTAAGCCATCTGTAAGTTTACAACGACGATTCTTCAAAACTTTTAAGGAACATTGAAATATCTTCATAGTACATGTTTAATTATTCTATCCATCTATCCTTCCTTCCTGTCGCGCCAGCCCAGAAAGAATACAACACGAGGTAAGATCAATCCGTGAACTAGCTAGCGCTGCTGCACCGTGTCCTCATATGTTTAATTATTAAAAATACAGATTGTTTAAATGAAGTTAAAGTTTTATCTGTATAATATAATCAACATATTTTGCTGCATTTCATCTTAAAAATTATATCATCATCATATGTAAATACGCGCTTTATAAAGTGCCGCAGGTTGTGTAATATTATAACTGTCGTGCAAGATTACAGTGAGGTGATTGTACTTATAAGTAAGTACAAACAGTTCTACAAGGAGCACTTGATGGACTGATTGACTGTGTTTAAAGTTCTCGGGATGAAACTGTTTCCAAACTGCGAGATCTGTACGGGAAAGTCTCTGAAGCATTTTGACATGGCTGAAGCAGCGTGTGCTTGATGCTGTATCCCAATAATTCTCTTTCTGAACAGCTTGCTGCTGTGATTCCCCAGTCAGATACAGTGATATAAATACTCTGAGTGGTGCAGTGAGAGTAATATGGAAAAAGATGATCCGCTGTGGCAACTCCAAACGGGAGCAGCTGAAAGAAGAAGAAGGTGCAGTGAGAGTAACAACGCTAAAGCAGTTATGGTATTTGGAATACTATGGCTATTCCCTGGACCATTATATTGTTACTGGTTAATTACAATCAGATGCATTACACTATTAAACAATATGCGTTTAATTTCAGTGTATTCATAAAGCCGCGTCAGGAATGTGGATCTAAGAAAGAAAGGGTAACCACACAGGAACAGTAGCACTGCTTTGATGCTGGGTGCCGCCAGTCTGCAAAACTGAGCGCAGAACTTGCGTACAACAGGTTATGAGGTACCGTGAAAATGTGCATGGCCTTACACCAAGTTTAGGTTTTATACATTGCAATTTGAACGTGGAAACGTTCGTATGCAACATTTCTGTGCGTACGCACCGTTTATAAATGAGGCCCCTGAAGTTGGAACAGAGACTCTTTTAATTTCCAATGACACATTCAAGGATCGTTGATACATATTAATAGACTGTTTCCTTACATAAAAGAGTTACATTATATTATTGCTTTACAGTAAAGGAGAAAGCTTGTAAATAGGTTGTTTCTAGCAAAATGCTTTTCCCTTATCTATGTTCTAGAAATTTGATTCTGTTCACATGGACATAGTTTTTTTTTCCGATACATTTCATCACTCATCCAAGTGACTTCCTCAGTCTCAGTTGACTGCAGGTTTCTCCAACCTTATAAACAGTACCTTGGCCTAATGACTGAAACTAGCACCATTGACTAACAATGGGCCATGTGATCAATGATATGCAAATTGTCCATTGATCAATGGCCATGAGTGCCATTCACAGAGAGTTGGGGAATGGCTGCAATCACCACATTGTAAGATGGTGAAAGATGTACCCTTAGGCCCTTTTCTCGGTTCAGAGATGGTCGTTCCTTTTTCAGGTAAGGTTGGAGAATCCTACAGTCAACTGAGACTGAGGAAGACTATGTCCACGTGTACAGAATCAACTTTCTAGAATTTCTTTACATGGATTATTCAGCATGCATCGAGACATTTTCCTTATCGGTGTTTTTGAGAGATTGCACAGAATGTCAGGTATGTTGAGGTCAGAGCTATGGTGTGGCCAGGCTTGACTGTTATCAGACATATGCCTCAAGCAGGTCTTAATTGAATTTTCAGTGTGTTTGAGGTTATTGTACCTAAAAATGAAGCTTTGGCTAGTACATTTTTTTCCTGAAGGTACATCATAATCAGTCAAAATCTGTTTATATTTCTCAGTAGACATCTATCCCCTTTCACAAGATGTCTAAAACCACTGGCTGAAATATACCCCCATGACCATGAGAAAGGCTGCAGACAGGCATCAATGTAATTCTTCTCAACTCTTGTTCGGAAATACTTCTGTCTTAATTTCAAGCACTAGAACCTCAGATCCAGCTATTCACTACCTCATTATTGTGAATCCGCTGCACTGTTGGTGAAATTTAACAAATATAGAATGGCTAGGATGCCTGGAGGAGACTTTTGGGAGCCAAACTTGTGTTCTAGCCATCTCACTTGATATCGATCCATCACATGGCACACACCCACACTTACTGTCAGTGTGGTCAGTGCAGAGACCCTCATTAATCTAATCTGCACTTTTCTGGGAATGTGGAAATAGAAATGAATTAAAAATGAGATGTGAAGTCCTTAAATCTTTACCTCTGTTGCTCACTCTCTTGCTGAAATCCCTTTCTCTGTCTTCTGCAGGGTTTTCTGCTCGTAGAGAAAATTCATGTGGAGCCACTAGGAGGCAACAGTGAACTTGCAGCTCATCCACAATACTGTGCAGGAAGTTTTTTTGTTTTGTTTTGTACAAATGATGATGCAACAGCCATTCTGTTTTCTACAACCAATGTTTTGTCATTCCATGGATGTGTACTATGACTGTCCCTTTTCTGCTAGTCTTTTTATTTTTGGCAACAAAAAACAGAAGAATAAGGAATATATAATCCAGTTGTGTGTGCATGAATAAATATAAATGCTTTTCATGGAAATGGTTGCTTTCACTTTAGGACATGGGCTATGTCTTGTTCTGCCACCTTTTGGTGAATTCCAGTTGCAAAGAGAGATGCTTGCTTCTGTTGACTGGACCAGTGGACTGTGCCATGTTGTGAGGAGAAGAACAGTATGTCTGAGTCATTTGATGACTTGTCAGTCACCTCACCTCACACCAGAGTAGAATAACACCTTTACAGTGCTTCTCACAGACTTTTAGACCATTTTGCAACACTTTCGTTGATCTGGTTTAAGCCGAAGGAAGCGTGGTGAATTGAATCCTTCCAAGCAAACCTCAGTTCTCCTAACCTCATTTTGGATGATTGTTCCAGGTTGTCTTAATCCAATGGTAAAGCCCCCTGTGAGCTCTACTGCATGGGAACAGGACATGGCTCATGCACACTCTTACTCTGAAATAACTGGCACATATCTACAGGAGGGCAGAAGCAGAACTGGGCTGGAAATTTGAGCAGATGACAACTCTCTGACTGATTTGTATTTATTCAGGAAATGTTTTTAATGTTCTAGATGTCTTTATGTTTTTGTCTTTCAAAATGGAATGCCAGCATTGAGTAATTTAACTCGTAAAAAAAAAAGAAAACACTAAAGCTTTTTATGAATGTGCTGCTGCTCTAGCAGTCACTCTCTGATTCATCTGTCTGTCTGTCTTAGTCCAGGAGGCTGACTGGGAGGCAGGCGTCAATACTCATTAGACTGCATGAGCTTACTTAATAACTAAAGGCCCAAGGCTGTGCTCAGACCGCTGTATGTTGGTGGGGCGGGGGGCATGGGACAGGGGAAAATCGGGCCGGGGAACAGCTTGGGGCTGCATATGTGTTGTGTTATTGCTGCTGACATACTGTATCACCTGATAGCCTCCTTCTTGTGTTGTTGTGTACTTTCAAATTTTGCATATGTACCATTTTCTGTATATTGAGATGGTTTTACATTTTAAATAATAAAAAATATAACCACATGTGTATGTGTCAGATGTTAAGCAAGCTTGTCTCTTATTATTTGTGTATTTTAATATATTTGAATTGTGGACAACACCATAGTTTGCATTGCTGCCTGTTAACTCCCTAAGGCCTTGTTTCAAACAAATACTCACCAATAAGGAGTTTGCATGTTCTCTTCATGTGCATATGGGACATTTGGCACTCCGCTGTGTTCCAAACAGGTGCAGGACAGGTGGCCCTCATATTTATGAGTATACAATGTGATGAACTTCATGTTCCATCCTGCAGAAGATTTTGTTTCACCCAAAATGCTGCAAAGGCCTATCAACAAAACAATCATTTATCAAAAACATGGATTCGATCATTGGGGTCCAGCAACAGAAAGAAAAACACACATGGTCATTAGTAAAGTAGTAAAATAATTATGCAAACCAGAAAAAAATAAGATTAAATAATGATTAATCAGAAATTAGAGGCAATGGGTAGCAAATGGCAAGATTTTAAAAGATAAGCTTTGTGCTTATTAGAGTAATGCATGTATCTGCATTATTTGCACAGATGTACTCAACTTCGCAACTCAAACCAACACTAACAAGACAAGACAACAACTTGTAGTCAGCCCATGCCACCTGATGCAAAGATCTGCCCAGAGGGCAAAATAAGATGCTAGTAGCACCCCACAAATATAGACAAGGCAGAACCATATGGCAGCACCAGCAGATATGACAAAATAAGATGTTGCTACCCCAAATGCAGTCAAGACAGATTCACAAAGTGCTCCTTCTTCACATCTCCTGTAGCAAAAATAGATAACATAGAACCGCAAGGTGGTGTCATCTCATACCTTCTGATGCAAAAGTCAGTCAGACAGAGCCATCGTGGAGCACTGCCTCACACTTCCAGAAGCAAACATTAAAAAAGAGAGAGAGAGCCACAAGGTGACACCTCCTGACAGAAGTGAAGGACGCTTTCCTGAGCACTCACTTAATCAAATAATGACTTGGAAAACAACTAAAAGGTCTGTGAGGGGTTGCAAAGAGCAAAATTTGTTTGGTGAAATTTCTTTTATTATCATAGTGTAAATTCTTTAATAATTCCAAAATGAATAAAGCACAACTTAATGGGTTCATTAGAAAAGAAGGAAAAATCCTAAACTACCGACCCACTGCTCTGCCTAAAGAGCACAAAGTTCTGAGTGCAACACTGGCAGGACAGCATGATGAACCTCAGCCCTGTTGTTCAGCACCTTTCACATTGCACTCTCTGCTCAAGCACTTCCTGGAAGCTGACCTCTGCATTCCCCACAAAGCTTTGGTGCCTCGGGCACTAAACAGCGACGCCATGGCAACGCGTCAACAGCATTGATTCACCCACGCATGCTACGCCATTGTTTAGTCCCCAGTGCTGGCTGCTCTGCTCTGTGATTTGCTGCTAAGGCCCGACCTGCCCGCCCACAGCAAGTGCTGCTTGCCCCACCGCCCCTCGCTTCAGCTCCCAGGGCTCAGAACTGTTTTACTTTCTCGGCTGTCTTGTTCTACTTTAGACTTTATCTAAGTTATGTTCTTTTAATTGATTTTTACCTGAAAAACATCTAATCTGGGAATCATGGTACTGGGTAAGAAACTGGCAAAAGAGTCCATGCTGCCATCTGTACAAGAGGCCAGAGACACTGACCTGGAAAGTGAGGGCTCATCAGCTGGGACCCCTCAACTTGGGGGCATCAGTGGACGGCCGGCCAGCCGACCAGGCAAGCCATTCAGCCGTGGAGGTGTCGACTACAAGGTGGGGGGGGTCTCTCAGTCTTCTTCATTCCTTTTGTTTCTGCTACTGCACCAGAAGAGTTCACTGGGACTGAAGGAATCAGGCTACCCAGAACCTGACACAACGCTCTGCTGATTCTGTTTACTATTGCTAAGTGTTTGCTACTCCTTTTCCTTGATATATTTTCTCTTGTAGATAATTCCTAGATCTGCAAAATCTAAATCTGTGACCAACATCTCACTGGGGTCTGACCAAACAGAGCAACAAGATTCACCAGCCAAGGTGGAAGAAAGACAGCCTTTGGATGACAATCAAGAGGAAGAGCTGAATGGGCCAGAAGTGGACTGGGACACTGATTTGGAGCCAGGAGGTAAGGAGAGGTGGGAAAAGCAGAGGTCTGGCAATTCCTGACTGGACTTTCGTCTGAGTCCTGAATGACTATCAGCTCTACCCATGACTCTTGATTCTGCTCAGTGATCTTTGTTATCTTGTAACTGAATGTTTCATGTTCCCCATCACCTGACTGCAGAAACGAGGACAACATATGATCCATCAGGACGTACAATGTACTTGGAAGCCTGCAAGGTGTATGGTGTGGTGCCAGCTTCCTACTTTTTACTTCACATTCAGGATCCGGAGCTCAACATGATGCACCACGGACTGGGACCCCAGGTACTGCTGGGCAGTGCAAACCACCCATCTACTTCAACCCTTTTACACAGTGTAGCTAAAGGCATCTCACTCCTCATTCATTTATCTGTCTACTTACGTTCAGCCAGTCCCTTTTTATTTCATATAGGGCATTTTACACCACAATTTCAATAACACCTTTCCAATTTGCAAGAATCTTTCTTAATTTGAAACAATTTACACAAAAATAATAAAACACCATTCTAATTTGATTTTGTTTGTTGCCTTACTGATTCAATGTACAGTATTTAAAGCAGCCATTTATATAGCACTTAATTATTTATAAGGTGTCTTTGTAATTAAAAACAATTTTACACAGCAATTAATACAGCACCTTTCTATCTGAATTTTGAATTTTGTCTTTCTAATTCAAAGCATTTTACACAACAATTTAAATAGTGCCTTTCAATATTTGTATTGTATGCTAGCTTCGTAATTTAAACTGATAAACAGATACTAAAGGTGCCATATAGATCACCATTCTAATCTGAAAAGCAGTTTATAGAATAAATAATATGGCACCTTAATTTGTAAAACACATTTTTAAACTCAAACCAATTTATACAATAATTAGTATGGCACCATTTTAAGTTTATTTTGTATGCTGCCTTTCTAATTCAAGGTACTTTATCCAACAGTTCATTAATCACCTTGTAATTTGAATGGCATCTTTCTGATTTACATTTACATTTATATACTTGACGCTTACAAAAGAGGCAAACATAATCGAGATTATCCATCCATTCAAACTTTATCCAACCCGCTATATCCTAACTTAGGGTCACGGGGGTCTGCTGGAGCCAATCCCAGCCAACACAGGGCGCAAGAAAGGAAACAAACCCCGGGCAGGGCGCCAGCCCATCGCAGGGCTAATCGAGATTATGTTAATTAAAATTATTAAATTATTAATAATTAACACACTTTACACCACAAATAATATAACACCCTTCTAATTGCACATTACACAGCAATTTATATAGTGCCTTTTGGGATTCTTTTGTATGCTGCTTTTAAAATTCAAACAGATATATACATATGAAAGGCACTATACATTAGATAGACAAATATAAAAGCCACTATATGACATCTTTCGAATTTGCATAGTGCTTTCCTAATTCAAAATAATTTACACAATTAACATAGCTAATTTGATTTCGTATGCTGTCTAATTCAAAACATTTTATACCATAATTTATATAGCACTTTTCTAACTGTATTTTGCCCAAGCAGACAGATATGAAAGGTACCATAATGCACTTTCTATGGTGCTTTTCTAGTTCAAAACACTTTACTCAACAAATAATACAGAATCTTTCTAATTGTGTCTTGTCTGCCTACAAAACACATCTAATCTATGTAAATAGTTGTAATGTATCTGGTTTTGTAACTTGCCATTACAAGGGTGTCTGCCCCATATTCAAAAATATAAAAATGCTTGACTGATATTTCTTTAATATACATAAAATGTATATACACATACAGGGTGGTCCACATCTAATTATGCAGATCCAGATCGTCTGGATGATTTTGATTTATGCAGGGACGATTCCAGTTCGGCACAAAGACGATTCTTCATATCGTCAGTTCGCACACTACTCGATGGTCTGGGATTTTTCGGGTGATTTTCTATGTAGTAAACATAATAAGTTATAGTGTAATGAAAATTGCATAATTAGATTTGGACCACCATATATATGAGCATTTTGGTGGCACAGTATCGAACACTGTTACCTCCCAGCTCCAGAGTTTGGGCTTGTCTTTCAGCCAGGATTTTGTATGTTCTCCAGGTACCACAGTTTCCTTCTGTATTTCCAAGATGTGCAGGTAACGTGGACTGGTTAATGTAAAGTGGTCTGGGTTGAATGTGTTTCTTCAGGGTCTCATCCAGGTTTGGTAATTACCATGCTATCACTGCAGGGGGAGACTGTAGCAATCCACAACTCCAGGATGGGCCAAGCAAGTTCAGAAAACGTAATGATGGATGGAAATATGAATAGAAATGAGGCACAGAGATACCGTAAAGCACATACTGGCTAACTGCCGTAGGATAAAGATGAATTTGAAGAAAGTTATATCTTTGGGCTTCAAGGTTTTGAAGGGACTTAAAATTTCACTTATGTTTGCCTTGTAGTGTTCTCTCACATATTCTATCGATCATATAGTGCTTTTATCTATCTATCTATCTATCTATCTATCTATCTATCTATCTATCTATCTATCTGTCTGTCTGTCTGTCTGTCTGTCTGTCTGTCTGTCTGTCTGTCTGTCTGTCTGTGACTTTTTCTGTGTACATTTCTATAGGTAATCACAGTCTAGAGGATCAGCCAGTGTGCTCCAGTATATAAGCCAGTAACTTTATCCATTTTGGAATTAGAACATTACAGCACTAACTACATTGATCCAAGGCCTACCCCAGTAGCAATAGCCATTAGGCAGGAATAAGTCTTGGACAAGATGACAACCTGTCACTCATATTCACACATTCATTCTCATACATTTTTCATACAGCAATTATTTTGTTCTTGTTTCTCATCTTCTAGGGGGCAAAGGCGTTGGCTGTTCCCTTGGTAACTAACACATTCATTGTGAAGCTGAGCCTCCAAGATAATTGGCTGGAAGGAGAAGGGGGTGCAGCAATAGCAGAGATGCTTAAAGAAAACTGCTACATCACCGGTAAGTCCTCCATACCAGTCAGACACTCATCCGTTTATATTTCAAGCCTTCAGAAGTGGATACTCTGTACTAGTTCAATTTTAGATATTTCTTTAAGGAGAAACCAGATCCCATACCTCCAGCAATAACAGCAAAGAAGAAATAAATTGAAAGCAATGTGCACTTCAATGGATGCAATTAATATACAGTGAGGGAGAGCATAAAAAGGATCAGTAAATGAGATTTTTCAATCTGCTAGCCTGCTTCCTATTGTAACATTTCAGGGATACATTGTTCCTTCATATGACTGGTCCTGATATATTTGTAAGTTCTCATTAGTGACACTGAGAAATGTAAAGTCTATGCTCATGTTCTCTAGACACACTGTAATCTGTGCACCCTTTTTAAAATGTTTGTAGATCCTGCCATCTACACCATTTTAAGGAAAGCTCAGATACATGCTACTGGGCACCACCATCTTTTATGGGTAAACTTTGCATGTTCTCCACCTTGTGGGATCAGCAATTGGCAAAGCAACCAAAAACAACATGACTGAGGCCACAAAATTGTGGCAAAGACGTCATCCCAAATGATGTGGAGATCACCTGACCTGTAAGAAAGTTTAATGAGGTCACGTCCTCAACCAGAAGTGGTTGCCTGTTCATGACAGACTTTTCTTTCCGCCATATTGTTTTATCTACAGCATGTTTGTTTGTTTATTGTTTCAGTTGTGTTTTTACATTAAATAAATATAAAATAGGGCGACATGGTGGCGCAGTGGTAGCGCTGCTGCCTCGCAGTTAGGAGACCTGGGTTCACTTCCCGGGTCCTCCCTGCGTGGAGTTTGCATGTTGTCTGCGTGGGTTTCCTCCGGGCACTCTGGTTTCCTCCCACAGTCCAAAGACATGCTGGTTAGGTGGATTGGCGATTCTAAATTGGCCCTAGTGGGTGTGTTTGTGTGTGTGTCCTGAGGTGGGTTGGCACCCTACCCAGGATTGGTTCCTGCCTTGTGCCCTGTGTTGGCTGGGATTTGCTCCAGCAGACCCCCGTGACCCTGTGTTCGGATTCAGCGGGTTAGACAATGGATGGATAAATATAAAATACTGGAATTCAACAGTCTCATATCGCCAGTCATCTGACCGTGATTCCTGCACTTGGCTTTCTGCTAGCTAAACCCTGCGAATTAACGTATTTCCAGAGGTCCCTGACACCCCTCTTTTACATGACCAATTATAACAACAAAATACATAAACAGAAATTACAAAAATGAATTGCAGTAATTCTAAATATGTTAAAATAAACATTCAACACACACTGGAATAATCTAATTAAACATGAAGGCCAGGAAAAGGAATTAGTAGATTAGAACATGGCTGTTTAAAAAGGAGCTGGACAGACTTGCAGCTACTCTCACTCGCACCTGACCTTGGACAAGGCACCAATACATCACACAACTCACACAAACATTGGGACGGCTAAGCTAGTTTTCATATTATAGGGATGTGAAAGGCAAACTGGGGTGGCAAGAATAAAGCTCATGTGTATATGATGAGAACATATTGAGACAGATAGTGGAACTAATCACAGCACCACCATACTGGCCATACAGGAAAGTAATACATGATGTGAAATAAAACTTAAAAAAAAATGATATAAGGTAATTTAAGTGATACAATCCAACCCTGAAGACTTGCCACTTACACAATTTAAAGCCCTAGGCCTGGGCAATGTTGTGTGGCTTGCATCTTTGCATGCTTTGGGTGTCCTAAGTGATATAACTGGTTATTCATTGTGGACATCCTCACTGATTTCCGGTTGGCTGCTCCAAGTTCATCAGTCGTAACGCTGATTTCTACTTCCTTGATTTTCAGAGCTTGATTTATCAGACAACAAGCTGGGAGTCACTGGTGCACAGGCCCTTTCAAGCATGCTTCTGGAGAACAACACTCTGGTTAGCCTAAACCTCTCTGGTAATGAATTTGATGATCACGCTACCAAACATCTGGCTGAAGTCTTGGTGACTAATCAGAAAGTAGAGACATTGGACCTAAGCCACAATCGAATGGCAGATGGAGCAGGTACAACTTTCCAACTTCCTGGTCAAAATGTAGCATTTTCTGCATTTGTGTCCATCAAGTTCTCATTTATGGTATTTTTGGATATAGTGTTTTCTTGTAGTTAGCATTTTTATCATTATGATGGTGATGTCTTTGGCCTGTTTGCTTTGTTGCGTTCACCACCATGTTGTTGGCCGCAATGCCATTCCATTCCTAGTCAAGTGGTTTTGTCAGACTGAAGATTCCTCATATGCATGTAAGGACACTGACTATGTACCAAGTATTTTGACTTTATTTCTTGGTGCTTGTTTTTTCTGGACCTTTTATTTTTGGTTGATGACCCCTGTCTGTTCTTTAACTTTTCTTGGTGTGCCTAATAGTAACAGTGGTCCAAATGGATAGCTGAGGGGATGGAGATCCTGTCACGAGGGGAAATTGGTACTTTTTTCCACCCTTGCTGAAGGAGCTGTCCTTGCCAATCGACTACTTTGTCTATATGGACAACCTGAACCTTGTTCTTCTTCCATTCTAGATTTGTGATAAAGCCAGCTTTTTACTTAACTCCAAAGTTACTTTCACTTTAATACACCCATATTCCTCAACTGCTGCATGGGAATATCTACCCATATTTGAGGATTTCTAAACACATTTTTAGAAATGTTCCCACAGAAGAACTCTGCAATTGGGCTTTAAGCTCAGTGTACCCCTTTAGCTCTGTAATTCATGGTTCTTGCTTTTTTGTGTTATGCATCATCCTGAATATTTTTACACTATACACATAAGTATTTAATTTTATCATTATGATGTGATCACCACACCCTCTTAGTTTTAGTGCTGCCATTTTGTGGTGAGTCCTCATGGGCATGGGTGTGCGACAATGAGAGCAGTTGCTATGTGTCGTGAATTCAGAACTTTGTTTATGTTTTGCTGACATTAGAAAGTTTTTTCTATTGTTCAGTCAAGCATGAATATTTGCTTATTAATGTGGATAATTATGGGGATACCATTTATAAAAGTATTTGTTTTGGATTTACCACAATACTATTTAGTTTATGTTACAGATGCAACTATTGTTTTAAAGAACATGGTTCTGGGAGGTTAGGCAGCATCCACCTGGAAGTCATGTCGAGTGACCTCATTATGACTGTTAAGGCACAGCATGCCGAGAATTATTCTGAGCAAAGAAACTGGGAGATGCAAAATGATTAGTAATGAAGTCAAGGAAGGCAAAAGATCAGAAGCAGGAAATTGATAGAAACTGGCAGCTAAGTACAGAGGGGTGTAATGAGAAGCGAACGTCAGAACTAAAAGTGAAGTCTAAAGCAAACCCAGTGCTGCAGGCCACTGGTACTTTAAAACTAACTACACTAAAAACCTCTAGGAAGGAATTTTTATACACCAAGGGCTCATACATACTGAAAGTGCCACCATACTGTACTTACATTGATGTATCCTTAACATTAGAAATATGATGATCATGATCATGTGATTCATCCAAAAATCACTGTGTTAAACAAAGCAGAACAAGAGGAGGAAAAAATTAAACTTTCTTAAAAAATGAATTGAAACTAAAATTAAGTTTCAGAAAGATAATTCTCAAAATAAAAGATCAATCAACAATCAATCAACATTTATTTATATAGCACATATTCATACAAAAAAAAATGTAGCTCAAAGTGCTTTACAAAATGAAGAGAGAAATAGAAGACACAATAAAAGATAAACATAAGTCAACATTAATTAACATAGAATAAGAGTAAGGTCCAATGGCCAGGGTGGACAGAAAAAACAAAAAAAAACTCCAAAGGCTGGAGAAAAAAAATAAAATCTGTAGGGGTTCCAGACCAAGAGACCGCCCAGTCCCCTCTGGGCAATCTACCTAACATAAATCAAACTGTCCAAAAGACTGCTATAAAGAAAAAATGCATGAGTTCAACACTGGATTTCTTGCTTTTTCTTATTTTATGATTTTGATTTTATAAATCCAAAGTAACGTGGGTGCCCTGACATCACACCTATCAATGAAAGACTTTAAAATATTGTGAAAACCTCAAATATCTGGTCTTCTTAACATCATATCATAGCTGTGTAGGTAACCCAATGCATCTCCTAACTTTCTAATTTTCATCACCATTACTGCTCCATCCACTAAGACCCCACAGCCTTCTCTTATTTGTGTGTATTTCTCATCTCAGGCACTAGGTGGCAGTGGGAATCTCTTTAATGACTCAAAGTTTAACAATCAGAAGACAACATTCGAAAAATCCACCTGCCACTAACTGAACCTTCTTAATCCCATTAAGGCTCACAAAGAGCAGGGACCAGACTATTCAGATGGGACATCAGAAGAAAGCTACAGCCCCCACAGAAAACTTTACAAAGACACAGGGAGAACAAGCAAGCTCCACACTTATCAAACCCAGGCTCTTGGAGCTGTGAGGCAGCAGTGTTAGCCAGGACGCCGCTGTACTGCCCCACAATACCTTTGATTTGTGCCATAAAGTTTCAAATGTGATGTGTGTGTAAAATTACAACAGTAAGCACATCTATTTATTACTTTTTATTTGTATAGTGCATTTGATATAAGTTTAATTATTTTAGGCAGTTCATAATGAGCAGTATAACAAAGTTAATCATAGTTACTTTTATGTAGTACCTTTAATAGTGAGCGATATCACAAAGTCACCCACTCATTCGTTTTTGTAAATTTTCTCATCTTGGCCAAAGTTTTCAATTAAAAAGAATCACCATGCATTACTTTCTAAATCCAATTATTATGTAGTTATTCATTTATGTATTTATTTATTTATACATAACATAATAAACATTCTCAACCCCTTTTATTCTGTTTTAGGGTCAGGGGGGCCAGAGCCTATTTTGACTGGTGACTGTTCTGGATAAAACAACAGTCCAATATTTTTTAATTATTTCCTAGATTTGAAGATTTTATTGCAATGTATATACTACATATCATTAGACTTATAGTTCTACATTTTAATTTTTCTTCTACCCAGCCAATTAATATATCAAAATGATTTACAAATCATCATCGTCATCATGCATTAATGGCCATTTTCAGAGTTTACATCGGGTGAGAAACCATTATTTTCACATCATCTGGCACTACCTCTAACTTATCATCATTGGTTTAATGGCCACTTCCCAGCTTTACCCAGACTGGTCAATCAAAATCAGTCCTTGTAATATATAGCAAAAGCTGCTTCTCATGGAAAATCATCCATCCATTAATGTATTTAGCTAGATCTTTGCTTCAGCCAGCTTGACCTGTCTGTCAAATGTTGTTCTTTTCCAGGTGAGGCCATGGGCCATGCCATTGCTGAAAACACTCGGATGAATGACCTCAATCTCAGCTGGAACTGCTTCAGAGGGAAAGGAGCCATCTCAGTGGCCAAGGGCTTGGGTGTAAGAGTCTGGATAGCAGCTTTTATTTGATATTTCATTTTTGGAACTCTATCATTTCTTTATAAAAATGCTCTTGTTTGGCCATTTATAGACATATGATGCATCTGCCTAGTTGCAAAGGGCAAAATACGTTTGGGTTTTGAAAAGTCTTTCTCAAACATGTTAATAGCTCTTGTTAAATTTAAGCCCCTTCTGACATATGTAACCTCTACATAGGTGACGAAAATGTTTCTATATATGATGTCTAAAATGAAGTTCCACCTTCTTGTTTTATTTTCCAGGCAAATATATTTCTCAGAGTTGTGGATCTGTCCTACAATGGCTTTGGGAAAGATGGTGCTGCTGCCCTGGGAGACGCTCTAAAAGTCAACAATGTCCTTGAGGAACTCAATATTAGGTGAGTCCTCACATCTAAGGAGATTTTCTTGAGAAGAGTTAATAATATGGCTTCTTCAAAGTGAGATCACAAGAAAGTGATGCTTGATAAGCAGCACTGATCTTCCCAAAGCAGGTCCCAAGCTTAAAGGGGTGCTATGGTCTGCTGTAGGTCTTTTCCAGGTGTTTTGTTTTCTTATCTTTCATACTGCACTAACATGCCCTGTTGTAGTTTTCTATATGTTAGTTGTTTTGTAGTTGTTTCAGAAGTTTTGCTAGTCTGAAGTATTCCTCCCTTTGTTGTGCTAAATAGTATTTCAGTGAATGAAGGTGTGTGACAAGACCCCTAATGAGGTACCAGCTCTCTGTGCTCTGGTCAGTCTTCATTATGGCTCCAGAGAGCTATGAGATCTGCGCCAGCCTTGGCCATCTAGGAATGGCATCAGACAAACTTATAGGCAGCTTCTCTGTCTTTACAGCTTCTTTCTCTTTAAATGTTTGCTGCCTTTTGTGACCTGTTCATTTTGCTTTTCTGGTTTTGAACTATTTGGCTTTGCATTATGATTTGCATTTTGATTTTATTACTATTTGAATATGTATGCCATTTTATATTGTAAATTTCATGTGATCTTTGATTCCTCGTTGAAAGTTTGAATGTTTGATTTTTTGGAATTTTTTTATTTTTTTTAGTACGGAATTTGGTTATAGTTAAGCCAGGGTTCATCCCCTGGCTTTAGTTTAATTTTTTATGGCATTTTATTTTATTACAAGATTTTCTGTTAATATTAATATTTATTTGTATTATTTGTCTAATTATGAATCCCCTGTCAGTTTTATTTGATTAATCTACTATTTTGTTTCTGCGTGGTTAATCATGTTCTATTATATTTCTTGCATTTTGTGAGTACAGCCTCAAGAACTGGGACCACCACTCGCTAGGGACTGCCTCCAGCCCATAAAAAGCAGGCTGAGAAGAAAGCTCCTTGTACTTCCTGGAATGACTTCTCTAGTTATCATTACGGGAATTGTTTTGTTGGCTGACTTTTTGCTTCTGTTTGTTGGATTGTTTTATTAAATTGCGTTTTTGGGACTTGCTAACTTAGGATTGCCTTTCAGACAACTCCTCTTTGCTCTTTTGAGTCTTTTCTTATATTTTTTTTTTTCTCTTTTATAAAGAGTCTGTGTTTGCGCTTTTAAGTACAAGCCAGAGGTTTAGGGTTAACCTCCCTCTTGGGAGCCTTGGAGTGTAATTTGGGGCATTTCTTGCGATATTTAAGCCTTTTGTGTTCTTGGAGTCAGGCTTGTCTTTGGGGTAAGACCTGTTTTGGACAAGCCAGTCAGGAATATGGCTGTTTTTATGGTGCCAGAATCATAACCGAGTTTTGGGTCTCAGACTTGTAATTTTAAATTAAATATTCTAAGAATTCTTTCTTTCCTGTTTGGTTATTTCTGCATTCATAATGACCTCTTGTTACCTTTTAGATTTAATTATAGCTAAATAATTTGCCTTTATTAATTATTATGGACGGCACGGTGGCACAGTCGGAGCACTGCTGCCTCACAGTTAGGAGACCCGTGTTCGCTTCCCAGGTCCTCCCTGCATGGAGTTTGCATGTTCCCCCCATGTCTGCGTGGGTTTCCTCCAGGTACTCTGGTTTCCTCCCACAGTCCAAAGACATGCAGGTTAGGTGGATTGGCGATTCTAAATTGTGCTTGGTGTGTGAGTGTGGATGTGTGTGTCCTGCGGTGGGTTGACGCCCTGCCCGGGATTGGTTCCTGCCTTGCGCCCTGTGTTGGCTGGGATTGGCTCCAACAGACCCCTGTGTTCGGATTCAACGGGTTGGAAAATGGATGGATGGATGGATATTAATTATTATTATTTGTGGTAGTTCACAACAAAGGAGGCTTCAAAAGATCTTTTCATAAAAGAAACCAAAATAAAGAGAGCTTTTTATTTAATGTTTGCAAAATGAGTTTAACTTACTGAACATTTCTTTTATTTTCTTTTCTTTTGAAGCAACAATCGGATTCCTCCTGAAGGAGCAGTGAGACTAGCAATGGGCCTTAAAGAAAACAAGACATTAAAAGTTCTGAATGTGAGTAACTAGCCACAGATATTCATCTGGGAAAACAATAAAAGCTTTCTCTTCCATGCACCTTAAGGAGATGATTAAAATAACAAGGACTTGCAGCTATGCCTGTTAATGTTGCCGTTATATTTTTTAATTTCCCTCTGCTTCCTTACTATTGTGTTGTATTTGTAATTTCACTCTAATCTTTCATGTTTCTTATTGCCCTGTTTTTGGAGGGACAGGGAGTCCTCCCAGGATCAGCCCCTGTTGCTACCCGATCTGTGCCATCCGGCTCGATGAGCACTCTGCATGCATACGATTTTCACACAGACATACACAATATCATTTTTATGACGATGTTCAATCTGTACTGTGGATATTATGACACTTTAAGATGGTTCATCCTACTACAGAATCACATTGAACTCAAGGTTGGCTTTATTAACAAATAAATCTGTTGTGTCTTACTTTAACATATTTTTAACTTTTACAATGTCTTGAAACAATGTGCTTCCTGAGGAAAAGATAACCCAAGTTTAACTAAGACAGAGTCACGTATGTGTGAATTTTATAATAAAACGTATCATAGCTTGATTCATGTGGTCTGTGCATTTATGATCAGAGACCTCAAAAATAATTTGATTTAGACAGGCGCAAGTCTCGTGTCCTGTAAAATGTTTCCATGGCAGAGAGAGGACAGAGCCTTTAAATGAGATGTAGGTAGTGTGTGCATGTGTGTGCAGGTCGGCTAGTGTCAGCAATCACTAGAGAGGAGTATAAAAAACTGCAGCCGCCACAACCTTTTGGCTTTGCTATTAGCAAACTTTAGCCATTGTGTTTTCAGTCCCTAGTGCGCTCTTTCTCTGTTTGAAAGTTCTGTATGCTATTGGCTTCGTTCGATTCTCATTTATCACATTTCACAAATCTCTCTGTTGGTTTGTCTCACTTTGTGAAAGGTGATCTCATTTGAAATCAGAGACAGGAATATAAAAGTTACATGTAGAAAATGTTAATTTTTTTTGCAATTTAATGACTTGTTTGTTTAATAAATAGGATATAGCTGTGCAAGCAAAATTAGCTAAGAAGTTGAAATAGTTTGGGAGTGTTGATGAGGTCTAAAAATTGCATTTGATTATAGTAGAAAAAGGACTTATTGGGAACAGTGATATAACTCTTGTTTAAATCCTTAGATAAAAATGAAACAAGCATCCGGAAGAATAAATTACAAGTGTCATAGATTTCTTTAACTAATTGGAAAAACTGAGTTATAGAGAAGGCAGTTCATTTCACTGGAAAGTTAACAATGTGTGTCAAAACAGAATTGGTAAAAGCAAAGTCAAAGTCACTAAACAGTCAGTGTGGCATTTGAATCAAGTATGTTGTGTGTCTTATCAGACAGATTTTAGATAATGAGTGGCAGAGATCAAAAAAGGTCTTTCTTTAACAGCAAAACAGTAGGATTATACTGCTTATTAGCAAAGGTTGAATGCAGATAAGCTATTTAAACATTTACCAGAGTTTTAAAAGACAGACTAAAATCAAAGTAAAAACCCCAGTATTTCTCTAGATTAACTGTAGTGTTCTCAAGTATTAGTCTCTCAAAAGGTCGTTCCTTTGGTTGTCCATCCATCCATCCATTATCCAACCCGCTAAATCCTAACTACACAGGGTCACGGGGGTCTGCTGGAGCCAGACCCAGCCAACACAGGGCACAAGGCAGGAAACAAACCCTGAGCGGGGCGCCAGCCCACCGCAGTCCTTCGATTGTTTTAAGTTCAAACACTATCTAATGTGAACAACCATAAAATGGGGGGAAGAGGTTAGGAGCGCACACTGATACAGTTTATTGGCGCACCCACCACACAACAAACCAACTCAGGACCCAGATTACGACCTGAGTGCAGGTGGACTATAGTAGGACAGAGACTCCTTGATGGGACATAAGAGGCCAGATGTTGGAGGTATTGAGGAAAAGGGCTGCGCAGGGACAACTAGGTGAAGTAAAGAGTTGGAACTGGATCTTAACTGCGATTAGAAGTCCATCAAGAGTGTGAAGCAGAGGAGTGGAGTGGGTGAACATGAGCTTAATTCTCCCTCTGGTAGAAACGCATTAGATTTCAGTTATCCATCCATCCATTATCCAACCCGCTATATCCTAACTACAGGGTCACGGGGGTCTGCTGCAGCCAATCCCAGCCAACACAGGGCGCAAAGCAGGAAAGAAACCCTGGGCAGGGCGCCAGCCCACCGCAGGGCACACACACCCCCACACACTAGGGACAATTTAGAATTGCCAATGCACCTAACCTGCATGTCTCAGAGCCACCACTGCACTCAAAAATGGTGAGGAAAATGAAATTTAGAAATGCTGAAAGATGGCACTCAGGTAAACAGTGCAAAGCAACGATCAATAATATGAATATGTTACAGACTAAGAACTATGAATGCATTAGTGATAGGCAGAAGTTGATTGATGCCACAATCGTGTCTACAATTGATCATATGTTGGACAATAGCTTGGTCTACATCCATGATTACATGTGGTCAGATACTATCACAAAATGGCATGGCCTAATAATGGTGGAAAATCACAATCATAAAGATGACAATGCAATAATTAATACAATTACAAAGAAAAACATTATAAAACGCAAATTCCCAACACAATGATTTAAACCTAGGAATTAAGACTGGCAGTAAGTCTCTATAAATTAAACCTGCATGCAGTGAAAGGGGCTTATTGTGAGCAGATCTATGACTCTGTAAGTGAGTCTTCTTTAGGAAAGAGAGCCGATTTAGTTAGTGACTGTGACTGGCAATGCTTAGTGACGTTTCTTTAACATGGAAGACTTGCTTAAGAGCAGTGATCTGAATCTCTGAACAAGACTTCTGTAACTGGTAGGACTAATTCTGAACTAATGATGTGGTGCTATAAATGATTCAAAATCTAGTTATGTATCTTTGTAAACGACATAAAGACTCAGGTGCAATGATGAGGCTAATTAAATTGTTTTTTTTCTACTTCCCAGCTGGCTCGAAATCCATTCCAGTCTGCCGGATGCTATGCTGTTTTAAAATCCCTACAAGGAAATCCTGAATCTGCTATTGAATCTTTGGACTTCTCGGTATGTTAGCTGTAGCTTGCAGAACCAGGGCCGTGTGACACTGCTCTGTGGGTAGATAATTGAACGTCAGATGGCTAACAGCAAGACTCCAATGAACAGAGGCAAATGTTTATTAGAATTTTCTGCGGAAGAAGGTTTATTGATGTAGATCTCCACAAAACAAGATTAGAAGCTCCGTTATGTATGGTAACATCAGGTTTTAGATGAATACAAAGTTAAGTATAGGCTGAAAAGGCCTCTTTGATGTGAAACTATTCCACATACAGTGGGAACCTCGGGTCACGAATGTCTCTGAACACGTACAAATCGGGTTACGACCAAAAAGTTTGCCAAACTTTTGCATCTGTTCACAACCACGCACTCGGGTGACGAACAACCCGGTTTCCCTTCCGGTTCGTACGTGCCGATGATTTCCGCACGTGTTCAGTCTCTCCCTGTGCATTGTTCTCGGTCAGACGTATGTACATTCGCTGTGAACTCTTTGTGCTCTGTTTCATGTGCTTTTGCATTAATTTTGCAATTGACCATGGCCTCTAAGCAAGTGAAGAATGGTAGTGTTGGTGAGAAGAAAGGTTCGAAGAAAATTGAAATTGAAGTAAAGAAAGAAATTATTGAAAAGTATGAGCATGACGTTCGTGTTACTGATCTTGCTGCCGAGTACAAGAAGTCAAAATCTACGATTTCGACTATTCTAAAGCAGAAAGAGGCCATTAAAGCAGCTGATGTTGCAAAAGGAGTTACAGTGTTAACCAAGCAGAGGCCTCAAGTGCTGGAAGAGGTGGAAAAACTGTTGCTAGTGTGGCTGAACGAGAAGCAACTTGCAGGGGATAGCATAAGTGAGGTGATGTTATGTGAGAAAGCCAGGAATATTCATGGCAATTTGCTGCAAGGTTAGTTTTCTTGGTTGTTTATGGTTAGTTTTTGTATAAATTTAAGATTTTTTAAATTTTCATTTTTTTCCCTGTGCTTAAAACTCATTAAAAAAAGTGTTTACAGCGAGCGGTTCGTAAGGCTATAGCATGAACTCTTGTAATGTTAGTTTTCTCTGTTCAAGGTTTTCTCAGTGTTATTCAATGCTTTTACATTTAGTTTACTATTACACTGTGCATTCTATGGTATAATTAACTATTTTTGTGCTTACAAATCTTTAAAAAATATATATTTACATACAGTTTGTACAGTCTGGAATGGATTAATTGTATTTACACACAATCCTATGGGGGAAATTAGTTCGGGTCACAACCAAATCGGGTTGCGACCAGAGTTTTGGAACGAATTACAGTTGTGACACGAGGTTCCGCTGTATCAGTAATGTAAATGCTTTATTATAGAAAATACTTTGAAAACAGAAAACAATAATGAACTTACAGGCAACCAGCTTTATTTCTGCCTGTAGCCATGTCTATAGCCATAGGCTGGACTTCATTCTGACTCCTCTCTCCCACCTTAGCATATGCCAGAGACAAACAAATTACGAAAAGTCTAAACTCAGTTTAACAACAATTCCTCAACAGGATATCACAGTGAACACGGATTTTGATGATCTGTACAAAACAGTAAAGGAGATATTTCCAGGTCTACAGATCAAACATGGAGGCAATGCTGACATGTTCAAGAGGGCAAAGGCCAAGGTAAGTGACTGATGCAGCAAAACAAGGAGCGGAGTGATTACTGCAGTATCAATGCTGCTTAGGAGCTTGAGTGACTTA
This sequence comes from Polypterus senegalus, assembly GCF_016835505.1. Taxonomy (NCBI): domain Eukaryota; kingdom Metazoa; phylum Chordata; class Cladistia; order Polypteriformes; family Polypteridae; genus Polypterus; species Polypterus senegalus. Next base: position 25,102,379 of record NC_053165.1, read on the forward strand.
TTTAATGTTCCATTACACTGAAGGAGTTGTAGGCGACTCGGAGCCTTTAGAACAATTGTACAATGAATTATTTTGTGGGTGGAGGGTTGGGTGGCTTGCATTGACTGTTTCACTGGGAGAGTGGCTTTAATAGAGCTCATAGTAAAGAAAGTGAAATTAGGTATGTTACGCTTTGAAGCTGAAGAGCTTTAGTAAATTATTATATTCAATGGACGGCTTGGGTATGTTGTATTATTAAGAGGTAGCTTTAGATACCTCTCATACAGGAGTTTGGTAGCTTAATCACTTTTTTTATTTGGGGTATTTAAATATTTCATTAATATTTTCATTTTCTAAGTGTGCGTCCTGCGTCTGTCTGTGTGGGGTTGGGTGACACCTCTATGGGGGGGTATGCCAGCCACCCAACCCAGCACAGACAAACACAAGAGGCACACTTAGAAAAGCTCACATTTTTAATTTTTCTCACCGTCCTTTGCACAACACACTTTGTCCAAACCAGCAACATTGCTCACTGTTCTTTTCTTCTTTTCTCTCAGTTCTCTCTCTCTTTCCTGCCGCCTTCACTCCTCTCCCACAAGCTCTGTCCTCTGCCTCCCAACTCCGGCTCCTCGAATGGAACGAGGTGGCCCCTTTTACAATGTGCTCCAGGTACTCGTTGGTCTTCCTGTAGCACTTCCTGGTGTGGCAGAAGTGCTGCAGTCCAGGGCTTAGCAGATGTCCAGGCGCCCCCTGGTGGAGGCCAAAGGCCCCCACAGGGTTGAGCTTCCTGTGGCCCCAACACCAACCAGGGTGGCTGCCCTCTCATGTTCCAGGGGAGATACTGCTCCTCGCCCGGTCCTTCCACTGTCTTGGTTTTCCAGCTGGGCATGAGTCCCAGCCGTCCGCCGCACAGGTTAACTATTCAAGAAACTACATTTGTGTTTATTTTCTTAACAGATGCTTTTATCCAAAGTAAGTCAACATAATCAAGTAAACATCAGTTCGGGGGGACAGTTTGGAAACAAGTGTTAATAGGACAAAAGTATAAACTGATTACCACAAGAGAAGAGCTCAGAACAAAATATATGTGAGATACAAAACCTACAGAAATCCATCAAATGAGAGTCTTCAAACGCTTCTTCAACACATTGAGGGAGTCCGAATTTCGAATGGAGGTGGGCTGCTCGTTCCACCAGCTAGGAGCCATGCGTAAAAAGAGTGAGGACTGAGATTTGATGTCATGAGGAGACCTGAGTAGTTGAGAAGGAGCACGAGACCTCACAAGTGTCTGCATATATCTCCAGTGATACCTGCCGCTATAAACGCACTGTAGCTCGGATTGTGACTTTCCTGCTAAAGAATGGAAAATTGCAGGAAAAATATAGTAAAGACAAAACAGATGTTTAAAGTATGTAAATCCACAAAAGGCACAACTAATCTCCAAACAATTTAACTGGCTCCTCAGTTGCAGTTTCACTGTGTTTTCAACCCTGAATTTAAGATGTACAGTATAGTGATGGTGGGACACTATTCAGTTCTGTGTGTGTTACCTTTCTCCTTGAACTGTCGGAGGAGAGATGTGTGTGTATGTGTGTGACATTGCAACCTGATGTTTCTTTTTGTATTAAATCTTCAGACTGATCCACTCTCCAAACTCAAACAGCACCTGAAGGAAAAGAACTTGCAGCTGGAAGACATCTTTGAAAGTGCAGGAGAGGATGACAGCCCCCTTATAACACGAGAGGAATTCCAGCGAAGCCTGCTGGTCAGTATGCATCTCCTTCTTGGTAACATTTCCCAACAGCCATGGTGTCTGTCATCCTCATTGTAAAAGAGACACTGTGCACATCTTACGTTGCACCTGACCCATACGAAAGTCAGCATTTCTCCATTGTATCTATCTATAAATGAAGATAAACTTTTGTGTTTATTTTTAATCCAGACTACCACAATCCCCCTTTCCCAGGAGGAGCTACAATCACTGATGGACACCTTGGATAAGAACAATGAAGGACAAATTGATTTCAGGTAGGGAGGAGGAGGACGGTGTCCCACTACATCTAGAATCAGGGTTTTCCTTGGGTTGCCTGATCACACTTCCTCGGGCTACTAAAGAGAGTTTCCTGTTCCTTTTAAATGCACTGGTGTTGATCAGAGCGAGTGGTGAAGTTACACTGTCCAATACCATCTCCTCAAGTGTAAAATGTCATGGGTGCCTTTCTCTCCAAGGCTGCACACAGCATTATCAATGTCAAGAATTATTTTTGGTTGGATGATGAAATGCTCTCCAGGAATTACAGCAATTGCTGCCATGAGATGATATAATGGAGGCCCAGTAGCACTCATAGTTCATAGCAGTACTTTTAGCTTTGTCAAGTGTACAAAGTGGAGTGAAATTCCTACTTGCATGTTGAACCAACATGTAACACTTTGACACTCATGCTAGACAAGAATGTATTAAAATGTATAACAGGTGCTACGCATATTAACCACTCAATATTTACTTCATAAAATTCCTTGGACCATGAACCAAAGACTTGCATGGATGGAATATGATTCATTGCGGTGGGCTGGCGCCCTGCCCGTGGTTTGTTTCCTGCCTTGCGCCCTGTGTTGGCTGGGATTGGCTCCAGCACATCCCCGTGACCCTGTTGTTAGGATATAGCGGGTTGGATAATGAATGGATGAATATGATTCATTGAGTTTCTTATGGCACCTTCTATATTAACTATTCACCATCACCCAATTTAAGCATCCTTGCATGGACTAATGTCAGGTCATCTTCACAACAGGCTGATAACCAAAGACACACTCAAAATGTTCTAATGACAAACTTCAAAAACAGCAGTTGCCGTTGTGGGGAGTGTTTAAAAGTTAGTCACGTCTGCTGCCTGCTAAGTATCAGAGGTCCTATAGCGAGAAGTTCCCCAGGCTATCCATCCATTTAAAATGGACAATGCATTCTTCACTTGCTGCCTTTTAGTGGCCTGGTGGAGATATCCATGGAAAAGAATTCATTTAATTTTACTTACAGGGAAAAATGAAAAGTCTATGCTAGGATCCTCTGGGCTTTTTTGGGCTTAATTTAAAGTCAGCAGTTTTTTTCTTTTGACATTCATACTGCTCACTGAGTACATCGAACCTATAACAGGTGGTCCAATGCCCCTGCTTCCACACATAACCCTCTCTCCTTTCAGGAAGTGACTAGTCTCTCACAAATACATGGCATTTGATGGTGAATATGCCAGTTGGCCACACTGAAGTAGCTGGAGGTCATGTCCTAAATCTGAATAAAGAAGCAAGATCAAGTTTCTGAGAGGGTATTCCTACTCATAGCAAATGGATTGAAAAAGAAAAAGCAATGCGGGCATCCTCCTGACACGCACTCTGTCTGCTGCTTCACTTCTGTTTCTTGACAACTTCCTTTTTTCTTTATTCAATTGAGGCGTCCCTTCATTGATCTTTTCCACTCTTCTTGTTACAGTGAACTTAAACACTTAGTGGCGCACGCCTAGCACCATGTGGGGACTGCTCGCCTCCTTTAGACAGGACATGAAGAAGAAGTTGGCTGGACACACAGGTGATTTTAGTGCGCCTTTTACCTTTTCTATGCCTAATTTGGGACAACTCTTGAAATTTTGTTGGACCCTTTCTGCGTGGGAGGTCTCCAGTTGAATAAAGTCGGCTCCTTCAATAACCCTGGTTTGGAGAGTGGATTGGGGGGCCACTGGATGTTGCCAGCTTAAGGAGATCAGTGGTTTAAAGAAGATATTTCTTCCAGTCAGCTAATTTCAGGATTTCACAGCTGGGAAACATTCTACTTTGAAGAACAGCTGAGATGAAAGCAAGCGTGTTTCCATTTTATGAGACATCTTAATATAATACTGTATGTTAAATGCTTCACTACCTACGTGTTCTGTTTTCACTCAGCTGGATGATGACAGCTACTCTTGTTCGATATGCTGCCAATTAAATGTGTTTCAAGAAAACAAAAGTAACGTCATTTAATAAAGGCGCTTCTCATGAATTTGTGCCCATCTCTATCAATAGGAAGTCAGTGCGGCCTGGTGGCTACGACAGTGGGCTGTATATTGAAAGGTTGCTCCTTACTCTCTGACCTTAATCATGTCACTTCATTTATCCTGATCGTGCAAGTAAGCCCAAAATAAAAAAAATTTAATTGTAAGTATGATCTAGTGGCTGCCGTATTTGTTTTAGTTGGTTCAGTTCCCACCTCTGACACTCTTTGTGCCCTTATGTGTCTCTATTGCAGCTCTAAAAACTGATTGATCACGGTGTGATTCCACGACAACTAAAATCTAATTAATATTAGATAAAGGACACCAGAATGAGCACTTTTTTTTATTTATGCAATTTGTTGAATGAGCAAACTTATTTACATTAGCTAGCACTTTGTGAAACAATAATTGCCCCCATCCCTTAAAATTGTTGGTGGACCTTTAGCTGTAATGACTATAAATCAGCTACTTCCTATAATTTAATATCAGTTTTTAATTGTGCAGTTAAAGAATTTTAGCCCACTCTTCTTGCAGAACTGGTTTAATGTGTAAACATGGTGAAGTGTTCAAGCATGGAGTGCTTATATCATGTCCTGCCACAGCACCACGATTGGGTTTAGGCCTAGACTTTGACACACCAAGTCCAAAACTTCAACTTTGCTTCTTTTCTGTCATGCTAATGTGGAGTTGCTTTTGTGTTTTATGTTAGTCTTGCTGCATGAGCCAGCTTTAGCTCATGGACACATTCTCTGGCGCAACACAGAATTCAATCTTCTTTCCATTATAGAAAGTCATACAGTTCCTGAGGTCCCCAGACCATTACACTACTAGGATGATGTTCTTACTGTTCAAAGATGTGTTGACTTTATGGCAGGCATGATGGGACCCATCTCTTCCAAAATGTTCTGCTTTTGTGTCATTTGTCCATTGGGGATCACACAAATGAGAGATGAGCACTTATATTCTTCACCATTAGCACTGGTTCTCACCTTACTGGTCTCAAATGAAGCCGGGTATCCTTCTAATTTTGGAGCCATGGACACTTCCCCTTAATGAGGCAGGAGAAGCCTGCAGTTGTCTTTTGGGATTATTTGTGACTTTGTAGATGATTTCCTGCACATTTGGAGTAATAGCTACTCTTAAACAGATTCACTATTTTTAAAAAATGTTTAAAACGGTACCGCAAGTGAACTATAATACTTAGCACGATGAGAAAGTCGCAAAATCAACGGAATGTTCAAGCAATCGCAACATTTTTTTAATGATCTCGAGTCAATACAAATGTACGGAAGCCTATTAGGGCCACGATGGGAAAAAAATACGGACACAGTGAAGAAAAAAAAATCTAAATGGCGAGATTAAAGTCGACATGTTGACTTTATTCTCGACATTTCCACTTTATTCTCGACATTTCCATCGAGATTAAAGTCGACATTTCCACTTTATTCTAATAGTTTATTTTGTCAGTAGAATGTCGCAAACTAAACTTCATCTTAAAATGAATGTTTAATTTATTAGATTTTCTCAAACCCCGTCATTAATTAATGTAGCACATTAAATGCTTTATATTAAGTGTTCCCCGACCCAGTTGTTAATCTAAACTGACTTCCTCTTGCAGACAGACAGCAGACAGCGATCGCCGCACATTGACTTCATGATATTCCTGCTCTAAGAACATTCAGAATACTAACATACAGTACATGATATCTTCTTCACGATGAAATGCATTAAAGCATGTATTAAACATGGGTGGCGGGGGCACGGTGGCGTGGCTATATATAAACTTCATTATACATGTTTAATTATGCCATCCATTCAGGGTTGCGCCCATCCCAGCAAGCATCTTGTGCGAGGCAGAAGTAAATCCTGAATGAGGCGCCAGCACATCGCAGGGTGAATACGTGAAACACATAAAGTAGCAGGGTCAATAATACATAACAAACCCCCACATCCTACATGTCTTTGATAGGAAACTGAAGCACGCCGAGTTGACCCACCAGAAAAAAACATGCAAACTCAAGGCAGGGAACACCCGGAACCCCCTTGCTGCAAAGCAGCAGCGCAACCACCACGCCACCGTGCCCCCATATATGCTTTAATACATTTAAAGTTCTGTACATTTTAAGTTCTGAAAACTCTAGGGTCTAAGTTTATAACTTGTTTTAATTTCACAAAGACATTTATCGTGTGGTGATTGGTTATGTGCAGAAAGAAAAAGCAAGGATAGGAACTGGAGGTTTAGTACGTCAGATAGAGACAGCGCGCATGCAATAAAGAAAGCCCGCTCAGAAGAACATCCATTGAATACTGCGTTCGTGTCTCCGATCACCACATCACGAACCCAATATTTACACAATATTTAAGTTAAACCTGTGCGACACCCATTCATATATCCAGTTTTTTGGAGCCTCGTCACACCTGTCATAAAGTTCACTACACTGAACATACACCTGGGGACCCCGCAATGCAAGGGAGCAGCACTACAGCCACGCCACCGTGCCCCCGCCACCCATGTTTAATACATGCTTTAATGCATTTCATCGTGAAGAAGATATCATGTACTGTATGTTAGTATTCTGAATGTTCTTAGAGCAGGAATATCATGAAGTCAATGTGCGGCGATCGCTGTCTGCTGTCTGTGTGCAAGAGGAAGTCAGTTTAAGAAGCGCATAGAGATTAAAAACTGGGTCGTGGAACACTTAATATAAAGCATTTAATGTGCTACATTATTTAAGACGGGGTTTGAGAATACCTAGTAAATTAAACATTCATTTTAAGATGAAGTTTAGTTTGCTACATTCTACTGACAAAATACACTAGAATAAAGTGGAAATGTCGACTTTAATCTCGACATAAATGGCGAGAATAAAGTGGAAATGTCGAGAATAAAGTCAACATGTCGACTTTAATCTCGACATTTAATTTTTTTTCTTCACTTTGTCCGTATTTTTTTTTTCACCGTGGCCCTAAAACGCTTCTGTACAAAAGAGATTTATACAGAGCAAGACTGTGTGACGGCCCCTGACTCAGACTGTCATTTTGATTGAGTGGATTTAACTAGGGAGACAATTCTTTTTTTCACACAGTGCCAATTGCTATTGCATAATTTTGGTTATTAGATAAATTTAAAAGTGTTACTTGCTCACTCAGGTGCGTTTAATCTAGCGCTACTGCAAAAAATGATAAGACTCGAAAATAGTGAAAAATGTGTGACAGACGGAATCGAGAGAAAGGTAAGTACTAAAACTCTAATGCATGAAGGTGTTTTTTTCCGACAAGGCGATGTATACTGCAGATTACTCTTTAACAGAACGCTGTCTCCTCGTTTTGTCAGTATTTTATTCTCCTGATAAAAGCGCGCCTGGCCAGTGATGGGGCGGGGCTGCCTAGAGTCTCTCTCATTGGGGCCACTCCCTTCTGGTCCCGCCCACCTGTGACCTTTGAGCTTGTGGCTCGAGGCAGATGGAGAATCCAGAGGTGTGCTTGAGCTAATCTGCTCAGCACTGAGTAACACTCAGACCTCAGGAAATGGCGATATCCTCGCGTGTCCACGTACTTCTGTGCAAAAAAGTTCTCTTTCTGAGCAAGGCCGTCCCGCGGGAACCGCTGGTCTTTAGCAGGTAAGTCCGTTACCTGAAGTGATAGCAGAAATGTTGCGTCGACCTTTGCAGGTTAATGCGGATGGGGATGTCGGTTTGCGGGGTAATCAGAGTAATAGAAAGGTAACGTGGTGGGACGTTGAGCACGTACTTTAGATTTGACACCCCGAGAAACTGCTGACACTCCCAGCGATCGGCAGGCTAGCGACCTCGCCGATGCTGTCATACGGTATTGGTGCTCATGTCCAGTTGTTTCGAAGCGTCGGGGAGAAAGAATAGGCCTTGGGGCGAAGTGAAAGGCACTCCGCGAGGCACCTGTGGAAACTGCCATAAGTGTAGGGCTGAAGTAGTGCAAGGAATAAAGTGATGGAAACACAGTTAATCAAATTTAAGGTCGCAGGCGATGGGATAATGACATAGCGTCCATCGCAAGGCACTGGGCCAAACTGAATTCTTTTAACTTAACCCGCATGTCTCGAGGGATATGGAAGAAAAGGCCATACAGGCAACATCCAAGCATAGGATCCGAGTATGGTATGTTGGATCCATGAAGTGATAGAAAGGGGTCTAATGGCTGTTATGAAAGTTCCCCCACAGTCACATATGAACTCCCCATGATGCAATGATCATGTGAGAATTTCTCAAGAAGGTTTGCTTCCAATATTGAACAACTGATTAAAAAACCCCCTTGAAAAACCTATCATTGTAATGTGCAGAATGAACCCTGGACTGTTTGTTCAAGAACCAAAACTTGCTGCAGAAGCACAATCAGTTTCACTAACACAGTTAGTCTTTAATGCCCAGCTTGTTTACGAGCCTGTGATTGGTGTGTTCTGTGTGGATATCAACAACAGGAGGAGGAAGAAGAGGTGTGTTGAGGAGAATACCAGAGAGATGGTTGTAAGTCAGGGGATGTATGGTGTTGTACTGTGCTAGCCATTATGAATGTAGTGAGAAGTCAAGCAAAATGACTCCTTTTATTGGCTAGCTATAAAAACATTACAATATGCAAGCTTTTGAGGCAACTCAGACCCCTTCTGCAGACAAGATCAGCTCTGTCAAACTTGATCGCAGTGGCTGATCGCAGAAGACCTGATTCATTCCTAAAAACGTAACAAGGTGCAGTCTTCAGAGAGTCTCTGTCAGATTGTCTGCATTTTGTATTTGAGATCTGCCAAGAATCCCGGTAATACTTCTTATCACCCAGGGACGATGCTTTTAAAGCTTTTAAAGACCTGATGGCTTAGGTATTGAGCCATCTTAGCCATTAACTCACCAAACAAGACCTAAAAAATGGTCTCTTCATATTTGTAAAAGTACTTATGATTAGAACTAGATGGGGATCGACCACTGCTCAATTTATTTCAATACAGAGTGATAAGCAAGAGGCATACTTGGATGGGACACATGCTTAAGTGAACAAGTCCAGCACAGAATTAGCAGGACAACCTGGGAAGAACCAAAGTATCAGCCGCAGGGAGCAAATGCGGACTCCACGTAAAAAGTGTTGCAGTCAGCCCAGGCCACAAAGACATTCAAGCGATGCAGAACTAAATTACAGAAGGGGTTAACGAGTCAGTATTAGGTATAAATATGTAAGGTGGACTTAAAGGAAGCCCATGAAAGTTGAATGGGAAGGCAGCCATGTTTAAATCAGGGTCCAGTACTAACTTTTTGTAGATGCATTAACACAATATTTGAAAAGATCTCTTTTAAGATTATTTTTTTCATGTTCCAGATGCTGTTCTTCTAGGTTGAGGAATCAGGGTTCTGAGAAATGCATCCAAACAAATGCTCATTCGGTGAGATTTATGTGGCAGGGAAACATGAAAGACCGAAACGTGGTCTCTGAGGAAAAGGACTTAATGAAGTTTATGCCTTAACTAAGATGTCACTGGTACATGATACCCCACATGAGGCAGACTCTCAATTTGAACTTATGCTGGTCTCCCACAGCCATTTATTGAAATAAGCAGCTTTACAAAATATGCATCATCAGTGGTGTAGCAGGATATTACATTGGCACAGTGGTTATTACTGCCGCTTTACAGATCAAGGGACCTGGGTTCAGTACCCACCTTGCTATGTGGATTTTGTACATTCTGCCCTTGTCTTTATGTGTTTTTTCTTTTATTAAGGCAATGATTTCCCACCCCATATCTCAAAGACAAAGCTTTAGGTTAATTAGTTTGTGTTAGCTTACCCTGCAGTAGAGGGACATCCACTGCCCAATTGAACTTGTGCCTTATGCCAGTGTTTCTCAGCATTTTGGTGTTGTGACCCACCAACAGGTGTGTGAGGGTCCCACTTAGTGAATCCATCGTATAGCAGCGGGCAACCCACTTTTGGCTGAAAAACTCGGCCTTATACTGCTGGATTCGAGTGTGCTCCATCGCCCCATGTACACAAACTACTCCTACATTTTTTTTGGATCAGTCATATATAAATAAAATGGGCCAGGTTTTGTAATAACATTGGTCAATACCTCTTATAGCTCAGGGCCTTGATGCCAGTGCTTCTCCTGCGCTTTTGGCGAGATGCTTTTATTAATTACAGCTTGCGATCCACTTCTTTTCAACGACATGGTCTTGTGCACCATCCGTGCGAATGCTCACGCAGCACTTCCACTTCAGCCCGTGCTCTGTCAGGTAACAGTCAAAAAATCTTAAACAGTTCCTTACGTAAGTGCAAAAATTGCAAATCACCGTCAACACGTAAGCGTGAACTAGCAGCCTTTATTGCTATCAGTAGCCTGATCAACTTGTAATGCGAAATGCGAGTTTTCCTTCCAAGTAGTTTGAAATGTCACACATGTGTCACGCAATCGTGTCATTTGACAGTGGTATATCCTATAGTTTTTCAGGCGCTAGTCTCATCCAGGATAACAGATGCCATATCCAAGGCTGCAGAGAAGAAGAACACCTCCAGTGATTGTGCGTGCGTTATTGTTTTATGTAGTGCTGTAGGCGACCTTGTATGAGGTTACTTGTGCTTTGGTGTTCGCTGTTGGCGCTTCAAGGCAACTTTCCTGCTCGCCACATACTTTCAGTTTTCTCTAACAAAAACTTGAAGGGTTTATTGACGTAACCGGTGTGTTATCTATCTATCTATCTATCTATCTATCTATATATATATATATATATATATATATATATATATATATATATATATATATATATATATATTAGCAGTTGGAGATCCACAACGGGAGAAAATGAATCACGTATCAACAGCTGAGTAAAGACCCAACGAAAACCACACTTAATAGAATAAACACTGCTCTGACCAAACTCCGGAATAACAACCACCTCGATGCACAGAATTATTATAAAAAGAAATCCAACGATGCTATCTGCCCTGAATTTTACGGACTCCCGAAAATACATAAAACACCACTGAAATTCAGACCAGTGGTCAGCCTAATAGGCGGACCATCCTACAACTTATCAAAAAGACTTTTCCAATTACTCAAACATCTAACTTTTGATTCAGAATATTCTGTGAACAGCGCTGAGTTGGCATTACAACGCTTAAAAGATGTATCCGTCTCCGAGGATGAAATCATGGTCTCTTTTGACGTTGTGTCGCTATACACCATGATACCGATTCATCTAGCCACAGAAACACTTTTAATGAAACTGGAAAGTGACCCCACTATAGAAACAAGAACTAAGCTATCGATTAAAGACATACTACACCTAATATCACTCTGCCAAAAAACTCACTTTCATTTTAACGGCAAATACTATACTCAGAAAGAAGGCATGCCAATGGGATCGCCGTTATCAGGACTTCTAGCAGAACTGGTAATGGCAACGATTTGAAAACATGACTCTATCTCAGTTCACACCCAAAATTTGGATACGCTATGTGGACGACACATTCGTCATAATAAAAAATGATCAGCTGAACGAATTCTACAAGCACATCAACTCAATATTCCCGACAATCCAATTCACAATGGAGAAATACCCGATACATCAGCTTCCTGGACATCTACATCGAAAGAAGTAATGACGCCACCCTGACTACTAGTGTTTACCGTAAAGAATGCTATGCAGACAAGATATTACACTTCGCCAGCAACCACCCGATATCTCATAAACGGAGCTGTGTTAAAACTCTATTCAGAAGAGTCCACACCCATTGTAATACGAAGGAAACAAAAATGAAAGAGAGACGCTATCTCTTCCACCTTTTCACTTCAAACGGATACGCGAAAACATTCATTAATCGAAGCCTACACAGAAGACGCCAAAAAACTCAACAAACAATTTACTCGAATCATAACCTCCACCCAACCTGGCACTCACTCCCTTATCACCACAATGTGTCTGAAGGTGCTGCACGCATCCTGGCCAAGTCAAGTGTCAGAATAGCACACAAACCCATGAACAATCTGCGCACAGTCCTCTTTAATGCCAAAAACAAGAAATCGACAGCAGAAACACTAAACGCAGTATACAGCATTCCATGCAGTTCGTGCTCAGCGGTATACATAGGACAAACTTCAAAAAGAATCGCAACACGTATACACGAACACCGCAACGCAGTCAGAAGAAAGGACGCACTGTCATTGAGCAAAGCATTAGTAAAGCATACTAAATCAACAGGACATACATTTAATTGGGACGATGTACAAGTAAAATTTAAAGCCAATAATAAAAGTGCTAGAGAGCTGGCTGAATCCTGGTTATCAAATGAGAACGCCATCAACAGACACTTGGACATAAATCCAGCATATACAAACTTAAGAAGAACTTATTCTTAATAAACAAGACTTTACTCCCAACAACCTCGCCCAAACACACGGACCTAGCCACGCCCCCCCTCCCCCTGTAAGGTATTGCTATATATTGCCTTTGATTCTTGTAAGTCTAAGCATTATCCTCTGATGAAGACCCCTGGTAGGGGTTGAAAGCTCAGGAATAAAAACTACTTTATGATACGTGATTCATTTTCTCCCTTTGTGGATCTCCAACTGCTAATATGCAAACCGTATCACAGACCTTCTCTTCCATATATATATATATATATATATATATATATATATATATATATATATATATATATATATATATATATATATATAAGACAAATACCACTGAGTCACTCATCACGAAATCTCCCAAAACATGAGGACTTGGGACTTGAAATTTGGAATGTAGGTTACCCTTGGCCCATAGGTGCTCGGTAAGAAACGTTTTTAAAACTTTCGTGGTCCAAGCGCGAAATTTCGTATAGTTTTTTAGACCCGTTTGTATGTCAGTCCGCTTTTCACGATAGAACTACTTAACGGATTTAGATCGGGCTTTTTTCTTTAATTTGCTTGAACATTCTGTTTATTTTGCGACTTCCCTCATCGCGCTAAGTATCATAGTTCATTTGCGGTACCGATTTATTAGTGCGAATCCGAGTGAGACTCATCGGGCTGTGGGGCTCTCCTCACTCACGCGTCTGCCTCGATGCGTAACCTTAACTCCGGTTAGTTAGCAAACGAGAGAACTACTTAACGGATTGAGATCTTTTATTTATCTATAATTTTCTTCAACATTCCGCTTGATTTTGCGACTTCTCTCATTGCGCTAAGAATCATAGTTAGCTTGCAGGAGCGATATATCCATGCTATTTAGAGACAGAGGCTGCGGGCCGAGGGGAGGGAGAAGAGTGACGTGAGGAGTAGAGAGCGGGGCGGGGCCCTCCTCCCTGTCCTCTTACAACATGGGCGGAGCCACGGGGGACGGCTAGTGTTTCCATAAACCTTCCCAATTTGTTTATCTTCATACAGTCATCTGCTAGGATATTCAGACATAGACAGGGTTGCCTCAGAAAATCCCCACTGAACAAAAATTGTATATAGTAAAATGTAAAATACCACCTTTAATGAATAAAATGTGTAAATGTCAGCTGAATATTTGAATCGCGTGCGCTTGTGTCGTCGTACGTTTGTTGCGAGGAGTACTATTGTGATTATTTTGTGATAGTTCTCTTCTATATATGTGCTTATTTACGTATATGATTAGATTATAAATGTTTATATATCTATAATTATAATTTAATTAAAATTATCTCATTTTTTTTTATCTTTCTTAGTTCCCTAACTTCTTTTTCTTTCGGTCGCTCGAAGTGGCGACTTTCCCGAACTGTGATTTTGGCAATCTGGCAACCCTGAACACAGAAGACACAACGGTCTTTCCTCATCTTGTGCCAGAGCAAGACAGACTTTGTCATATTTTGTTGACTTCGGTGTTGAGTGACTGCCTTTGCCTGACTGATTTGTCTCAGAAGCGTCACCGGTCCATGTTTTACTTCACGTTTGTTTTAGTGTTCCTATATTGAAACACGTAAATTCAACTTTCCACTATACATTTTAGCACATCCCTAACCTGGTACTTATTTATTTTTTTCTCGACCCCCAGAGGGTCGAGCCACACACTTTGAGAATCACTGCGTTAAAACATAATATGAAACGTTCGACCCGTCACAAATAAAACTGAGTTATGTTTGTCCGCTTTTTCTAGGAAATTTGCCGAAGCCCAGCAGCAGGGCTGGTTTCGTTCCTTGTTTGTACACAAGGTGGATCCCAGGACAAACGCCCACTCTAGCTTGCTCTCCAAGAAGGAAACCACTGGACTGTATAAGATTCAATGTAAGAGCCCTGTTTGAATCATTCAGTATGAAGGCAGCAGGCAGAGTAGGAAACTTGGGCAATTATTGCACTGGGGGGCACACAAAAATGCATACCCAGTCAGAAGCAGGACTGCCATGGAAGGCTTTTTGGGTGGGCATACTTCGCTTGAATTGGCAAGCATCATGATGGAGTAAATAGTAACCAGAGTTTGGTATATTATAATAGGGCAGCTTAGCCATTGTGGCAAGGCTTGTTATTCAATATAAAATTGGCAGAGCAGGCCTCAGAGAATAAACACTTGGATTTCTCTTTTCAGTTCATAACGTCAAGCCGGAGTGTCTGGATGCCTACAACAGCCTCTCGTGAGTGACATTTTTCATATTTTTTTTTTAACTTACTCTCAACTTGATCTTGTTGAATAGGATGGACACACTTGTCCGGCTCAATGGCACAATGTTCAGTGGTTCAAATTGCAATGTATAAACTCTTGGTTAGTGTGGCAGCAATAGTGTGAGACTGACGCCCTGGATTGTTTGGACCACTTTCAACTGAATGGTCTCCAGACTGCCTGATCTTGCTTTTTGGCCCAGTCTCGATATGATGAAAGGCTTCCTAGTTTCCTTTTGAAATGCGCTGTCTTCTGTATCTCCTAACACCCCAAGTCCACTGCTCTTCTCTCCCAACCACTGAACTTCATTCCATATGCAGAATGAGAAACCAATTGGCATTGACTCTTGGTCACTTATATGTAAGGGAAGGTGCTTATTAATATATAGTGGACTCGTAAAGTACTCAGACCCCTTTATTCCATCCATTTTCTAACCCGCTGAATCCGAATACAAGGTCACGGGGGTCTGCTGGAGCCAATTCCAGCCAACACAGGGCACAAGGCAGGAACCAATCCTGGGCAGGGTGCCAACCCACCGCAGGACACACACAAACACACCAAGCACACACTAGGGTCAATTTAGAATCGCCAATCCACCTAACCTGCATGTCTTTGGATTGTGGGAGGAAACCGGAGCGCCCGGAGGAAACCCACGCAGACACGTGGAGAACATGCAAACTCCACGCAGGGAGGACCCAGGAAGCGAATCCGGGTCTCCTAACTGCGAGGCAGCAGCGCTACCACTGCGCCACCATGCCGCCCTCTTCACTTTATTGTGTTGTAGATTTCATTTTAGATGAGAAATTTGCCATTTTTGTCCATCAGTCTATACTCTCTAACCTATAATGACAATGTGAAAACATGTTTTCAGAAAGGTTGGCAAATTTATCAAAAATTTATCAAAATCAGATCCTTTGCTGTGGTGCAACAAATTGTGGTCTGGTGCGTCCTGTTTGCTTTAATTCTCCTTCAGATGTGTTTAGAACTTGACCAGAGTCCGCCTCTGGCCAGCTGCACTGACTGGACATCACACTGCATGTCAGGAGAAGCCATAAGTCCAAGGAGTTCCCTATAGACCTCCACGATCAAACTGTGGTGAGGCACAGATCAGGGTAAGGGGATGAAACCATTTCTGAAGCCTTGAGTGTGCACAGGAGCAGAGTGGCCTTGATAATTGTGAAATGGAAGAAGTTTGGATCTACCAGGACTCTTCCTAGAGGTGGTTGTCAGAACCCAATGGTCACTCTAACAGAGCTTTGGAAGTTCTCTGCCGAGGAGGGAGAACTTGTCAGAGGGACAACCATTTTAGCAACACTAAATGGATCAGGCGTTTATGGAACAGCGGCTGGACAGGAGCCATTCTTAAGAAGGACCCGGAGAGCATGAGGGGACAAAAAATTCTGTAGTATGACAAGACAAAAATTGAACTGTGTGGGCAAAACTCCTGTTTTTATGTCTGGTGAAGACCAGGCATAGCTCATCTCCTGTCTAATACAATCCCTATGGTGAAGCATGGTGGTGGCAACATCACGTTATGGGAGTACAGGGACAGGGAGACTGGTTAGAATCGAGGAAAGGGTGACTGCAGCCAAATACAAAGAGGTCTTTGAAGAGGAAAACCTGCATCAGGGTGCACGTGATATCAGACTTGGGGGGCACAGGTCAACTTGCAATATGCCAACAACCTGAAGCATACAGCCAGGACAATGTGGAGGGGCTTTGGGCCAAGTGTCTGAATGGCCCCACTGTAGCCCAGACTTAAACTCCAGGAGCAGGGACAGAAATGAGGGAGTGATGAATGTAGCGAGGTCCTTGAAGAAAACCTGCTCCAGGGTGCACAGACCACCTTCCAACACCACAATGAACCGAAGCATACAGCCAAGACAACAGCGGACTGTCCTTGAGTGGCCCCGCCAAAGCCCACATTTATACCTCCTAGAACGTCGGTGGAGATCCCTGAGGAGAGAAGTTTAGCGATGCTTCCCATCCAAGAGGATCTGCCAGGAAGAATGAGATAAACTGGCCAAATGCAGGTGTGCAAAGGGCGTCAAGACTTACCCAGGGGCTTCTGCAAAGTACGGAATTGAGGGTCTGAATACTTATATGAAAGGAGAGATATCAGTTTTTTGATGTTTAAAGAAATTGCAAACCTGTTTTACTTTGTCATTATGGGGTTTTGACTGCAGATTGGGGAGCAAAAAAAGACAAACGTATCCATTTAAAATGAAATCGACAACACAATAAAGTGTGCAGAACGCTGAAGGGGTCTGAACGCTACAAACACTGACTGGTCTTGTCTTCGTTTGGTCAGTCAGAAAATGGACAGATAATAGTAAGTGTTACTTTAGTCAGCTTTTTCTGGCTTTGCTCCATGCTGCTGATGACACCTCACCTACAAAGGTCTTTTTAAAGACCTTGTGGCACCATATGTGGCTTATTAGGGCGGGTAAACACCAGGCCTCTAAACCTCCATGTGCTTGTACGACTTTCACTACACTCTTTAAGTTGCAGTGCTTCACTTGGGGGTCCTTATTAGTGATGTGGACCGAAGGGGCGATCGCGAGTCATCCTGAAACCCAAGCACCGATAAGGAAAGCCAAAGTACAACAAGAATGGGGTTTATTAAATGGATAGAAATATTTATAGCAAGGGGGGCAATAAAGCTTACATGAAGGGTAACCAACACAATCGCAGCCCCTGAGGGATGGCCGCTCTACTTACCTACTGTATAGTAAAGGCTTCACTGCCCACCTTCCAAACTCTACACTTTGACACCATGCTGGCCTTACATACTCCTACCAGATGACCCTTTGTCCAACATTAGTGAAGATCTCATCTGGCCGCCAGAAGGTGCTTTTAAACACAATAGCACACTTCCTACACCCTGGACAATGTCATAAGGCCTGGTGGGCATGCAGGTGGACCTCCCACCTAAGCACACCAGGTCATCCTGTGTATGTCTGACACCATTGAGTTGTACTGATGAGGACCAAACTGGCTGCCCTCCCACTATGCTGAAGGAGCTACCAGACATGTTGGCCTATGCAGTACATTGAGGAAGCCCTTATAATGTATCGGGGTCATGAAAATCATTTGTGCACCCCCTGCTGGTCACAAAAGGTGCCAGGGTTTTATTCATAATCCATCCATTTTCTAACCCGCTGAATACAGGGTCACGGGGGTCTGCTGGAGCCAACACAGGGCACAAGGCAGGAACCAATCCTGGGCATGGGTGCCAACCCACCGCAGGACACACACAAACACACCCACACACCAAGCACACACTAGGGCCAATTTTAGAATCGCCAATCCACCTAACCTGCATGTCTTTGGATTGTGGAAGGAAACCCACGCAGACAACATGCAAACTCCACGCAGGGAGGACCCGGGAAGCGAACCCGGGTCTCCTAACTGCGAGGCAGCAGTGCTACCACTGCGCCACCGTACCACCCTTTATTCATAATCATAATTATTAAATTTATTTAATGTCTACTGTATACTCTAACTGGTGGACATGTGATTATGTATAACCTCTAAAGTATTTGTCATTTTTTGTGAACGTTTGCACACTTTGTGTTTGCTTGATGGACTGAATGGTTTCCTCTCATTTATCATACGTCTAAAGTTTTTCTGTTGATTCAACAGTCGAAACAGTCACCAGTGACCTTTGCAGTTTCATTGAAATGTACTGTATCGTCGTCTTTACCTCAAGTGTGACCCTGAATTGGATGTAAGCAGGTACAGACAATTGATGGGATAGTTTTGTTTTTTTTTAAAATCACAGACAGATAGACATTTAAGGCAAATTCGTTTTTTTAGGTGAAGAAGCTAAGCTATTCCTACTCGCTAATAACGGCACCAGAAAGTAATTAGCAAATGCAAGAAAGAATTTCGCAGTGACAATAATGACCCTGTAAATCTATAAAGTTACAGCAGATTGTGATGGATTCAGATTTTGTATGGAATCTGAAGTAGTGCCCTTCAAAAACATAAGTAAAATAAAACTAAATAAGTGAATCCTTTCTATGAATTTAGTTCATGTAGTCAAGCTTTGTTTCACATAAATCTTTTAACTTTTCTTTCACGTGCTTCCAGTAGTGGCCACAAGGTGGCAGCATAAACACACTTCCATGAGTCCATTTTTCATAATGCGGCTCTCTCTTGAGTTCTTTAGAGTTGACGGCGTGTGAGAGCCTATCCTGCCAGCCTCTTCGTAGTACAGTATATGTGGCATTGTCCTTGAATCCCAGAGCAAGTCTTTAAAAATCTTGGTGGAAGGACATTGTCTTTCAGGGAGGTGTTGGCTTTGTGCAGATTGAACTAACACAGATGGGCAGGGATGAGCCCCACTTGAGTGCCACGAAATAAGGAAGGAACCAACTGTGCATAAGGGTGCCTGTCCACCTTACACATCAGGACAATTTACAGGGAGCAAATTACACAACACACACCCTACTGGAAAGTGGGGGGAAAACCTACACTGACACAGAGAGAGAACGTGCAGCCTCCACACAGACAGTGCCAGGGCCAGGAATTGACACCACATCCATAAAGGGTAGGGCACTTGGCACATCCGATGCTAATCTTAATATAGCCAAATGTTGGGGGGCAGCCACAGCTGCACAGTCTGCTGAAATTATCCATGGCATTGCCAAAAATGAACTGCTGGGCATTGATGCCTAATGCACCTCCACCGCTAGTAATTGGCCAACTGCAGGATCATCAACTGGGAACCACACCTCGCTGATGTTTCACCCTTTAATCCCAGTATATCTCAGAACAGTAGGCATGTCTCCCTATTGCCATATTGATAATAACATCAATTGATGTCACTGTTTCATGACATGAAGCCATCCTGTAGGGAGAAACTCCAACATGCTCTGCTCGCAAGCCTAAACTGTTTGCCAGGTAGCACTATTGTTGTACAGACAGACCTGTCGGAGGATTTGGAGGCGGGGTTTAAAAAGGTCAGCTGGATTGTGAGAGTGAAGGTGGAGTTATATTTGACTAGACTCCTCCCCCTTTTCGGGAAGCAGTCTTTCCATTCTCGCCGCGACGCTCCCCAGAAGCCGGGCATATCGTTTGCGAAGACATTCCTCTGCACTTCCTAAGTGGACAAAAAGGCAAGCTCTATTTCTTTATACTTTATTTGTCAATTTTCACCTAAAGCTACTTCATCTCTTTTAACACTGCAGAGGACAAAGAATCAACTTTATTTAACTGCTGGTAATGCCAGTGAGGCAGTGTGGCCAAGGCTTTGGACTTCAAACCCTGAGGTTATGAGCTCAAATCCTGCTACTGGCAGTGTGTGACCACTTGACCTATCGGTGCCCCAATTGGAAAGTCACTTTGGATAAATGCATCAGGGAAACATGTAAATAATAAAATAAGTAAAGTTTGCAGGCAGTATGGTGTAGAGGTTAAGGATTTGGTCTTCTAATGTTGTGTGTTCAAATCCCAGTACTGACACCTGGTGACCACTGAATGAGCCTGTGCTCCAGCATGAATGAGCCTGTTCTCCAACTGGAAAAACAAAAGCAGTGTAACCAACCGTGTCTCAAAAGTTGCAACATGAGAAGTAAACTAAAGTCATGGCACCACCTGTAGCCACCGGAATCTTCCACACGGCCCCATTAAAAGCCACTGTTTCAGCATACGGCGCTACCCACCACCCTCACACTAGATAACAGGAATCGATAAAGTGAGAGGGTGCCATCCTCACGTGGGCACATGAATCAATTAAATGATTTGCTAGACATTTGCTTCTTCATGAAAGAAGGAGCCGGTGCTAGAGAAGAATATACTGGACACATAAGGAGGCAGAGGCCCCCTTGGGAGTGAATGAGACAGCCACAAGGGGTAGTGTTGAGGTCGATGGGGTCTTTGCAAATCAGCAACAAATGAAAGTTGGCTAAACGGGTTTGTCCTTCCAACTGTGCTGCCCTTTTCATCCTGTGATGTATTAATACAAAATGTCACTAGATGGGCTCTTTTCAACCAGCCAGCACTCACTTATTGAGTTCTTTTTAAGTTTTGAAATCCCCAACTGAAATGTTTGCTATATATATAGGAAGGTGGTGAAGCAGTTAGTGCTGCCTTACAGTTTCTTGTGTTCAAGTCTGTGTGGAGTTTGCTTGTTCTCCCCTTATCTGCATGGAGTTGCCTCTTAATTTCCCTAAGGAAGTGCTGGTTATGTTGGAAGTTCCAACTTGGTCCCCTTGGGATTAATAAAGTATCTATCTATCTATCTATCTATCTATCTATCTATCTATCTATCTATCTATCTATCTATCTATCTATCTATCTATCTATCTATCTATCTATCTATATGTGTGAGTGGGCTCTCTAATGGGGCAAATAGACTTTGGCTCCCAGTGACCCTTAGGCCACATTTTTTGTAATGTGATCAGATTCCAATTTTTGCAATTGGTGTAAATCATCTTTAAAACCCTAAGATGTCTGATTTTTTTAAAATCACGTGCAGGCCACTTTCAAACGTGGTACTGAGTTCCACTTCAATTCCTCCCCGCACCCCATATCTGATAAATTTTTAAATCAGATCGTCCCTCAACAATGTGTCTTGAGTACATGTGTCTGTATCATGTAGGGTAGGAGGTTCTGTCTGGGGGTTCTCTCTCTTCTCTCTCCTTCCATTGCTGTTATTTGTTTGTCTCATCAGTGAGGTGGTTGATCTCAAAATGAACTGTGAGATGACAGATCATAAGATGCCATAGGGAACATCATGTAGCAGGCCATGTTGATCTGGTCTTTGCTCAGAAGCTGGAAACGATGAGATGACAGTTGAAAGAGGCGGATCCACAAATAAGCAGAATTAACACAGGCCATTGCCACTCCTGGCGATCCACAGGCTGATAGCTATGAGAATAAGAACTTGAGCAGAAGTACCATCAAGACCAAGCATGGCTACGTCCTGAACACTCATTAAATGTATCCATTCACTTTCCTAACCCACTTAATCTGAGATCAGAGTCGTGAGGGTCTGCAGCATTGGGCTGACTTTCCCAAGTGTGTGCCTGCTGCACCGAGGCACCTGCTCAAGTGACATCCTTTCAGTGCTTGAGCCCAGGTGGCAAGATGCACCTGTCCCCAAAAAAGACCATCAGCTTTCTCTTTTTTTGGACTGCAGGGCAGAGGTTCAACAGCGGCTGCACCGAGCAGAGGACTACCCTTGTGAGATTCTGGGTAGCTGGAACACCTGGTATGGAGAGCAGGATCAGGCGGGTAAGTGATTGATCGTCCTTTGTGTGACTACTGTGGGCAAGGGTGGTAGTAGTAAGTCAGCCCAGAGATATTATTCTGTTTTGTGCCGTGGTCGCAAAAGTAAAATGATGTCCTACATGAAAGCCAGCCAAGCAGCCTCAGACGTGCTGCCCGCTTACCCGAATCACATGACTTTCTGATGCCCAGTCTATCAGTGAATTCTGGGAAAGCGGTTGAATGCTTTTCATCGGTTGTGCTAATGTGTTGGTCATGTTTTGCCATCTTTTGAGTTTTGGCATTATTTGGTTTTAGAGTTTGGTGCGATGTGGGGGGTCTACCAATCCATGAAGCTGGAACCCCCCCATCACGAAAATATGTATTCATGCAAACAAATGACGCATTTAAATAAGTGGTGTAGCGTTGTGAATCTGAAAGAAATAAACAGTGCACTTGAATATGGGCTGAGTTTGTAAATAATTGTCTTGTTTAATAAGCTCACCAAAATGTAACACATTCCAAATTTTAACAGCAGAATTGTAAGATGTAAGGAAACCCAAAGCTAAATCTTTAAACAGGAGAAAAGGAAAAAAAAAAATCCCTTAAAACAACCAGAGTCTTGGATTTATGATATTAAGTGTTCACATTGATGTGTGGTGTAAAGTGAAAAGAGGGGATGCAGGCTAAACAGATAAAGGCGCCCGGTGGGCGTGATATCCCTAAATCTATAGGGATATCCTAAATCCCTAAATCTTACAGCTTCTCGTTTAGACGCCATTGTGTTTTGGTTGAAGGGTCCGTGAATATTGATGAGTTAGTTACCTTAGATTAGCAAAACCCACTGAAATACAGTAGTCATGATTTTTTGCAGTATAATTTCATCCACTAGATGGCAGCAGAATACCGTCCTAAGAGTTATTCAGGTTTTACATTGTAAAGTGGATGTCCTCCTGAGTGGTTTAACCTTAATAAGATAGAATTCCAAGCCTGAGTCAAACTCGGGGTTAACACCAAGGAGATTACTACAGAATATCAAACTCCTTAACTACGTGTATGAATGTTTTTTTTAGTTGTTCGTTTAATCTGTACAAGTAAATATTTAGGACATGCAGGTCTAGGGGAGAGCCATATAGGGAGGACCCCAAGTGGACCAGAGATTAGCCTGGTGGTGTGGCTGCGGACTATTTACCTGTGCAGTATTAAGAATCTCACTCGTCTGGAGTTCATACCACGAGCCCCACTTGGTGGTACCCTCTTAAGTGTAATTGGGTCTCCGTTTTCCTCTTTGCAGTGCACCTATGGCGATATTCTGGAGGTTACCCAGCCTTAATGGAGTGTCTGAACAAGCTCCGGAAGGATAAGGTACTCCGTCATGTCATTCTCTGTCCCCTGACTTAGTTTTCTTGAGCCTGTAGATATGAACAGCTTGTAAACCCCTCATAATGGTCGCTCATCTGCTTCCCTGCACCACCTTTTTCATCACAAATCTTTCAGGCACTTTCTTATGGGTGACAAATGCTCTGGTGTCTTCTTTCACTTAACGCTGTTCAACTGCAGTTTTCCAGTTGTATCCATGTGTAGGAGTACCTGGAGTACCGCAAGGAGCGCAGCAAGATGCTCAACTCCCGCAAGAATCAGCTGCTTCTGGAGTTCAGCTTCTGGAATGAGCCAGCGCCCCGCCATGGGCCCAACATCTACGAGTTGCGCACATACCACCTGAAGGTAAGTAGGGGGTCCTTAAATGGGGGGGGGGGTCACACATGGTGATAACCAAGCTGCATTGCCCACCCAACATCCTCCCATGGCTACTGGCTTGCTGTTTTCTTTGTTTTTGGTGCTGATCCTTTTTCATTTTGCCTTTCAGCCTGGCACTATGATTGAGTGGGGAAACAACTGGTGAGTTCAATTTGAGCTTCAGTTCCATTCGTTGCACAGTACATGATAAGCTTTCATCAAGGTACACCACATGCCCGTTTCCTGCAGATCTCGAGTCGAGGATGAGCTTCTGCAACCTTATTCTGGAAATGAACCTGTGCCTGTAGTTCAAGTTGAGATGTACGATCAGACATGCAGATTACAGTGTAATTAACACTGGCATTTCTGTCCATCATGGGCCATACACACAAGTATGCAAGTATTACTGGTCCAGGCAGTCTGATCTCACTCTATAACCCACTGTTCACATGTGTGAACTTCCTACTGTGCAGTAGAGAGTCCCCTGCTCTGGAGTGCACCTTGATATGAAGTAGAGGATTGACTCTGCGCTTTCTAATATGGAGTTGAGAGTTTACATCTGTGTGCTCTGTTCTGGAATATGGATGGCCTTCATACTGATCTGGAGTAGCGGATACACTCTAGCTTCCTTTGTTCAGGAGTAATACTGTAGTCATTGGTCTAGAGTAGACAATACACATCTGCACCTCCCAATGTGGAATAGGGGTTTCGTACCTGTGCCCCCTGTTCTGCAGTGCAGTCTGATCTGGAGTACAAGGAACACTCTGGTTCATTTTGTTCTGGAGTAGAGATAATCTGCTCTGTAGCTTGGTCTAGACTATAGGGTATCCACTGGTGACCTTTGTTCTGGAGAGATAGGTACACTCCATTACCCACTATTCTAGTGTTGTGAATACACATCTTCACTTTCTAATATGTCTTCTGCCTGCTGTTCTGGAATAGAGGATATAAATCTCTGCAGCCTGATCATGTGCCCTTTGTTATACACCATAGCATGCAAATATTCACTTTCTGGAGAAGACGAGTCACTCCACTAACTTGTTCTGGAATAGAGGATATGCATTTCTGCATGTTTTGAAGTAGGGGGTGCACTCCTTTATCCACTGAATACATGTATGCGCTTTCTGATGTGGAGTAGGGGTTCCACTCCTATGCCCCCTGTCCTGGAGTCGAGGATATGCAACCGTGTATGCTAATCTGGAGTACAGGGCACCCTCCAGTTCGCTTTGTATCCTGGAGTGGTCTATTAGCAAATGTTCTGGAGTAGTATGTGCTTTCTAATTAAAAAGTTAGAGGCTTTGCTCCCCTGTTCCCTGTTCTGGAGTATTGGATATTTGTCTCTGCTGCCTCCGCTGGAGTGGAGAGTATGTTTCAGAGCCCCTCGTTCCGGGAGGCTGGGAATACCTGTTTACACCTTATTTATTATTTTTCTTTTGAGTAGTGGATACACATGCTTTCTAATTTGGAGTAGTGGGTTTACTTTTTCACTGCCTGTTCTAGGTAAAGGCTTGTTTTAGTACTTTCTAAGGCATACAGACAGACGGACAGAATACATTTCTGCCCTCTCTGTTCAAGAGTAAGGAGCGGAGTTCTGAAACTCCTGCTTCTGAAGTAGGTGGTAAAATTGTGTGTTCTTGACTAAAGGAAGGATCCAGAAGTCATTTTCTGCACTAGACATTATCCATCTGTACTTCGTTATCTTCAGTACCCAGTACACTCCTCTGTGCCTGATCCTATACAAAACGGTAAAATGTAGTGTTCCCTGTTTTGGACTGTAGCTCATTGCTCTGTACTATAGAATAAGATCTTCCTCCATGCTCCAATGTAATTTGTGCTTCCTAATCCTGAGTAGAAGGAATACTGTACTACTCTTTTTATGTTCAGTTGTAATTAATATAATCATATGCCCCTGGTTTTGAGAGTACATGGTAAGATTCAGTGCTGTTGGATTTAAAACTGGAGGAAATGAGATCCTGTGTCCCATTTCTGGATCAGAGGTTATCCATCTTTCCTTCAAAGTCTGGAGTGGAGTGAATACTCCTGTTTTACAACAGAAGACAAGATCCAGTGACCTCATTTGCGGACAAAAGAGTATATCCTCTTAGGATCCAGAGAACAGCCTTGGGGTCTATAGTTAAAAAAAAGAACAGCAGAATATTTACTCAAGAGACACCAGGTGGGGTTGATACGGATTTCTTCTGTTTGCAGGGCTCGGGCCATCAAACACCGTCAGGAGAACAATGAAGCTGTAGGGGGCTTCTTCACTCAGATTGGGGACCTGTATGTCGTTCATCACCTCTGGGGTCAGTGTTATAACAATCAAAATGTCTGCAAACCTGCACAGGAAATATAGGCTTGAGATCCATCTCTCTGTAGGTCACCATCTAATGATGAGAAACCTTTGAGCACTGACAGCCATATCTGTTTCTTCAATGAAACTATATAGCATCTACTGTATGTCTAGATCTATCTATCTATCTATCTATCTATCTATCTATCTATCTATCTATCTATCTATCTATCTATCTATCTATCTATCTATCTATCTATCTATCTATCTATCTATCTATCTATCTATCTTATCCTGCCTACTATACTAAAATCTATCTATCTATCTATCTATCTATCTATCTATCTATCTATCTATCTATCTTGCAAAGTTGACTGACTAATTCACTCATTCATCAACAAAGATACGATTTCCAATTTAGTTAAAACTGCTCAGGTTTGGCAGCATGGTACATCTCGGGCAGTAGGCATCTGCTAAGGAAGGATATTTCGATATATTAATTTTTACGGATAACCATCCACCTATGGTATAAAAACTAAATACACCAAAATCTCAAAAATGCCTTGACTAATTTGATTGAAATTCTTACGTTGTTAAAAAACGAAAATTAGCTGGTTTTTTTTTTTTTCATCTGTTAATAATCGTCTATCGAGTAGGACATTCTAAACCACTGCATCCCCCTTTTGCGATATGTGCTGACAGTTATCACATGGAGAAATGGGATATTCCAGTTTATGAAAATGAAGGCTGGGTGCAGAAGGGAAGTGAAAGGAGTAAAGTCCGGCGAAATTTGAAGAAGACGTGTTTAGCAAGTGTGCCATAAAGCTGAAGTGCTTGCCAGGTGCTGTGGCTGTAGGAGGAGCCAATTTTGCACAACTGATCTAGTAAGAAAAGTATTTTCTTAATTGCAATGCAGACATGGGGACTACATTTCCCATCAGTCAGTGTGCTGCTCCAGACCTTTCATCAGAGCTCACAAAGTTTAAATAGATGCATCAAAAAAAGCAGCATGTCATCAAAGATAGCAGCTGCTGTATTTTATTTTTTTTTTTTCTTAACTCACATAAATGTTTGGAAATATTTCTTCTGTTGGTTGACCTTAGGTGGAATTCTAATAAACAGATGGCAGGCTAATTGGTGATGACATACACTCTGTCACTTTAGGTTCATGTTAACCTAAAATTAATGGAGTTTTTCTTTTTTTTTCCTTTGTGGGGATTCAGCTTATAAGGACTTGCAGTCCAGAGAGGAGACAAGAAAAGCTGCATGGAGGAAGCCTGGCTGGGATGAGAATGTCTTCTACACAGGTACTGCCCTTTTTATAGACTGTTGGTATTTACAGTTGTCTGTTCGTTATATTAATTTTACAGTGCCTTTTCCTATCTATCTATCTATCATATAGTGCCTTTCATGTCAGTCTATCAATCCATCAATTGGTTTTGACCCCTAAATGGGTTTAGCACATTAGCCATTGGATGGATGAATCTATTTATCCTAAAATGTTCACCTCCTAGTGGCACATGATGCTTTGGTTGTCTCTTTCCATAACTGATTCCAATGAGATTTGCTGCTGGTTGCTGTCACATATTATGCACCTCATGTTTTGTTCTTAGCAATGTTGTATGGGT
Organism: Polypterus senegalus; assembly: GCF_016835505.1. Classification (NCBI taxonomy): domain Eukaryota; kingdom Metazoa; phylum Chordata; class Cladistia; order Polypteriformes; family Polypteridae; genus Polypterus; species Polypterus senegalus. Next base: position 25,129,865 of record NC_053165.1, read on the forward strand.
AAAAATACGTAACATTCATTATCAGCATCTATAAAAATTGTAATACATCCCATAGTTACAATAATAAAAAAAAAAAAAAACATTCTGACTCCATGGTTCTGTTGACATTAGGTTCAGGTTTAGCTTCCTACAAACCCCAAAACTCACCTTGAATGTCTGTTTTGAGTAACACTTCATGAAGGTTTTGGGACTATTCTCCTTGCTTTGCTCTGCCCTTTGTAACTATGGCAGATTAGAGATTTCTGGAAGCACGTATTTTAGCTAACCAGACTAGCAGACCAATAATGATGCAGTGTGCCTCACTGAGCCCAGCTGTGTACTGGGAATATTGTGGCAGGGTGACCATGTCCTTTTACTGACCCCTCTGTTTGTGTCTTGCAGTACCATTGGTACAGAGCATGGAGTGTCGCATCATGATTCCTCTTGAGAATTCGCTCCTGCAGTGAGGAGTGCTGCGGTTACCTGAATTTGCTTCCATCAGTTGTTTGTGCCTCACACTTGCACTCCAAAACTGCTATGACGACCCACTGGACACAAGGCCTAAGGAAGCGTCTCTCACTCTTCACGCATTTCTCCCTGGGTGGCATTTGCGATCGGCCTGACTCTTGGGTAGTAATCTGAGAGACTCATCGGTATGGTAGGACTCAAGCTTGGGAATGAAGCACATTCCAGGCATTTCCACAATCTTGGGGAGACCACCACTGCTTGGTGTGGACTTTGTGGGAGCCACCAAATATCAGCAGGTCTTGGGATACTGAAAACCAAACACAATGTGCTGCTCCTGAGCTCAGGAAAAAGCTAAAGGACAATGGATTGGATACGGACCATGTGACGCCATTCCTGTTGATTTAACAAATGGAAGTAAATCGGCAAGATTCTTTCCAGATTTGCTTTTACAATAAATATTTTTTTTATTCTGAGTCATTGAACAGTGACGGTTCTTCCAGAATTCTATTTGTTTAATAATTGCAGAGAATTTTGACAATATTTCTCTTTAGAGCTTGGGCATAAGTGACATCAATTTTAATGACTGGTTTTAAAGAAAAAGGAATCGATGAATATATAGTTCCTTTCATTATAAACACTATCGCAAAGCCATGAAAATTGTTTATTTTATAGCATCTTCTATAGCTTTACAAGCATTTTACTGTCCAGTTTATTTTTAGTGGACCTTTAATAACCAAGTTAGTGCTGCTTCCTCACAGCTCCATAGTCCTGGTTTCAAATCCAAAAAAAAAAACAAACCTGCTACTCTCTGGGACAACCTTTACCAAGTTTTGAACCCTTGTCTGACAGTTAAAGTGGTAAACCCACTCGCCCACCTAAAAGCCCCACACTACTACCTTCTCAAGAGCCTGTCCACGTTCAGCCGATTCCACAGTCATTGGCTCTATGAGTTGGTTGCAACTTATACCTGTCCCAGGTTCACTTTAGGCCAAGTCTTGAAATGACTTCTGGGGTCATTCCAGCCTGGGACACCAGGCTAAAGCATCCTCTAGCAGCACATGGTTTCCTTGCTTTCCTCAGCCATCTTGTCCCCTTGCTACCTTGTCACTGCTCTACTAGCCTGAGCACATGCACTGCCCTCTGTCGGCCTGGAGGAGATCTGCTACTTTTCCTCAAGCCATGGCCTAAAGAGAATTGGAGTTTTTGGTTACTGCTCGGCAGTCCTTTAGTGCTCAGGTGGCATCTCATTCTCTATTGCCTGTGTGCCCTGTCCTTAACCCCTCCCTGCATCCATTTTGGTGATACGCTGGGTACTGGAAGGCCTGTTCACATTAAATCTTCTGATCCTGTATACATACAGCACAATTCACATTACTCTGCTCTTTGTATTGACCATTCCCCCTGTTGACTAGGCCAATCATCACATTCACATTTTTTTTTTGTTTTTGGAAGTACTCTAGTATGAAACCATTTATCCCATATTTCATATACAGTAACATCTTCTTTATTCAGGCTGGTTGAGGAGAGCTGGTGATAAGGAACTTCATATTACTGTTATCTACATCGCTGATATGTGACTGAAGTAACAGCTCCCTATACCTGAACTTCTAGAACCCTTGGTGCTTGAAACCCCACACACACACACACACACTCACACTGTTTATTTTATCTCCCTGCCTGTTGAACCCAGCATATGGCCTGAAGTAGCTTCAGAGTCTGCTTCTGCAGTTACGAACGTCCATCTCCTTCTGGTGAACTTAGATGTTATTGCAACCCAAGGCACAAGTATAACACTTCAAAATACACCAATACAAAGTGTCTCCCAGCTGCCACTAACTAGTTTGGGCAAATCTCACAGTCATCTGCACATCTTTCATGACCATCCTATTTATCTAACATTTCTGGCATTGCTACTTCTTGGGGGCACTACATAACTGTATAGAGTACACTGCCAGCTACTAGCTGCTCACCCTTATGTATAGATTCCTCTGTCTCCGTTCTAAGAGCTGGACCCTCAAGCAGCTGCCAGCCCACCTTACTACTACTACTACAAAACCTTCAGATAAAGTATGGACATTGCCTGGCCTGTGTGTCTGAGTCTGCACCTCCATCAGACCTGACCAGCTTGGAATTCTGTCACATGGTATATACTGTGTTTATGTGTGAATATATATATATATATATATATATATATATATATATATATATATATATATATATATATATATATATATATATATATATATAGTAATGAGGGGACAACATATTTCAGAGAGCTGGGTGCCTCCATGGTATAGCCCTATTTAACAAGGGTGTCAAATAAGGGACAAAAAGGAAAGAACTGTCTATGATGCAAACAGAAAGCTAACAGCTGCATAACTTCTGACTTTCAACATTGCTGCGGATGCCCTTCATTACTCACACTGACTTCTGGTTTGGTGCCTTCTTATATTGAGTGTGAGAAATGGAAGGGTCAGGGCCTTTGAAAACAGTGGAGAAATTATGTCACTTGTCCTCTGAGTGGTGGTCTTCAGGTCTCAGTCAGTGTGCACCTTGTTAAAGCCCTGAAGGTGTCCCCTAAGTGCTCATATCTGACTATACAGTATCTATAATGTACTATGTACACTGAGTTTGGACTGAAATATAGGGAAATACTGATCATGTACAATTTGTATAAAATATTAATCTACTGTGAGTTCTTTTAGGGTATACTCCTGCTATAACTGTGTAATGTCAATTTGTTAAACCACAGATTGTTTATTTCAATAACTTTACTTACTTTATAATAATGTTTTAGGCAAACAATTTTCAGATTGATTACGATGATTATCTGTCTACTACACCACCTCTATCTAATACAGTGCTTTTCTGTACCTATCTGCTTATTAATAGGGGATTGGAGGTTGAATTTGTAATTTTATAAACTAATCAAATAGACATATTTAAAGAAATGTATGATATAAATGATGTTTAATGTATTACAGAAAATGAATGCCAAGTGCTAAATGCAAGTAGGAAAGTCTAAGCTGTCAATGTTTTATATACTGTACAAACTGGTGTCTTTTTAATATTACTGTAATGGTAATAAAATTGTCATAAAGTTTTGTTTAATATTAAAAAAATAAGATACTATATATGTATGTACTCATTGATTCCCGTCATCCCTGAGTTGGATTAAGCAGATTAGACAATGGATGGCTAGCTCTATTATTTCAAAAGCTTTACGGCCTGGTGGACACAATGCTTTGGCTGTCAGATTCTATAACTAATCACAATGAAAGTTGTTTCTGGTTGCTGTCACCTCGTGTTGTTTTTTCCTGCACATTTCATTTTCCTTTAGCAGTGCTTTTAGGGTGCTGCTGAAAATCTCCTAATAACCTTACATTCTCCAGAATTTTGAATAACCATAATAACAAAATGGACGGATTATCTATTTATCTGCCTATATCTCTAGATGACAAGCATCTGTCCGTCTGTTATACAATAACTGCCGAAGTAATGGGGTTAGGACCCTGATCCTAGTCTTAATCGAAAGCGCATGGCCTGATATGTCCTGGTAATTCAGTTCGTTACAGGTGTGCAGAAAAGTTTATTGTAAGTAAAGCACCGCCCGTGCAAGCCCATCTATTGATAATCCTCCACGACTTGTTACATACGTGTTGAGAAATCATACTCGAGTCTAACTTCTTAAGTGTGTAAACAGGCGGAGAGTTTACAATTCCTGTCTAGTATTAATGTAAATTATAATAATAATAACAACACATTAGGCCCCCAATTCCCCCTGCCAAAATTAGATTCAGGTTGAGCATCCCACAAAAACACCGACGCTCACCCTCACTCTGCTAGTAAAACTCCATTATGGAAATTTTTAAGTTTCTGGGTTTTTCCTTACGTCCATGTCACCTCACTGTGCCACTGGCCAGTCTGAACGGCATCACATCACCACAGCCCACGAAAACAGACAGCCACTGTGATGCGATTATAATGATAATATAAAAAACAAAATGTACTAGGGAAAAAGTGCAACATGCGAATGCTTTAAATAAAGTAAAAACAATTTGCGGGCAATATTGGTAAAATATGTGTTAACTGAAGTAAGAGTTCACAGCCTGGTGAAGTGGATATGCGCGGTCTTAGCGCCGGCACACTCCCGTGTACTACTGCGCACGCGTACCTTCTGATCCCTTTAAGTCAAGGAGGCGTGGCGCTCTGGGGGCAAGTCCAGCATTGTCTATTGCAGTTCGCTCGCCCGGGTAAATGTCGTCGCCCCCAGCACATGACTGCTCGGAGTTGCCGACAGTTGAACGAGGGAAGCTTGTTTGGAGTGGCGACTTGTTAGCAAGTGAATGAAATGGATCTTCACATCTTGGATTATCGACTGAGAGTGACCAGCATCAACACGGCCGGCTTGCCCCGCTACACGCATGCACTCATTAAGTTGGTCTTCCTGAGGAACCGGACGAGGTGAGGCGTCTTCGTCAAAACCGGCTTGACCGCGAGTTCGTGGTGGGGTGGCGGTTGCCTGCTGCTGCGTGTTGCAGAGTCCGACCGAGCGAGGCCTCCTGGTTGGAAAGCGTGAGAGTTCGGCTAGAAAAGGCGCTTCCTGGCCGCAGCGTGTCTGGGCATGACGAGGCAAATGCAAAACGTGCTGAAAAAGCGGAGAACCGGGGGTTTGAAGGAGGATAAGTACAAAAATGGGGTCCTGCAATGTGTACACAGACCCATCAATAAGAGGGTGTAAAGTGAAGGCAGATAAATAAATAACAGCATGAGGACTGTGACCACGCTGCGCCACCAGGCTTTTAAACTTTACTGTTATCATTCAGGGGACGCGCCTTCCCTTTCATTTTGCCGATGTTGTTAAAAAGTTGTTAAAAAAACTGCATTCCTCATCGTTTCTACGTTAGTTTTGTATGCATTTAGAGGTGTCAGTCATAACCGGTTAAAAGTGTGGACTCTGGCACCCATCCTGTTACCAGTACTGGGGAGTGATTGCAGTTGTGGATAGGTGGTCTGTTTTTGGCACATTAGTATGGCACGACTAGCATTAGACTTGGCAGAAAGTTGGATGCTGCCCTCATCAGAGACCATCGTGGCAAATGCTGCCCATGATTCTACAGTTAGCCAGTGTGCTGCAGAGACCACTATGCTGTGTAATGTCACCTCCCATCATGCAGATCACGTTATAATTGACACATTGGGGTATTGGCAATATTTGTTTCAGGGCTGTAATACACTTTTCTATTATATATAGGGTAATAATTGGTGCTAAACTTTAGCCTAGGAATATGAGCTTCTTTTCAGTCACACTTGGTGATGAATCTTGGTGTCATTTTTGATTCCTTCTTTTCTTATTCTACCCACATTGACCATGTTAAGAAACTTATTTCCTCTTCTGTATCATATGCCCTGTTTGCTCATTTCTTTTCTTTTCTAATGCTGAGAAACTTCTCTACACTTTTAACTGCATCAACTACTGTATCTCCTTACTGGCAGATGCTCCTTCTTACCTTTTTTCACAGCTCCAGTTGGTTCCATACACAGACTCTCAGCGGTGGGTACATAACACACTTCCCACTCCACCCTCTCCTGGCTCCTTGTGTCTTACAGGATTGAATATAAAACTCTGTTAATAACCTATAAAGCTTTACGTGGCCTCCTTCATCACTACACGCCTGTCTGCTCACTAAGGTCCACCAATGCTGCCAGTCTCATTGTGCCCCGAACTTAACTGCACTGTATGGATGACTGAGCCTTCAGTTCCATTGCTCCCAGACTTTGGAACAACCTCTCTAAATTTAATGAGAAGAGTTGGCTCAATTCATTCTTTTAAACAGCCAAATTAAAAATTAATTTGTTCAGGAAGGCATTTAACTTGCTCTTATGGGGTACCTTTACACTTAAGGGACATTCTGACCCTTCTTTAAGTTCTGTCCAGATGTTTAGAATGATTAGCATTTACATCACAAATTATGTTATTTGTTCAGGGTTTTCTTATAGTGTTTTGTATTTTTATTCTGGTTTATTGGGTCTTATTCTAGTTCAAAGCACCGTGTTTCCTGTATTATCTTTATTTAGTGTTTTATGTGGATTTTATTTGAATCCAATGTCATATGCCCTGTTGTTTGTTTAAAGTTTCTCTGAAGCACCTTGAGCATGAAGGTTCTACAGTATATTAATAAATATTACTTTATATTCAGTGTCACTGCTTTTATTATTACTTGTCTATGTAAAAGCTCTTTGAGTAGCAAGAAAAGTGTTACATTAATGTAAAGATTTGTGATATTTGGTGGATGCATTTATCCAATGTCGCTTACAACATTTGAGATCTAATTGGTTACATTTGTTGGTTTTCCAAGTGGATCACAGGCAGCAGAAGTGACTTGCAAGGTTCACTTTCAGTTGAGCCTCAGTCTTCTGATAGATGACCTCGCATTATCCACAAGCCTCATTTGGTAAATTGAAGAATTCATACTGAATTCTGTGATGGTGAGCGGCCCAGGTCCCTGCGAGATCTGAACCTACAACATGCGGGTTTGAAGTCCAAAGCCTTAACTACTACATCACGTTGCCTGTCTAAAGTAATTACATTTCCTGTTTGTGTCTGCCTGTCTACCCTTATTTTCTTGGGGTTATACAATTGGATAGAATTATGTGGAGTATGCCGTCACCCCTGAATGCAAAACACGTGGGTATAATTCTGATTGGTAACAAGAGTGCAACTCCCCACCTCTTATTTTGTATACAGTGTGATTGTAAAATGAATTGAACATTTTCAAAAATTAGTCACTTAGTAACTAATACAAACATTAAGCATCCACCAAACTGTAGAGTTACCGATGATATTTTTCAGGCATTTGAGGTTATTAAGGAATGCATTGTGGCTGCCATGCCAGGTATGGTAGAGAAGGTCCGAGATGACTTGGACTACAGGATTGACAAGGGGTGCATATTGAGCAATTGTAAGGTTAGGAAGAAATGTGCAAGTTCCTTTACAAATCGTTTTAGGCTGCATCTTCGTATACATTTTTGAAAGTGTGCAATTCCTTTTAACTCTTGTAGTTGGGTGGTCGGGGGTCTGGTTCCTGCCTTGTTGCCATACCCCCCATGCTGCTTAGATTGGTTCATTGCACCAATGAGTTCATTAAATGAATGTGTGGCAGGGTGGGCAGTGCAGTGTTCAGATGGTTTTACAGAAGAGCTGCCTGGAGCTTTTTAGGAAATGTGTCTGTTTGTTTTAAGAGCTCCCTTTTTAGTTATATTTGCTAGTTATCTGGAGGGTACTGAGCTGGTTGTACTATTTACATCTTTGGCTTGCGCTTTTGGAATACCTTCACATAAATGATTTACAGCTTGTATGATTTCATCATGTTTGTGCACAGTTGGCAACAGTTTATAAATTACTTGGAATAGAGGCACCAGTTATATACAGAAATACTAAAGAAATTTGCAGCCCTGCAGTCTTAAAATGAAATGTTACAAAAGGCTAGATGTAAACAACAGGCGGAGAGTTTACAGTTGCTTACAAGTGTACACGCTTGGACCGGATTATGATTTCTGAACGTGTGTAGTGTGTCCAGTGGTATTATCAATAGATGGGCTTGTGGGGTCCGTCTTAACCTACATTAAAATGTACTTCTTACCAGTAAAGTGGTCATAAGCTTTCAATGAAGACCAAGAACAAAGATCTAGCCACATTAGTTTACGAGTAATCACGTAACAGATTGGCATCACAATTAACTAATTACATAAAAAATGTGAAATGACTAATCCAGTATCACTGGGATCTGTACAGAGCAATTAAACAATTGCAGGACTCTTTAAGAAGAAAGCTGGCTGCTTTCCTGCTGGTTGTTTATTATTGGACAAAACAGAGTTAAACTGGCAGGACCGGAGAGCTGCACTTGAAGCAATTTTTAGTAAATCCCTGGAAATCCTTCCTTTGTTATATACTTGGTTTTTAAACTGCAAATATAATCGGCAGCATGGAGATTGTCCCCAAACATCTGGACACAACTGGGAGTGCAGATGCCAGCCTACTTCTCGAATAGAGGGCCTGCTCTGATTGATGATGGGTTTTTCCTGTGGATGACTTGTTGTTGCGGTTTCTTGAATGTGTGCAGGTGTATTGCGACTAGTAGGGTTTTTATTTTTGCCCGGCTATATGCGTATGTGTGTATAATAAATAAATATATGTAAAATACTAATTCTACTTCTTAACTCGACTGTGCTAATTGGACTTGCTTGTTAACATCGCAGTTGTTACACGTGTGTACAGTATTGCTGACTTTTATTTGCTTTACTTTCCTAAGGGCTTGTACTGCATGAGTATGGCTTTTTATTTCCGTATTTCATTCAAAGTAGTACTTTTAAGTAAACAGCATTCATTGCACGTAGAGGCAAATAATGTCTGAGATACTCCTGCAGCATTTCTGCTGCTGAGTGAGTGTGTTATTTATTATTAATAAGTATCTCCTAGAGAGTGTACTGAGAGATTTGTGTGTTTTTTTTGTCAGATTGTATAATACATTATCTCTTGACTTAAAGTCAGGAGAAAAGCTTGATGAACTGTTTCATCATCAGCTTGTTCTACATTCGTCACCTAAAGAACCAGAGATTATTTTTTAGCAGCTTTTGTATCATATTTCACTTGATCTTAAGTATTTGGGAATAGCAAGCTTATGGTGACATTGAGAAGAAGAAAAGAAAAGCATTCCTGTGCAAATAGTGGGGATGATTATCCTTTTTGTGAACTTCACATGTGCTGTTCAAATGCCTTGTTACCGACTCTTCTGTAATTGCTAGCTAGCTGACGGTATGACTCATTTTACCAAAGCAGCGGGATGTGTGTTTGCTGTTTATTATTGGACTTAATTCTTGGGTGCTTCTGTTTTATTTCCCTTTGGTCTGACAGACCTCCCAGTCTCTAATTCACTTAAATGCTTGTGTGGAGTGCTAGTTGTGACATATTGGGGCTTTGCATTTAAGCTATTCCAGAGGGATGACGGCAGGTTTTGTGTCTCAATGTTTTAATGAGAATTTTTCTTTTCTTTTTCTTCACAACTGCTCTTTGATATCTGAAACATAACTGATTTCATTTTAAAATAGGGTTAATAACATGTTGAGGGCTTATAGAATATCCTTGCAAGTTTCAATGTTTGGCAACGGCATATTATCTAAGAGTGTTACCCCATTTTCTTTTCTGTTGGTGATTGGTTGACCCAGTTATGAAGCTTGGATTATGTCTTCGGTGTTTGTGATGTGAAATTCTGCTGAAACAATGGCGCCTGTAAGAGGTAAACAATGAGGTGGTTGATGTTGCTCTGTTGTGACATGGCAGAGTGATTGTGCTTTCCTTTTAAAGCATTGTTTTAAGTAGAGCATGTCCCAGACTACAGCCAAATTATTCTGTAGTCTTCATCTTATATGATTCAAATAACAGTGGGGTGCCAAAAAAGATTTTTATTTATTTTTTTTTTAACTAGTTTGCCCTTTTATGCTTCTTTCTCTTGTTTGTTGTCGTCTTCTCCTTCTCCGTCTGTTTATGCACAGTAAAGACGGTGGCTGCAATGGACTTTTATCTGATTTTTTTTTTTTGTAGTCTTCTGCATAATAATAATAATAATGTTATTTCATATATGTGTTGCAAAACCCAAGATAGAAAGAATTAAACAAAACAAAAATGTGAGTGTATATAATAGGCTATACCTCCAATAAAACCTCTTAAATGGCAATGTGATTCTCACATTAGTTTATCCAAAATAACCTTTTATTATGTTTTTAAATTACAATTAAAGATGTACATTGTTTTACTTTTTTATTTTTTAATTGGTTGAAGCTACTCAGAATGTCAGATCCACATTCAGTTTGTTTGTGGACCACTTTGATATGTAGTCTGTCTAGCCTTGTTCAGCTCGCTTGTCATTTTGCTCTCATTGCCACAGAATATGGTGTTTTAAGGTATGCACTTGTCACACATTGTCATTTTGCTTTTGCAGTTTTCCTCCAGTTGTTTTGGATGAAAACAAATACAGTCACGTGAAAAACTGAGTACACTCCATTAAATGTTTTTCCTTTTTTAACATATTCGGACATATTAAGATTTGATATTCATTTAAACAGTGTCTATAAATAGACGATTCGTTGTAATACATTAATTTATTTGGATGATGCCTTTATCCAAAGTGACTTGCAACATTTGAGATGCAATTACTTATATTTCTTTTTTCCAATTTGACTACAGGCGGGTGAAATGACTTGCTCAGGGTTACATAGTGTCAGTGGTGGGATTTGAACCCCACAATCTCAGGGTTTGAAGTCCATGGTCTTAACCACTGCACTACACTTCCTGACTAAGAATAGAATAGTAATAGCAATAGAATAAACATCAACCCACACTTACAGTTTTTATTCTATTGAATAGCTTAAATAAACACAAATTAAGGCTTTCACATGTGAAAAAAGCAGGTTCACCCCTTGTGCAAATGATTAGAACTTCATTAGAGAGGATCTTGCCTTATTTAAATGTTAGACATTTAATTTGGTTTGCTCTTTGTTAGTAAAGTGTATTATCGCCATGTTCAGATGTAAAGAGCTCCCTGTGAACTTTAGAAAGAAGGTTAAAGCATCTGGGAAGGGATTTAAAAAGGTCTCCAAACAACTGAAAATTAACCATTTGACTGTCTGGAAGATCATTCCAAGAGGAGAAGATCTCAGGCAACTGCCATCTTGTCCATGCTAGGCCACCACGGAAAGTTTAACGAGAGAGCAGAACACAAGTTACTGGAAGCTTTCTTTAAAAACTTCAGAATTTCATCATGGGACCTACAGGTAGCTCTTGCCACTGTTGATGCCAAAGTGCACGAGTCTACCATTAGAAAGAGGTTGTGCAAATTAGGGTTGCCTAGGAAGCTTGCCAGAAGGAGACCTTTGCCTGGGTGTTAATGGGCAATCTTTAGTTTTTTTTCTCAATTACAAGGACCAGGAATTCCACAACAATATTCTCTGGACAGATGAGACAAAGATGGAGTTTTTGCTATAGTATTAGAAGATATGTTTTGAGAAAACCAAAGATAGTATTTGACTTGAAGAACCTGATACCAACTATAAAGCATAGTGCTGGAAATGTTATGGTTTGGGGCTGCTTTGGTGCAGCAGGACCTGGGAAGCTCACCATCCTAGAATTCGGTATGAATTCTTCATTGTACCAAATGGTGCTTGAGGACCTTGCAATGCAACATTGACCTTAAACATACCACTGATGCCAACAGCAAATGGTTGAAAAGAAGGAAATAGAAGTTTCTGTAATCACAAAGGCAAAGCCCGTAGCTACATTCCATCAAGATGCTGTGGAGGATTTGAAGCTGGCTGGGCACATGACAACCCTGAAACATGACACAGCGGAAAGAATTCCACATGGAGGTCTGGAAGTTTTCTCCCAGGCAATATCAGAGACTGCTAGACAGTTATAGGAAACGCCTACTTGACGAGGCAACAAACACCAGCTATTAGAACCAAGGGGGACTTGCTTTTTCACATACAGAAATTACATCTGTTTATATTTTAGTTGATTAAATTATTTGAAAGTGATATTTCTGTTTTTTCATTTGCATCACCTTTATCTGAAGATATTGTTTAAATGAAGACCAAATCTTGATATGTCCACATGGGTTTTTTTTTTTTAAACACTTCATGGGGTGTGTATGTTGGTTTTTTTATTTTTGGATAGGATTTTGTGAAAAATAAGGACCATAGGGATAACAGTCTAAAGCTCTGTAGTGTCAGAATTCATTGAAGATCTTTGGCAAGGATTCAAAATTTCTGTTCATCACCATTCCCCTAATTATGATCTGAAATGTTTCAAGTAAAGAGGATCAAATTTGTGAGGTAAGGTGGTGGTTGTTATTGTTCTCACTAAACATGGTGCTGGTGAGTGGTGAATTGTGTCAAATTGAATAGCACATGCAAATAAGAATTTGGCTGTACTCTGTATGTGTCACCTTAATGGTCCTAGAAACCTTACTTGCAACCTCAGACCTTCCAGAAATACCTTCAAGATATGAGTAAGTGTAGTGAGGCAAGACATGGAGAAAATATGGGAATGCAGTTTCACAAATTTGTGATCAGATGGTCTAATTCTCAAAACCAGCATGGCTGGTAGGACAACTTATGGAAATATCCACCTGTGACATAAAGGATAATTTAATTTTATCCCCTTGCTTGAAGTTATATTGAGACAGAAAAATGAACTGCTAGAGCAGTAAAGAATATTAATGTATCCACAGTAGTAAATTCGATCGACTCCTTGACAAATAGGTTGGAGTGAATTTTATGTTTCCGGTTTTGGTAAATAAGTCACTTTGGTAAATAAGAACCACTTTGATATCCTTTATTTCAGCCCTCTGGTGATGTGGATATGGTAGACTGTTCCTGCAGTAATGACCATGTGTCTGTTTTTGAGCTTTGGAATCAAAGAAGTGTTATTTATATGAACAGTTAATATGTTTTCTATTATTGAGTAAGTGTAAGGGACAGATATTCATGGATTTTGGTTCTATTTATTTCTACAAACACTCTGCTTCTGTGTGGTCTGCTTTTCCTAACTATCACAGTGGGTGGCTAACAATCCACAGTATTTATCTACATACCTTTCATTTTTTGCACAGGGACTGTTCATAGCTGGTGCATTGTGACCAGGTCACTCAGCTGCTAGGGAATGGTCTTTGGTTAGCTGAGTTTTCCATGAAGTCAAGGGAGAACACAGTTGGTTTGGTGAGTTGTTTAATTTTAGCATGCTCAACCAGAAACGGAGCATGGCAGAATAGATGAATAGTTGCTCCACAACCAAATTTCAGTCTCTGTACAGGCTTGTAGTTAAAGTTTGCCTGGCACAACATCAGCTTTCTTGTTTTTCTGTATTTTATGGTAATCGCAAACAGGACAATTTAATACTGGAATTTTATTAGTTCATGTTTGTTTTGGTAGTTTTAACGGTTGTTTACAAAGATGGAGTTTCAAAATAAAAGTACAAACAATGTCCAAAAAATGCTGCAAGCCTTTGTGCAACTGAGATTAAGGCGGTTTGGTTTCAACTGCATGCCACTGTCTTAGAACGACTAGATAACTCCACTGCTGTGGAGGCATTCATCAAGTATGTGTGCTTGTGGACCAAATGCAAGTCCAAAGTAGCTCTGATACTAATTGTGAATTTGAAGTAAAATTTACTGTGTATATCTGAAATAGATGTTTGTCATACTAAACCCATATGTTGGAGTTGGCTCTGAAGTAGGCATCAATTATGGGATTATTGGAGTCACTGAAAGTGTACTGAATTTCAGTTTCACGCTGCAGGCTGTAATATAAAAATGAGTATTGTGGACTTCTGAAGGGGGATGTTGGGTAAGCCTTGATTGAGAGTGGAAGTGCAGCACAACACAATGGAGAATGAAAGGGTTGTTGCTTAAATCCAGTTTGGTCAGCTTTTCTTCATTATTTAGGCACTATGAGTTGTCCACCTTGAGCTAAGAGTGCAAATTGGACATGACGGCGTCCCTGGGGTCAACCCAGCAAGGAGTTCCCAAAGTTCTAGGACCCAGTCAGACCATCCATCCATCCATTATCCAACCCACAATATCCTAACTGCAGGGTCACGGGGGTCTGCTGGAGTCAATCCCAGGAAACAAACCCCGGGCAGGGCACCAGCCCACCACAGGGCACCCATTCAGACCAAAAAGGACAAATTCTCAAGTAATAAGAGCAGAGATATTGATAAAGAGGCCTTGTGGATGATGGATGGAACAGCTAGCAATAATAACAGGGTCACCATTTAAAAACACACACAAACCTTTGCTTTCTTTCCTTAACCCATTCTACAAATATACTCAAGCAACGATGGGTACTTCAGCTAATATATTAAAAAAAAAAAATCCATAATGGAATCACCACAGCTTTTAAACCCAAATTTAACAGGTTAGGGTACTAAAAAGGTAACCTGCTGATTCACGATTGAGTCTAATTACAAATGGAGGAGACTGAGTTGAAGTTGAAGGTTTTGTATACTGACTCCACTGCTATGGCTGAAGCTCAGAATGAACTCTTATTCAGTGAGTTATTGTTGTATATATGAAACACACACACACACACAGGTATAATAAAGCACACTTCCACTGAAAAGTCCAGCATGTTATACATTTTATATAAAATATAATTGTCGCTGCCTGTTCAAGAATTTGTTCTCTGACATCAGAAGTAGTTGGACTCTAACTTGATGCCTTCTCACCGAACGACATGAAAGGAGTTTTCCTTTAGCTCAACTGCATATGTTGAAGGCCGGGTTTTGCGGCTATGAAACAGGGAGCTGTAGGACCTTGAGTAATTTCTTGCCACTGACATTTGAGGGTGGCGGGTTTTGCAAAGCTGTTGAAGAGAGTGTGATGCTATGTAATACAATATCCTCTCCCATTTGCGGTAGTAATCAGAGGTCCATTTAGTCACTCCTTTACAGCTGAACAAGGAGAAGCACACAGTTGTGTGCAGTTTGTTGTCAGTGACATGATCATATAACACAATGCGTAAAATGCATTTTCTTTTTTCTGTTTGCCATACAGTATATACAAGAAACTCCTTTTTATATTATGGTTTACTTTTGTGGATCCTAATCAATGGGATTAACTAGGGTTCTTTGTGATGTGTCAGCATTTTATAATATTTAAATTTATGCTTGAAAACCTTTCTTGTGTCTCTTAATTGACTCGTGTCCAGCATAATTGTGTTGTATCTGTATAGTTTATCTTCTGTAAAATATTTTTTTTTCTTTTGTACTCCTACTCTCCAAATCCCAGCCACCCCCCTTTTTAATTTACCCTTGGTGTTTGAAAGCATTTAAGTTATGGAGTTAATTTTATTCAGTTGTCTCCTTTGCTCAACAGTTGTTTTACTTGTTGAAACCTAAGGGTTGTAGTTCCACTGAAACTTACGGAGGGTGTTTTTATTTTTCTGTTTGTGTGAGTTAGTGCTTTTAAATATATCATGTGCAGCAGTTTAGTTTTAAAGGACAGAGTGCACGCTATTCCAGTTATATTTATGGTGTATGTATTAAGTACAATCCATTTATTGCTAAGCATTAGTGATAAGCAAACCCTTCTGAGTTTCCTTCGCCTTCAATTCAGTGAAATCGAGGAAATGTTCAGGAACTGTGCAAACTGCATTCAAGTTAATGGGGGAGAATTGGACCACAATGGTACAATGGTGTTTTAAGTGTCCTTGAGGGCTAAAACTGAGAAAAGCACTATATAAATGTAATGAATTATTATTATTATTATTATTAAGGAAGCATCTACCAACTATGGTGGACTGATTATTCTGGACTAAAAATGTGACTTGAGCTGTTTCGAAGCAGTGCTAACCACTGTGCTACCATGCCTCTATCAACAAAAGACACAGGCGGAACAATAACCACAAACAAAATGCAACATATTTCCACAAACTAGCAGTTATGTGAAGGGGGGTGGGGTTTAGCGGGGTGAGAAGATCATTACGCTCACAGAGTTCCAATCTTGGGGTGCACATTAGCCGTGTGTCAGCCTGGGACTGGCTCATTCCATTGTTTGAAGTCATGGTCCTGAGTGTAGCTGCATTTTTTGTACATGATCTCGGTGCAAATGATTTGCACTTTTTTTCCTTCCATGAAGAATACAGAAATGCCTTGAACACAGCAATACATTTTTCCTTATTTCAGAGGGTTGCATGTGTCTTTTGTATCATAGCTGTAGCACACAGCTAATTATGTATGTAAATTAGCCACATGGCACTGTTTTTTTTTCTTTTTCTAGGAAATGGGTATTGGTGTTCTGTCTAGTGGCAGTACTCCTAATATTCTCATACTGCCAAGCATTTGTGTCCTCTAAATGCATTCGGGGGGAGGCTGGAGTGCTGATTGGATCTTGATGTCATGGATACCAGAAGCAGATTGGCAGTGATCTTTAAGTATACATGCATGAAGGTTTTGAGCATAGCTACTACAGCCCTTTGATGTTACACTAGCCCTGCAAAGCATATTTGGGTACTAGAGGGGAAAAAATGTTTATCTAAACTGGGTACAAGGAGAATTCTCCCCCCCCAAAAAATATATTTGGTGAACAATGTCACTAGCAAATATAGCATATACATTGCAGAAAACACTTTGCAAATTTCACCAGTCAGCACCTATTGAGCACAGATGTGCAGCAGTTTAGAAAGGGCTGCCAGTAGGCACAAGTGGTTATCATCACTTCAGGAGATATTAGAAGCTGAATTTAGGTGACATCTGAGCAGGCTACAAGTTATGAGTAACTGAAAATCTTAACTTTAAAAATGTACTGATCTGCTCTCTGCCTCTTTACTTGTTCACTTCAGTCTACTAACTTTATTTTTCTGTTATGCTGTGAATGTTATTGAGGTTCTCCAATTCATACAAAATTGTGTATAGCTTTCTAGGTTTATGTTTGTTTGAATTATCTCAAACTACATTCTTAATAAAGAATTACTGATTTACATTTATTTGCTTGGCAGACGCTTCTATCTAAAAGACTTACAAAACAGGTAATAATTGAGTAACATTAGTCTAGAGCCTGTTTGTTCAGCAAGTGTCGTAGGACAGGTAACAAAAGTTGATTGCCACAAGTGAAAAGATTCAATAACCAATACATTTACAATTGTAGATTAACAATCAATAAATCAATTAAACTTAAATTAAAGACAATTGTTTTCCCCCAATCAATTAAATATTCACAGTCTAGATGGGTTTTCAATTGCTTTTTTTGATTTGTGTTTTTTATTTTAAGATGTGGCAGAAATATTCAGAAGCAGTATTATTGTTATGGGAGAGTCAGTATGTGATGGAATTCCAGTTTTATTGAGTAACCCCTTCCCACGTTGTCTTAAATACTCTGGACGACAGCCCAGTCCAACGGATTAGTTGATGGCTGCTGTTTGAATTTTACATCTTCACATTACTTAATTTGCATCTCAGCTGGAGGATGTAAAGATATTTCAATAACAGTGTGAGTATGCTTAGAATAAAGCTCTAGCAAAACCTTGTTGTAGATTTTCTAAACATGTACTATGAGATGAAATATTTTGTCATCTTTAATTGTTTGAAGATTTGGTTGTAAAAGATCACAGAAGTGGCATTAGATTGATATAGAACTGGAAAGACCCCGGGAAAACCCAGGAGCTGATTCCTGTGCAAGCTGCCATTTAACCTTGTTAAACTGACTGTCCTAGGCAGAGAGAGTTGCTTGCATGCTGGTGTTGATAGCTGGCGACTACCAAAGAGTTGCATGCCCCCTCCTGCCTCTCTAAATCGAGCCAAACCAAGAGAGGGAGAGCTTATGATATCCTGGGATGAAATCTGTATTTTCCTTTCATTTTGAAACATGGGTAGCTTAAGGGAGAATTGGTGACATTCTGTATGTGAGAAAAGGGTCACCATGATATAACAGGAGATCAATATGTATTGACATTTTACAGGTGGGCTATCTCAAAGACACTGGGACATCCAGAGCCTCTAGAGGAAGCTCTAGCCTTGTGTTGACAACAGCTGATGTGAGATGACCCTGATCCCAAAAATCATTTCTAAGGTTTAAACTGAAAGTGACACCAGAGGTGTTTTTTCAAAGCAACTTGCTGTGTTACCCGTCTACCCATTTCTTAGGAGAATGACCTTGGTTATAGTGGCAAATATATCAGAAGTACTAACTAACTAATTAAGTACTTTTCTGTATGCGATTTTTTTTTTTTTTTTTTAAGTTTTATTTATATAAATATATATGTATGTATATAATAGTTTGTGTTTTTTTTTAACTGTTGGTTAATACTATTAGTTTGTTGGCGCTCTTTACTCCTGAATATGCTATACAGGTGCCGGTCATAAAATTAGAATATCATGACAAAGTTGATTTATTTCAGTAATTCCATTCAAAAAGTGAAACTTGTATATTAGATTCATTCATTACACACAGACTGATATATTTCAAATGTGTTTTTTTTTTTTTATTTTTTTATTAATTTTATTACAATCCATACAAAGCAATCAAGTTTTTACAAAAAGAATTGAGTTAAGAACAGATCGATCCCCACCCCTGAGAGAGAGCAAGCCAAACAGCGTAAAATTTAAGGCTTGTAAACATACCTAAATGAAAAAGTGCCAAAAGTGTAGTGAATGCAATCACAATTTGTTTGTCTTTCTCCACTTTAAGCCCCTCTGGAAGAACACCAAACACAGCTGTTAATGGGTTAGGAGGGATTGTGAGTCCAAGGCTGTCTGAGAGGTAATTCAAAATTTTTGTCCAGAATAATGTTAATTTAGAGCAGGCCCAGAACATGTGACCTAGTGAGGCTGGGACTTGATTGCAGCGTTCGCAGGTTGGATCGTGCCTTGGAAACATTTTGGAGAGTTTTAGTCGAGACAGATGTGCTCGATATATAATTTTGAGTTGTATAATTGTATGCTTTGCGCATATGGAGCTCAAGTGAATTCTCTGCATTGCTACTTTGTATTTCAAATGTTTATTTCTTTTAATTTTGATGATTATAACTGACAACTAATGAAAATCCCAAATTCAGTATCTCGGAAAATTAGAATATCAATTAAGACCAATGCACAAAAAGGATTTTTAGAAATGTTGGCCAACTGAAAGATATGAACATGAAAAGTATGAGCATGTACAGCACTCAATATTTAGTTGGGGCTCCTTTGGCCTGGATTACTGCAGCAATGCAGCGTGGCATGGAGTCAATCAGTCTGTGGCACTGCTCAGGTGTTATGAGAGCCCATGTTGCTCTGATAGTGGCCTTCAGCTCTTCTGAATTGTTGGGTCTGGCATATTGCATCTTCCTCTTCACAATACCCCATAGATTCTCTATGGGGTTAAGATCAGGCGAGTTTGCTGGCCAATCAAGAATAGGGATACCATGGTCCTTAAACCAGGTACTGGTAGTTTTGGCACTTTGTGCAGGTGCCAGGTCCTGTTGGAAAATGAAATCTGCATCTCCATAAAGTTCGTCAGCAGCAGGAAGCATGAAGTGCTCTAAAACTTCCTGGTAGACGGCTGCGTTGACCTTGGACCTCAGAAAACACAATGGACCAACACCAGCAGATGACATGGCACCCCAAACCATCACTGACTGGAAACTTTACACTGGACCTCAAGCAACGTGGATTCTGTGCCTCTCCTCTCTTCCTCCAGACTCTGGGACCTTGATTTCCAAAGGAAATGCAAAATTTACTTTCATCAGAGAACATAACTTTGGACCACTCGGCAGTAGTCCAGTCCTTTTTGTCTTTAGCCCAGGCGAGACGCTTCTGACGCTGTCTCTTGTTCAAGAGTGGCTTGACACAAGGAATGCGACAGCTGAAACCCATGTCTTGCATACGTCTGTGTGTGGTGGTTCTTGAAGCACTGACTCCAGCTGCAGTCCACTCTTTGTGAATCTCCCCCACAGTTTTGAATGGGTTTTGTTTCACAATCCTCTCCAGGGTGCGGTTATCCCTATTGCTTGTACACTTTTTCTACCACATCTTGTCCTTCCCTTCGCCTCTCTATTAATGTGCTTGGACACAGAGCTCTGTGAACAGCCAGCCTCTTGAGCAATAACCTTTTGTGTCTTGCCCTCCTTGGGCAAGGTGTCAATGGTCGTCTTTTGGACAACTGTCAAGTCAGCAGTCTTCCCCATGATTGTGTAGCCTACAGAACTAGACTGAGAGACCATTTAAAGGCTTTTGCAGGTGTTTTGAGTTAATCAGCTGATTAGAGTGTGGCACCAGGTGTCTTCAATATTGAACCTTTTCACAATATTCTAATTTTCCGAGATACTGAATTTGGGACTTTCATTAGTTGTCAGTTATAATCATCAAAATTAACAGAAATAAACATTTGAAATACATCAGTCTGTGTGTAATGAATGCATCTAATATACAAGTTTCACTTTTTGAATGGAATTACTGAAATAAATCAACTTTGTCATGATATTCTAATTTTATAACTGGCACCTGTATATAGTTAAAACTTTCCTGCTGTAGACCAATTCATGCTTTTCCTAGTGACTGACATTGACTTTTGTTGATGGTCATTGAAGAACAATTTTGCCAGAAAGTATTATTTTGAATGTAAGCAGGTAATTAGTAGGAATAATAGGATTGAGCAGTATAGATGTTTAGATGTGAGTAAATGCTTGCTTGGAGGGCTCCGTCCTGCATGGTTAAATATCTTTGAACATTCACTACACCTGCTGCTCTTAGAGTCTTCTGAATCTGTTGTGGCTTTGGGTCTGCCAGACCTGTTCCTGTCAGTTTCCTTTCGATGGTGTAAGACATTGTACTGTATTCCCTAACACCTTAGCTTCCTTTGTAATTTCTCCAAGGAAAGATATGCACTTTTATAACAGCCTGTCTCTCTTTCTTTAATTGCCATATTTTTTGCCATAATGATTACAATATTGTCCAAATTATTATTCAGTGTGTGTAGCCACATGGTTTGTTCCAACACTGCTTTAATACTGACAGTGGGCTCCTAGCAAGCCAGAAATATATTTTTGTGAGATGACATGAATTTCCATGTCCTTTTGCAACTTTATCTATATTATAACGAGGGGGGCAACACCCCCTTGTGCCTTCGGCGCCCAGCACCCAATTGTGGCCAGTCTGCTGCTTGTGTTGTGAAGAGGGGGGTTGAATGCATCCCAAGGAGACACGGTCGTTCCTCCAAAACCCCTCTTAAACGATGATACAATGGGAAACAGTTTTTTAACCTCCTCTTTGCTCAATCAGCTGCTGGCTGGCTGCCGTGCCGTGTGATCTGCATCTCGCACTGCGCTTCGAATGTTTAAAAGCCTGTACAGTAGCTGTCCTACTCTTTGTATTTTATTTCCGGCCCTGGGCATCGTTAAATTTGTTGACACAAAGTCTCATCTCGCAGGACGCAAGTTCTTGACATTTTAGTTTATAATTTAAAACTGGAATAAGAATCTGAAAATCTAATAACATCACATTACAGTTCTATATATTCTGAAAAGAATGATACCAAACATATGAATGTAGGTTTTAAAATAAGCCCAATTTAAAGTGTGACAAAAATGTCACATAAAATCGTTGCACTTTTAGGCTTTTATATATAGGACTGTGTATTTCAACAATAATGTTTTAAAACTCCAAATAACTTTACAGATCTTCATTGTAAAGGGTTTAAACAATGTTTTCCATGCATGTTCAATTAACCATAATCAATTCATTAACATGCACCTGTGGAATTGTCGTTAAGACCTTAACAGCTTACAGAAAGTAGGCATTTAAGGTCACAGTTCTAAAAACGCAGGACACTAAAGAGACTTGTCTACCGACTGTGAAAAACACCCAAAGAAAGATGCCCAGGGTCCCTGCTCATCTGCGTGAACGTGCATTAGGCATGCTGCAGGGAGGCATGAGGACTGCTGATGTGGCTAGGGCAATAAATTGCCATGTCCGCACTGTGAGACGCCTAAGACAGCGCTACAGGGAGACAGGAAGGACAGCTGATCATCCTCTCAGTGGAAGACCACGTGTAACATCACCTGCACAGGATCGGTACATCCGAATATCACACCTGCGTGACAGGTACAGGATGGCCACAACAACTGCCCGAGTCACACCAGGAACACACAATCCCTCCATCAGTGCTCAGCAGTCCGCAATAGGCTGAGAGAGGCTGGACTGAGGGCTTGTAGGCCTGTTGTAAGGCAGGTCCTTACCAGACATCACCAGCAACAACGCCGCCTATGGGCACAAACCCACCTTCGCTGGACCAGACAGGAGTGGCAAAAAGTGCTCTTCACTGATGAGTCACGGTTTTGTCTCACCAGGGGTGATGGACAGATTCGTGTTTATCGTCGAAGGAATGAGCGTTACACCGAGGCCTGTACCCTGGAGCGGGATCGATTTGGATCGATGGCTAGGGCCATTCTCCCCAGAAATGTCCAGAAACTTGCAGGTGCCTTGGTGGAAGAGTTTTAAACTAAAACTGTTACAGTATAGTGTGGTAATGATTCACGTTGGCAGTGAAGAAATGCCTTGTATTTTGTATGTTGTACATTTTCAATCCATGTAATAAATAGACAAATCTAATTGCAAATGGAGGAGTCGGACTCAGTGGTACCAGAAATAGAGGAGTTGGAGTCGGAGGTTTTGTGTAGCGACTGCACAGCCTTGGCTGCAACATAACAATGTGAAAAAAGTGAAGGGGTCTGAATGCATTTGTGTATGTCATTTAGCTGGGGACATCCTAACATTTCCATGGAGTGCTGCTTATTTGCATTTTATATGGGCATCATTTTGGGACAGGATTTATATTTTAAATGTTATAAAAATGAAGCATTTACTTGTTGGTCATTCATAACTGGGGCTGCATGAGATTATACAGATGTTGGAGACTGAGTGAAAATTCCGTCTTGGTCATTGAATGTTCTGTCATTCCACTTTATTCTAAAACGGTGAGTGTGCCCTTTGAGGAGTTGGCATACCATCAAAGTTTACTGCTTCCTGCTTTGTGCCCAGTGCTAACTTTTAAGGCTCCAACATCTTTAAAGTAAACTGATGGATAAATGAGTGTATTTTTTATTGTGTTTATATATTTTAGTACAAAGGAGCAAATAATGCTATAGTAATGCTAATTGCATGTTCTCTATACCCGTATTGGGGGAAAATTTTTAAATAAAAAAACAAAAGAATAGTTGGATTTTTTTTTCCTTCGATACTATTCAACAGGAAGGCCTTCAAAAACGATCTTTCAGAAAGGATGTGCAGCTTCATCAGGTCAGGAGGCAAAGGAAGCCTGGATGGGTGGAAATTACGATCTCTTGCTGAGTTAGACACTAGAGAGTTCTTTTCTTTTCTCTTTGCAAAAATAGTTCTTGTCACTTAAGCCCCATTCCCTTTGAACCTCCCCCTCTGGCATTTGAAATGAATCTGGGCCTTGAAATAGTGGACTTGTTTTGTATTTTGAGCTGATTCGTATCAGATGTTGTTTTAAATTGATTGTGCCTCTTTGCCAAAAGGCTGTGCATTGGTCCCGTGGTGTGCATTTGCTGACGATGCTTATTCAGTCGGAATTAAATATTTTGGCAGGAACTTTTTTTCTTTTAAAGTTGGGTTTGTGCCCAAACTTATCCTTTTCACTCGGCTGAGAATACATTTTCCTTAGGAGGTAGAGACCACTGCTTTCTCTTTTGCTTTCTAAAGAGTTTTTCATAGGCTTTGTTTGCTTGCATTTTAAATGTGAAGTTCTCATCTAATGAAAGCTTGCCAGAAAACTGTTCACTAAACAATATGCCACTGGACTAATTGGATGTGGAGTGTGAGAAAGCTATAATTTTGTTCTCTCTTATTTAACCTTGTAGTCCACAGTGCATATCTGATTTGTGTCCATGTTGCTGACCTATTTGTTTCTCCATTGGCTTGGTTTTTCCCTTTTTTGATGAACTAGCAGAATCTGAAAGCAAAAGAATGCTGTTGTGAAATCCGCCAAGTTGTACAGTGCTGTAAATGATTCTAAAATATCGTCAATTGATGTGTGCGGTCAGCTGAAAATTAGATCTGGGAGTATGAACAGAAATAAAATCCATCCAAGTTTAAAATGAGTGCTCTTCTCAGTTCACTTGTCCAAACAGGGTATGGAGAGAAAGGCTGGATAAACTGGAGCATTTTGAGGCCACTTTGGAAATGTACCACCTGGCAGCCCAGCTTATGAGAGGAGGCCCTGCCAAGGCTGTCCTATGTACTGTGCAGTTTAGTGAATGGGTGGTCAGACTCTGAAGTCTTCACTAAAGGAAAGACATTTTTTTTGAGGGATATTCATTGTTATATGGCTTTTGCACCCATAACAAAAATCACAAACTGTATTTTGTAGAAAGAAAAAAATAGGCATTAAGTAAAACTTTTTTTTAATTACAAAAATGAGAATTGGGGAGGAAAAATTTGTTTAACACCAATAAATACAATGAATATTGATTGTACAACACACACTGCACAGAAAATACAGCCCAAAGAATTTAGCACGACAGCCTAATTTTGGTGTCTAGAAATCGAAAGCAGGCACTGAAGTTCTTTTGGTGCCAAAAAACCCTTGACTCACTCTTGAGGTTTGTACATCCCTGCTTTCCAGTATAAAGCCTCGATATTAAAGCCATAATAGCTACTTCTGGTTTGTTTGCTGAAGGCAAGAAGAATATGGAGGGGGGCAGCCCCCCTTGGAGGTTCAGTTCATTGACAGTCACCCCATACCAGTGCTAAAACTCTCCCAGTTGAGTGCCCCATTCTCATTCTCATCATATTTTAGCCTAATGAGTATATGCTCAATGTGTTGGTAAGCATTATTGCAAAGTTAGCTTCCAGGCCAAACCTTGGATTACATTCTGGTATTGGGTTGACCCCCTGTGGCAACAGAGCCAAGGAGTCTGTCCATACTTGAGGACATTTCCAAGGTGCATGCCTCAGACCTGCAGCCCTTTTAAAATGTCCAGTATGGCACCCCGTCTTCACTTGATACTTCAGTTTGCTGCCAGCTTTTGGAGGGCTGGTACTGGCCTTCTGCCAGTCAGATATTGCTTCAGTCTGTCATACTGATAAAGCTTTTGCTTGTGACATTGCCCTACCTGCACGTTGTCAAATTATCGTAGCACTCATAAACATACGATGAAGGCCTTTGAGTTTTACTCTCCTCTTGTTTCTTGAAGGAAATCCAAATAGGGTTTCTTAATCTGGAAATCAGATTCCCTCCACAGTTTTTACACACAGTTTGATGGTGAGTGACTAGAGACTAGCAATGAGTGCAAGTTACTAACAGATTGATCAATATCAGCTTGACAGTCTAAAGGAGGAAACCACAGTTTGGGGGGTGGGGTGTAGAGTGTGTGTTTTTTTTTTTTTTAAACTGCAAAGCTTAGTAGGATTGTTTGAGTACCCAGTCTACCTACAGTAAGACACTAAGCACATACTGCACATTGAAATCCATGTGCAGAATGACTTTCAGTTGAAACCAAGTTTTATAGTGTGTGTGAGAAAGCAAAAACTGTTTAGTTTGTGTGCCATTGCCTTTGAGAAAATGTGTCCACTAGATGGTGCTATGCAACAATAAGCAACGGTGGTCCCAATTATGAAGACAACACCAGCGACAGCCGCATTGATCTTGGAGGTAGTCTTAAACCATACATAATGATCCAAAACTTTGTTACAAGTTTTTCTCCTCTTCACAAAAAACAAGGCATTCTGGTATATTGCTGTGAATTGAGGGCCTGAATGTGTCTTTTCAGTTTGTCAACAATGACATCCATGTTTCTTCTTCAGAGTCCTCATGTGATTTCTCTAATTTTTATTTTACACAAGCAGTGTTTAAGCTTGCAGTCCATTTATTTGCTGCTGATGACCGTATACTTTGTTGAGGTGGCTACACTTCAAACAAGACAAGCAAAATCTGAAGCTGCTGTCTACTGTAGTAAAAATCCCCAGTTGTGTCCATGCCACAGTTCAATAAATGCAAGATGGAATTATTTGAAAATAAAACGCTACTCAGTGGTCACTTCAGACGAAGATGAGATTGGACCATGGGAAAGGCGTTTGAATGCCTCCAAATCTCATGTGCCCTAGATAGGCACTGTAAACACGTCAACAATTTAGACTGGATTTATATATATTTTTGAAAAAAGTTTTTTTTTTTTTATGTTTTCTTTCAAATACCAGACAGAGTTCAGAAGCCATTAAGAAGACTAACAGAATATTAGGTTATACTGCTTCCTAATGTGTGGAATCCAACAAGCCCAAGGAGGTTATGCAGAAGTTTTATAACATACCGATGAGGCCTCATCTGGAGTACTGTGTGCAGTTTTGGTCTCCAGGCTACAAAAAGGACATAGCAGAGCTAGAAAAGGGCCAGAGAGGAGCGACTAGGCTGATTCCAGGGCTACAGGGGGTGAATTATGAGGAAAGAGTGAAAGAGCTGAGCCTTTACAGTTTAAGCAAAAGAAGATTAAGAGGTGACATGATTGAAGTGTTTAAAATTATGAAGAGAATTCGAATAGTGGATCGAGACTGTTACTTTAACAATGTAGTTCATCAAGAACACGGGGACAACAGTTAAAAACTTAAGGGTAAATTTCACACAAACATTTGGAAGTCTTTCTTCACACAGAGACCCACAGACACATGGAATAACGGACCAAGTAGTGTGGTGGACAGTTGGACATTAGGGACCTTCAAAGCTTGACTTGATCTTATTTTGGAGGAGTTAAGTGGATAGGACTGGGGGAGCTTAGTTGGGCTGAATGGCCTGTTCGTGTCTAGATTGTTCTGATGTTTCTGCTGAAACGTTGAAGGCTCCCTTTCACTTCGTACTCGATGTGCTGCCAATTGGATCATTTTGTCATTGTACCTCAGTCGCCATTTCCCCCAGTACAATGTTACCCCGAATAGTTTGCAGACGTTATGGTGTTGCAGCAGTGGCTGTGACTACAAGATGCATATTTCAGAAACTGTCTTTGTGAGTGTGGTGTTTGTGGCTGCATTGAGCCATCCAAAGATGATAAACAACAAGATAATATGAAATGAAAAACTATTTTACACCAGCTTGCAGAATGTGATTGGGTAGCAGGATCTGTTTGTTTTGGGTTTGCATTTCTTGCACTTTAAAGTTGGGAATTATGTAGTGTGTTTCATAATAACAGGGCTGGTTGGTATTTATTTTTGTTCAGCATTTAGTCTTTCTGGACATACTGTACTAGTGCACTTTAGATGCTACTGTAGAATGTGTCTATGGAAGTGCTAAATGGTTCTGTTTTTTTTAGGTTCTGACAGTGGTGTTCAAGATGTGTCAATACCACCACAACTAATTCAAAGCAGTAAATGCCATGCATTCATTTGTTTGTGTGATTCATTTTAAGGTGCAAGTTCTTCAGCCTGACTGAGACCCCAGAAAACTACACCGTGGTTCTTGATGAGGAAGGATTTAAAGGTGCAGTAGATTTAAGATTTTATTTAAAAAAAAAAGATAAACGTGGCCCTTTTTGGTTTCTCTTTAAAATTTTGTGGTAAATATTCTGTTGCAGTCAGATTACTTGTGAGTACCTTCTGGTTCAGCTAATCAGTTTCAGTTCAGATATTTATAATGAGGGCAGCCTGGTGGTGGTGTGATTTTGCAGTAGTGAGTGGAGTCAGCAGGTTTCTCATGTCCATGTGGGTTTTTCTCCTGTGTCCAACACACATGCCTGTTTTACCAGTTTGCTTTTAGTTCTTCTTAGTCTTTTAAACACATTTGACATTGCTCAGTCATTTAATTGCCCTTCTAGTATTTAGTCCTGTCATTTGTGATTTTGTATATTTTACTTACATAATATTTATTAAAGAGTTGATGGTAGTCGTGGCACACTCTCGTGACCAATAGTCATGTAGTCAGACATGCCTAGTGACTCAGTCCATCCCAGGGAAACTTGCCGTGGTTATCTTGTATGGGTGGGCTTGTGTGTATGTGTGCCATTGCCAGTATACCTGTGAGTGCTCACCTTGAAATACAATGCCTATAATGCAGCTAAGAGAATTTAGGAGCATGGGTGTTTTGGACCTTGCAAAAAGAAGAGAGGCTCATCTGTGTTTTATGTACCACAACAGAGTGGAAAGGGGGTAAAAAAAAAAAAAAAAGGCTGAGATGCAACTGAACTCTCTTGAAATCTCCTCAAACATTTGTCAAACACTGGTGTGGTCAGGCGGTACGTTATTGACTGCCAAAAAAGGAGGCGAGCTTGTAATACTTAGGAAATATGAAGCTGTGCTAGAAAATCATCATGGAATCGTCTAATTGGACTTCTTGTTTAATCTGACATCCTCAACCAACAAGAGTAGCAACAGCGGTCATTAAGTGACATCCCCTGGACTAGAAGTTGCGTAGTGTGACATTAGCTTTACCTATAAAATGTGCAAGTACTAAGCATCAAATTATCTTTCTGCTTAATGGCACCATTTTATTTCTTTTCCCCCAAAACAGAGCTGCCAGAATCAGAACATTTGCAGGTGGAGAGTGACACATGGCTACCCCTAAATGTGGTCTGCAATGGCAATGCATCCAGTAGTTCCCAAGCTGTGGGAGTCACCAAGATTGCCAAATCTGTTATTACCCCTCTCGCCGAGCAGCACGTTTCGGTGTTTATGCTGTCTACGTACCAGACTGACTACATTCTGGTGAGAACACGTTGTGGTTTTTGTATTAATTACCTTTCTTCTGTTCTCTTGGATGTAGAAGGCTTCTACCACCTGTAGATTGTGTGGCTTGGTACCACTTTTGATTTGTTTTGATTGAAGTGATGAGATTGGAATAAGTAACTGCCGGAATTTCATTGAAATTCTAGATTTAGATTTATGAAACAGTTTAAATTATAACAGCATGACATATTTTAGGGTTTTAAAGGTAGAAGAAAAATAAACTGCTCTTTTTCAAGAGCATATGGATTTTAAACAATAATGAGAAATGTATAATGTCTATCCTTCACTGCCAAAATATCAGTCGCGTGCAGTTTTATTTTGTCAATTCCATAAAAATAAATCATAAAAGTTCATGCTGTGTATGTGTGGAGCCTATTCAGATACAAAGCCGCTGTGGGTGTTATGGCAGCCCTTTATGGGGCAGACATACTTGCACTCATTTGGTTAATATATGACTTAAAAAAACAGATTGGATTATTGGAGAAAAATGGCATGTTCTGAGGAAGATTTAAACTGGGGACTGGGAGTGTGGGTGGGTGGGTGAGTTTTATATTCAAATACCCTACAAAAAGAGACTCAAATAGGAAAATGCAGCAAATGCCTACAATGCCACCATGCTGTCTCCTGCTTGCAATTTGGTGGTAGTTTGAGTGGATTGCTCCAGTTGACATCGTGATGTGATCTTTAACAGGTGCGTGAAAAGGATCTTCCAGTAGTGATTCATACCCTGGAAGAAGAGTTTGCCATTTTCAGAGAAGAGAGAGGAGAGCCACATCCCGTGCATAGTCAGGGCACGGAGAATGGCGTCCAGAAAAATGGAAAGGAAGGTAAGCTTCCTAATGTGTATATGGAGGTGTCGGTAAGGTGGGTGTGTTGTACCACTACGGAGTAGTGTGTCTTTATGTCCTTTGCATGTAATATTATTTGAAGTCGTTTAGCAGAGTGAAACAGGCTTAGTTTCTCTTGATGACTTATCTGAAATCATTTGGTAATTGATTATTGAACGAGAGTGTCCGTTTTTTACTTGTATTAATCAGATTGATGTTATTTTAATGGTAAAGTCCTTTGGTTAAGGAATTGGTACAAGGTCTACCCCAATGGTGAGTCTGCTAGAAAGTACACTCTATAATGAATGGCTTTCATAATGATATGTGTAGCTGATCTGCACACACTTGAGCATATTGGTATGCATTTTTAAATATACCTTTAATATCTAAATTGTCATTTTTACCACATTGTTAAACCAGTCAATTGTATGGTCTTAATTTGCATTTGTTGTTCTGATTTTTTCTGCAAGCTGTAAAGATGAAGGTACATCCTGTATTGAGCCCTCAAAACAGTTTTTGTGTGATGAGCCTGGATCCAGACACCCTGCCCACCATAGCCACTACACTCATCGATGTCCTTTTCTATTCCAACGGGTGAGCGTTATATTATTTTTTTTCCCCCTCTTAGTAGTGTCATATTTTACAAATCATTGCATTTTCCTTTTGAATCATTCTTTTTCATGATGATTGTTTTGGTTCTGTTTATGACTGTTAACAATTTTTAGTGTTCATTTCTCTCCTACAACTAGCAAAAGCCATTTTCGATTCCTGGGCTTTCAGGAATCTCAGGGAGGGAGGCAGAAATAATTCAACTTAAATGACCCA
Source organism: Polypterus senegalus (assembly GCF_016835505.1). Classification (NCBI taxonomy): domain Eukaryota; kingdom Metazoa; phylum Chordata; class Cladistia; order Polypteriformes; family Polypteridae; genus Polypterus; species Polypterus senegalus. The sequence continues at coordinate 25,160,216 of NC_053165.1, forward strand.
CCAGAAGCACACAGACCATTCTGCACTGGAAATTGTGTGTTTGTTACAGGGATATATCGGTAAAAGACAGTTGGGTAGCCATTAGTGCAAGAAAAGACAAAAAGTGCAGTGCCTTCAGAAAATATTGAGACCCCTTCACCTTATACACACTTTATGTTGTAATCTTATGTTAAAATCATGTAAATTATCTTTTCCGTCTTATCAAGCAACACTCAATACCTCAGAATGGAGTTTTTGCAAATGTATTACCAAAAAAAAACCTGAAAATATCCCATTGACACAAGTATTCTCACACTTTACACAGTACTTCTTTGAAACCCTTTTGCACCCTGGTGTCTTCTTGGATCTGATGCGACAAGCTCACACACCTAGATATGGGGATTTTCTGCTGTTCTGCGCTGCAGATCAAGTGCAAGCTTTGGGTGGGCCACTCAAGGACATTCATAAAGTTGTTCCTATGACACTCCTCTGTTGTCTTTCGTTTGTGTTTAAGTTCATTGTCCTGTTGGAAGGTAACCCTTCAGCCCAGTCCTGAGATCCAGAGCACTCTGCAGCACGTTTTCATTAAGGATACCTCTGTGCTTTGCTCTGTTTAACTCTTCCTCAACCCTGACTGGTCACTCAGTCCCTCCCACTGGAAAAACAACCACACAGAATATGATGCTACCACCATCATGCTGCATTAATGTAATGGTATTCCTAAGGAGAGGCTTCTGTCTGGCCAGTCTTATCATAAAGCTGTTGTTGCAGTAACGGTTGACTTTCTGGAAGTTTCCTCCATCTGCACACAAGTTCGATGGCCACTCTGGCTCAGCTCTAGCGGATTTTGGGTCATCTCTCTTAGCAGGTCCCTTCTCCCATAATTGCTCTTTTTGGCCAGGTGGACAGTTTTTCCATTTAAGGATTTTCAGGAACCCCTATAAAAAAAAAAACCTTGCACTGTTCTGTTTAGTGCTGAGGTGTCACCCATTGCATAGCTGCCCTCAGATTCCAGTCCAGGTGGTTTGTCGAGTTGTGGGTGTTGTAACGTGTTGTAGTCAGTATATGTTCCAAACCTGTGCTCTTGGGAACCTTCACAGCTGCAGGATTTTTTTTTTTTTGCAGTCTTCCCCAGATTTTTGCCTCAACATAATCCTGTTTATAAGTCCTGCAGGTAATTCCTTTGACCTCATGTCTTGGCTTTTGCTCAACTTTTGGACATTCTATAGACAAATGAATGCCTTTTCATTTGACCAGTCAATTGAGCTGATCAAGGTGTAGAAACATCTCAATGCTGATCAATGGAATGGGCAGTGCCTGAGCCAGATTTCAAGTCTCATAGTAAATGAACTGAATATATATATATATATATATATATATATTTGTTTTGTTTTATTGAATTTATTTAAAACCTGCTACATTCCATACAATCAACAAAACTAAATTTAATTCAACCCCCACACATGAGAAAGAGAAAAAGGCCAACAGCCAGGGTAAAGGTTTTGAGAGTAGAGGGAAAGGAATCTTTCTCCCCAATATAACACCTTAATCTAAAATATTATTATTGATTAGATCTTGCCAGGTTTTTAAAAAGTTTGGAACAGAGAGAATTTGATTTATTCCAATTTCAAATAGTATACAACATCAGTTACCCACTGAATTAAAAGAGGAGAGTTAGGATTCTTCTAAGTCTACGTGCCAATAGTGAAGTAAAGGCAATTACAGTTTGTTTGTCCTTCTCCACTTTAATCCCATCTGAAAGTCCAGCAAACACAGCTGTGAGTGGATTAGGAGGGATTGTGACACGACCGCTGTGTGAAAGGCATTTAAACTTTTTGCCCAGAATGATGTTAATTTGGTGCAGGCCCAAAACATATGTGGCCCAGTGAAGCTGGAGCTCAATTGCAACGTTCAAAGGTTGGATCTTGCCCTGGAAACAATTTGGACAGTTTTAAATGAAACAGATGTGCTAGAACTGAATACTTTTGTCAATGTGAGAGTTTAGTTTTTTATTTTTGGTAAATTACAAAATTTTTAAAAATCTTGTTTTCACCTTGTCGTTCTATGGTATTGAGTACCACCTGATGAAGGTGAAAATCAATTTAAATGATGTTCGCATTGTGCTACACCGTTTTATTTTTGTGAAAGGGAAAGGGTCCAAAAACTTTGAGTCCAATGTAAACTTCCTCTCCCAAAAAGGAAGTCTGTGCCTTTCCTGTCATCTACTGATATTTTCACTAAAGTTATCTTGTCCACACAAGAACCCCACAGCCTTCCTGATGTGAAGTGGTGGTTGAAGGGGAGTAGTGATGAAACAGCTACCTGTCTGACCTACACAGTTGCTGCTAATGTTATCGGTACCTTCAGGTGTCTCACCAGCATTGTTGTTGTGAGGATCACCCCTTGTCCCTTTTCTTCTTAACTCTTCGTTTTTAAAGTGAACTTTCCCAAAGACCTTTGCAATATGACTTTCCGAGTACATTTATTGTTCTTGAAAAATCTTACGTTTCTTTGATCCAGAAAATACTAATTTTATTGTGATCCTCATTCACTGTGTGCTTGGTAAATCACGTTTCCTTCACCTTCCAAAAGGCTTGTAAGTATTGAATTAAGAAATACAGTGCATCCGTATTCTGTACACGTGTTACAAACATGTGAATATTTTTACATTCTAATATTCCATTTGACTGTACATGCCCTGCAATGAGAAGCGTTGATTAAGCTGGCTCTTTAACTCTTGTGTGAAGCTGTGGACATGCTGTACAATATGCAGCTAGTGCTTTGAAATACTCCACTTTTTTTCAAATTTGGTATGCTTCAATATGGGACAGGACACACAAGGATAACCTACAAAGGAAAAGTGAGAATGAGTTAAGAGAGGACGTTTTATGTAGTACTGTCTATTTAGAGATGCACATTGAATAACATTCTTGTTTTTATATTTGCACTAGTTGTTGTAGCTTTTATTTGTTATGCGTACTCTTTACAGCAGGGTTCAGTTTGTTTACTGCACTGCATGTTGTAACACTGCATGCATTTACTTCCTTGCACTCATTTGTTGGCAAACATCACTTTGGCTTGCCATGGAGATTACCACATTTATTCTTGCGTCCCACTCATGCCTGTATTTGTGCTTTTTATCTTTGTAGCCATTGCATACTTCTCTGTATTCAAAAAAGAAGTGTCAAAAGCATCATAACTCATTCCTGTGTTTGTTTTTCTGTTTTCTTAACCAGTTCTCACCACCCTGTTCATGACTAAGCAGAAGTCTGTCCTGTCACTGTTAATTACAAGACAGGAAACCACCTTGGATGGGAAAATGGTGTTATAATCAGTTTGTTATAATAAGTTTAATGTCACTGTCTCTATGCACACTGCTATTCATACAGGCAGACCAAGTATGGTACACAGGGACTAGGCTGTATTTAGAAACCATCAGCCTAGCAGTTTGGAGAAAGGGACAGACTGCAGTGTGAGCATTGTGCTATTCTTGTTGGAGGTGGGATTTGAGCTTACTGTCCTCCTTTGGAGATTAGAGAGGGGCATTGTACTATTCTTGAGATGAAACTGAATCCTTTACTGTCCTTGTTTGGAGACCAGAGAGGGCCCTGCACGTGGAGAAGACAGTATAAATACATGGAAGAAGCAGTCAAACCCTTTGAAGCTGTCGGGCGGAAGATTAGGTCATCCGTCCGGAAAACCCTTTCAGCGTGGTGATGAAAGATGGCAGACTGCGTAGATCAAGACTCCCACACCTTGATAAAGTCTGTCATAAGCATCCCGTCTGTAACCACGTAAAACCGTCAGTAAAGTAAGCTAAAGTATATCTTTTTCTCACATTTGATCTTTGTTCCACCGTAATCGCGATGGTAGGGATATAACCTTTTCTGTCATATTTCTATATTTTTCGGCTACTCAACATGCCGTAACTTCAAAAGAACACATTTCCGGAGAGCTAATGCCACCTTAGGAAACAAATGGCCCATCACCAAGTATGTGTTCACATTTGGTGTAGAGACTGTTTGGGGATTGGAGGAAACAGGAGTATCTAGAGAATTCCCATGCAGGCACAGGGCATATGCAAATTCCACGTAGGATGTGGCAAGGCTCTGAAAGGAACTGTGGCGCCAAATTAGTGTGTCTGTTGTCTGTATGTTGGAGTAGTGTTTTTTGTTTATTTTAATTACAAAAGTGAATACAAGTACAGATTCAAAATGAATAAATATTTCTACAGTAAGCCTTTTGAAGTTGTCCACACAGCTACAGAGGGGCCATAGATTTTGCCTTTTAGCCTTTTTAAACTCTGGAACTCTTGTGGATGCAGAGTTTCACACTGCATTATAAAACAGCACATCAGAACTATTGTGGAGACAAGAAGGAAAAAACGAATAAATGCTGTGCCACAGTAATTTCAGTCATTTTAATGGAAACACTTTTTAAAACCACATTTGCGTAATGGCAGTAATGACTTTGTGATTAACAAGACCTTCTCATTTAAAGAATCTGCTTTAATTTCTTGCTACTATACAGAGTAATGCAACATTTGCCATAATTAATTGGGCGGAAGGAGAGCACCTCTGTCTGGAAGGAAACTTTACTCATTTTGCATTATGCTGTTCAAGGAACTGTGTGCACGAGCCTACAGAAAGTTTATTAGAATGAACAATAATTTGAATACTCGATGGAAACCCAAGAATACGGCACTTGCAATCCTGGGTTCAAAAAAAAAATGTGTTTATGAGAGAGATAGGAACGCTTAAACGTTATGTAAAGAATTATGTTTGTGAAATCTTTGTTGCCTGTATCGGCTATATACTCTGTCCTGCTCTAGTACGGCAGCTATGGTGATTTAAGACTGCACACCAATAAAGTTGTTTTCTTCAGCTTGTAATGAGCTTTCTTTCAGTTGTGCTGCCAGGCCTGTGTTTTTTTTTTTTTTTAAGAAACATAAGAAATCTGACAAATGAGAGGAAGTTATTTAATCAGTCTAGATTGTTTTTTTAGTCAATAGCTAAGATGTCCCAGTATCTCATCCAAATGCTTCTTAAAGTTGTCAAGGTTTTCTCCTTCATCTTCATGTCTCAGTAGTTTATTCCTGATTCCCACAGCTCCTCACCTAAAGAAGTGCTTCCTGGCTTCAGTCCTAACTGCACCTCCCCTTAATTTCCACTGGTGTCCTCCATTTTGTGATTCACCCTTTAGCTGAAAGAATGTTGCTAGATCTGCTTTATCCATGCATTTGAGGATTTGGAAGACCTGAATTAGGTCCCCATACAGTCTCCTCTGCTCGAGAGTAAACCGGTTTAATTCTCAGAGTACAAGGAAAAAAGTGCTCCACTGCTTTATCTGTTGGTATATTTCATGTCGTGTCCTGCATGTTAGTATTATATAGTGTAGCTATTCCTCTTATTTTGTTGTATTTTTTGCTATCCCTTCCATCATGTCCAACACAGCAGTGTCTGTGTTTATGCATCTTACACATTTACTGCTGATCATGTTCTGCTATGCAGATAACAATCAATGAACTAGCTATGAAGTGTATGATCCAATGAAGGTTAACAAGTTTATTTACTTCTATACATGGCTTACCTATGAAACCCAGCAGCACTCCAATTTGATGGGTTTCTGCTAATAAAAACTGGCCTTTAACCATAAATAATGTTAACTACTCTTTTATACATTACATACAGTCAGTCAAAGGCTCTGTTCCCTTACTCAGTTGTATTTAACAAATAACTTTCTCGTTCTGTAAGATTTTTTATTTTAAATATCCTGAACGTTATGAGTAGTATTGAAGAGAACACCAAATAGGAGCAGCTGGGGTTTGAAGTATGGCAGGAACTCAAATTTTGCTTGCATTTCCTAAAGAGGTGAAAGCTGCAGAGTACTAATGAGACTGGGTGTGTTGACTATGGCTTGTCCTGGTATGGTTTTAAATTTGTGGCCAGTGCCGTTAGAATGAACTTGTGCTCTCTTCAATCCAAAACCGTGTTAGCTGGGATCAAGAAACTGATAAGTGGAAGAAATACAGGATGGACACGTGTACTGCTTCCCTTCACTGTGCATCTTTCTAAAAGATTTTTCTTCTCAAATCCACTTTATAACACTTTTTTTTGCCAGCAACTGGCTGGTTAATGCTTGTCTACAGAGTAGTCAATGGATCTGTAGCTAAATATAAACACGGAGGAACTCATGAGGTCTTGAGCTCTTTCTCACCCACTTAAGTCTGCTAGCAAACAGCGTCTGGTGATGCCACCTCTATGTAGTATCAAATCTCAATGCAGACTCTTCATGTTTAGCTCTACCTGCTGGAACGAGCTGCCTACCTCCATCTGAATTGCAGACTCCTTCACTCTCTTTAAGAAGCATTTGAATTCTGTCCTGTTCTGTGAATTTCTGTCTAATTGCTAATGGCTTTGATAACTAAAAGTGTAACTACCTTTCATTTTTTTTCCAAGCTCTTCATTTGTGGCTTTTAATTTAAGAACCAGTGTTACAGGTTACAAAACAGACCTGCAGGCTGATGTTTACTCAATAATTTTGACTTCTTTTGCAAGTTGCCTTGGATGAAGGTGTCTGCTAAGTGAATAAATGTAAAAGTTATGATTTATTTTTGTGTCCTCGAAATATTCCAGGATGTTCTGGAGCCACTTCCAGCACAGTAATGTGGTACACATTTCAAAGTCCTTGGGCTATCACTTAAAAATAGCTTTTAGTCAATGTGAGATTATCAACTGTGAAGAATTAATAACTTCAGTGCTTACAGGTAAGGTAAAGTCATCTTGATAATTGATACAATTACATTTTTTCTGTTGGAGATTAACGTGTGTGAGGGTCAGGTAGCAATATTCAGTGCAGAAAACGAGTAGTATTTAGCCTTGTGCTTTATTAATTTTACTGATATGTAAGTTACAGCAGAGTCCATACCAATGTGTGGTGTATGGATTTGTTTTTTTTATATTAATATATTCTTTTCCCATCTCTGGGCAGCTCTGCAAAAGATGAAACCACTGCATCTCAGGGACTAGACTATATTAAGTTCTTCTCTTTCTCTTTGATTGATGGCTACATCTCAATTGTAATGGACACAGAAACTCAGAGAAGGTATGTAAAGCCACAAAGATGCGGTGCTGCAGATAACCAAGGAAATAATGTACTGAGTTAGCAATTTATGGTAATGAAGTACTGTATAAGTGGTTGATATGTATTAGACCTTCATCTGATGGCCACTCTGATATAAGTATTTGATTTGTTTTACAGATTTCCCAGCAACCTTTTGTTTACAAGCTCATCGGGAGAGCTATGGAGAATGGTGCGCATTGGAGGACAGCCTTTGGGCTTTGGTGAGTATACACAGTCATGATTATGCAGTATTTATGGTTTGTGTTTTACCTTAAATGTGTAGCATTCACCTTGCATGTTTCCATTTACATACTGGTGTCTGCATCGTTGTTTTAAATTTTGAAAAATTTCTAAACTATTGCATATGCGGTACAATTATTTTAAAAAGTGATATTTTATATTGAAAGTTTATTGAAAAATACTGTGCATAGTTGAATATTTTGACTTTTAACTGCATGCCTAACATTAGTCACAAATATTGCCATTTTAACAATTTAAACCTTCTATGATTGGTTAACTGCACATGATTTGAAAATGTAGTGAAAAAGTACAAATGTTTCTGTGTAGTTGGAGTGAAGACTAAAAAAACCTGCAGAGGAATACACGCAACACTACACAAAATACATGAAACCAATGCTGACTGAGTGAGGAATTTAGCATGTGAAAGGCAAGAAGTAAACATACACACTGTATATTAAACAATAATTTAGAATTGGTGTTGTAAATAAAATTCATAAATGTGTTATTCCTTATGTGAAAAAGTGTCCTCTTAGTTACTCACTTAAACAGATGACCAAACGCAGCCTTCCCCATTGTATCTAATACCATATACTCACCCTGACCATGACCATGAATGTCAAGTAGTGCAAGGATTCTTGAAGAATGCTATGCCTCCACCAAATTCCAGAAGAGAGGAAGAAAAAAGGTTGTTGAAACTTACTTTTAGGAAAGAGTTACAAAGCCAATTTTAGGGCTCTGTGGTGGCACTGTAATGATAGCCGTCACCCTCAAATGGAGAAATCTGCAACACTGGGGAATCTCTCCAGGGAAGACTGGCCTTTCAAAAGTACCCTAGGGAGCACAGTGATGACTAATTCAGAATGTCACAAGATCCCAGAAGATGTCCAAAGAATTGCAGGCATATTTAATCTCAGTTAAGGTCAGTGTACTTGACTCGCCAATAGGAAAGAATTGGAGTTACGTTGAGATTCATGAGAAACTAAGGAGATGGTCACCTCTACTATCAATCACTCAACATTTATTTATATAGCACATATTCATACAAAAAAAATGTAGCTCAAAGTGCTTTACAAAATGAATAGAAAAATAGAAGACACAATAAAAAATAAACATAAGTCAACATTAATTAACATAGAATAAGAGTAAGGTCCGATGGCCAGGGTGGACAGAAAAAACCAAAAAAAAAAAAAACAAACAAAAAAAAAAACTCCAAAGGCTGGAGAAAAAAATCTAAAATATCTAAAAGTAACACCTCAAATTTTCAAAAAAATTAACTGGACGACCCCTCTATTCTTTTGGAATAATTCTGTTTGCGCAGACAATTCAAAAGTGTAACTCTTTGGACAACACAAGTGCCAAGCTATTGAGAGTGTTTGAAAGTAAGAACATTATACCTACAATTAAAAATGGCGGTGTGCTTTGCTGCTTCAGGACCTGGAAGACTTGACATTACTGAAGGAACATTGAATTGTGCACTTTACCAGAATATTCTTAAAGAGAATATCTGGTTGTTTACCTATGACCTATGACCTGAAGTTGAAGTAGAATTTGGATATTTAGCAGGAGAATGACTCAAAACTCAAAAGCAAGTTTAATTTTGTTTCTTCCATGCCATTCAGCTGTAAAGTTTTGGTGTGGCCAAGTCAAGAGATGCTATGACAGGCCCTGAAATAAATGGTTTACGCCTGCAAACCTACCGTTCTTTCCAAATTAAAGCAGCTCAGCAATACAGAACTGACTAAATTACCCCAACAGCAAAGTGAAAGACTTATCAAATTACAGGTGAGGTAATGGAAGTATTGGAACCAGGGGGAAATTTACTTTTTCACAGGATGATAGAGGTGTTAGCTTTTTTTTTAATAAAGAAAATAAGGAATGATTTATAAATGGTATTTTGTGTTTATCTAGGTGCCCCTTTTCTAATATGCATTGTGTCTTTACAATGCACAACGGGCTTCATGATGTTTGTTCCATGAGGCAGTTTCTCCTGTCCACCTTTTCTGCGTGTGTGTGTTCCAGGTTACCTTTTTTATATATAAATTCAGTTTAATTATTGTTGGGTGTTCTTACTATACTTTTATAAAATATGAACACAATTTAATTTTGTTGAAAGGTCTAAAAACATTCATTGTGTAAAATCTGAAAACTAGAGATTAGGATGGGGCAAATTTTTTCATAGTACTGTACTTTGGGATTGGACTGTGGCGTTGCCAATCAGGGTCCTGAGTTGTTTTATTGTGTAGTAGGTGTGGCAACACACTGTACCAGTGCATGCTCCCCAACTTGACTCAACTTGTACTTTACTGCCACACCAGTCACTCCGCTAAAATGTAGGTAGCTAGTCTGAAGCATGTAGCTGGTTGAGGCACTGACTGAATGTAACCTATAGGTGGTGCTCTTGTTCCAGTTGTTGAAGAGTAAGAAAGAGGTTTGGGGCTTGTCTGTTCCTCATAAAAGAAGAATTCATATTTTTGTTTTTATGTTACATACCCCATGTAGTTTGTAGTGATCATGGAGAGGAGTTTTTAATTGTTTTCATGCAGCACAGAAACATTTCAGATAGAACAGCTGTCTATGGTGACCAGTGCTTGCTGACAGCAATTACCAAAACGGTCCACTAAAAAAATGTTAAGTCATGTTGCAAAATTCACATGTTAAGTCATCCAGTTCTATATCCACAACGTCCTGAATACACAAATTTCAGTAAAATAGTTTTCTGGAACTGGTGTAGTGAACAATAATTATGAAATAAAGTTGAATGGGCTTAAATAGCAATAGGCCTACAAGCATTCAAATGCTAATTCACATCCATTTTCTTTCATGACTCATTATTTGCATTGATCACCATAAGACATGCATTGAAAAACTTTGTCATCTCCATTCTGAATGAAAAATAGATAAAAATTGTTTTCGGCTATCAGTTAAAACTGCACGGGGTATGGAACATTTATATAAAAAAAAATGGATGCACTTTGCACCAAGTGATACAGTAAATTAATAAAGCTAAACTTTCCTTTTCCTTTCAGACGAGTGTGGCATTGTTGCTCAGATATCACAGCCTTTGGCAGAAGCTGACATTTCTGCTTATTATATCAGCACCTTCAGCTTCGACCATGCCTTGGTAAGTAAGAGGGAAAGAAAGGAACCACTTTGTGACATCATGGAAAACTACCTAGTAATCTGACCTGTGCCAAATTGTTATGCTGTGAGAGGTTTTAGAGTTTAAAACCCAGGTGTAGAACTTTTTGTTTCTTTTCTCAGCCTGTGTTACTGTGCCACTTCTATTCAGGCCGTAGAATAGGGCCAGCAAGATGTTGGCAGTTGCTACTAGGGGTGTTCAATAATCTATCTATCCCAAGGTTACTCATGTGCAGTTGTGGCTCAGTGCGAGTCTAACACTCCAAGAGACAGGAGGTCAGGAGAGTCCTTGTACGAGTCAAGTAAACTTCTTCACGACAATGCGCCAGTTCACATGTCATGTCAATCACAAGCTGCCATCCGAGAATGTGGGTTCCAGCAGCTGAACCATTCACCCTACAGTCCTGACCTGATTCCCTCCGATTATTTCCTATTCCAAGTTTGTTGAAGAAATCTTTGTATGAATAGAGGTTTTCAAGTGATGAAGACGTCATTGCAGGGAATTTGGATGAAGTATATGGAGTCTTTATTGAAAAATAAAACAAACTCTCTTTTCTTTCCTACTGAGGTAGATAAATTATTGAACGCCCCTTGTAGCATTGCTACTTGACAGCTTGATAATCCTGGACTCGGATCATGGAGAAGTTGCACTTCTTTATTTGGTCTTCACAGTTAACATTCCAGATCTGTACTGGTCAGGTTGTCTGGCAAGCATGAATTGGCCTTGTAGGGTTGTATGGATTTGTGTCCCATGATAGTCCAGGATTAGCCTTGCCTTGTTCCTGATTCTGTTAGGATAGTCAGTGACATCCATAAGCCTGAAATAAATTGAATATTTCCTATAAATGTTATTTACTTGTTTGTAGGCAGTGAACATATACTGTTATGCTGGAACAGTCTGGGGCGATGTGAATATCATTTAGTAATTAATGTATGCCATAAGAGTCTAGGATTATTAGATATCTTGGAACAGGATATTAAATATGTATTTTTAGGTTATTAAATGTCGTGAAACATTTCACAGAGTGGCATACCCTTGTTCTTGGCAATTTAAAATGTGTAATACATCCTCCTTGTCCTTTGTCCTAGGTTCCTGAAGAGGACATCTCAAATGTCATCAGCCTTTTGCAGAAGACCACAGAAGCCATTGAGTGAACTGTAAGGACAGTCGTGAAGGGCTAAGCACTACAAAATACAGGAGCACAAGCAGACGACAGGAAGACAGAATATCTTAGTAAAGTAGGAATGTGTAGCCTTGGAGTGGTGGAGATTTAGCAGGTGTGATTACATACACCATCCAGGCAGTATTTAAATTGGAATGGATTGGGAAAACTCATGTAGCAGTGATCTTGACATACACTTTGTTTGCATTTTAGTGGCCTACATATATATATTTTTTTTTTATGAGAGTTCTACTTTGAATTTGACATTTTTACTGGGTGCAGGAATATGAGAGCCTAATTGCACACATTTCATTTTAATAGTTGGTGGTTGAAACCTTAAGCCTGTGAAATGATTTTCTCTGGAGGCAGGTAATCCACGTTTATTGGTGCTATTATTATCATGACTGGATAAATGAAAGGACTAGAGCTGATGGCTAGAAACTGACCGTTCTGTGCCTTAACTTTATTTGAGGATTACCAGGAAAGGAAGCTATTTGAGAGAGACATGGCCATTTTTTTCCCTCCTGTGTATATAGACATTTAAAACGGAGGACACTTGCCAGCTGTAGCGCTTACATTTACCCCTCTCCAGATATTTTCTAGATGTGCACTTACTTTATTATCATATAGTCTCTAATCAAGGCATTGTTAATTTACATTTATTGCATAAACGCATAGCTGTCAGCTTAAATACTGCCTTTTAAGCACTTTTTGTTTTTGGATTCAGTTACATTTACAGAACAGCAGGCTTCTCACATTGGTTTTATATGGAAAACCACTCCTCCTTGCTTATTTAACTACCACATATCTGCATTCATATAAATTGGATAGAATACATGCGTGGCTGTGTGTATGAAATGCAAAATGCATTGGTTTACTCCATGATATTAAGATATGAACTCTCCTAGGCAGTGCAGTATTTGACATATCTGATATAGAAACCCCCTATGGGATGTTGTGCCAGAAAGCCTACACCTGAGGGTCAACAGTATTAAAAATGTAACTCTGTTTGGTTTGTTGAACTTCATTGATTTAGACAGCAGCAGGGCTGTATAGGCGCGTGTGTGTGTGTGTTTGAGTGAGTATGTGAACAAGGTGGTTTTTTCTTCTCTCTTTTTTGTACAGTGAGCTACAATTGTTCAGTAAAACACTTCTAATTACCCTTTCTTGCTGATGGGTCTTTTTATTTCTAGGGTATCTGCTTTAGAAATGTGGATTAATTAGACTAGTGGTTACAACATGTAAGAAAGTGACCTAGATTTGTCCTTTTTGAAGAGGGTGTTTTTAGACATTAACCACTGTGTGATCTTCACATAACTTTCTCCTTCCCGCTCACCTTACTGGAAAAATTCACTTCAGTGGTTTCCCTTTGTTCAAGGTATGCATGTTTGATATTTTTTTTCCCCCTCCCCTTATTTTTCCCTCTCTTCATCGCTGATAAATACTTCATAACCTATTGCTTTCTTCACTAAATACCTTAAAGGGTAAACTGAACACTTTTTACATTTTGGTTTATTGTGAATGTTTTTTTTTTTCTCCTTTCATAAACCAGCAAAATTAAACAAAAAAGGTTTTCTGTGCCATACAATGAGGTGTTGCGATAAACTACATTGATCAGTCTCTGCTTGTCTGTCAAAAATCACTGAACATGTAAAAATAAAAATTTGTGTGGGCTCTGAAAATTACAGTGGCATTTTTAATCAAATTATTCTGTTTAAGATAGATCAAAAGTACCTTTGTAAGATTGGCATTTGTCTACCGTTTACCAAACCTACAGGAAATGCATCTGATTTTTAGATTAAGCTGCAGTCGTTTACAATACTAGAACAAATCTGATTATTTTAATAAAGGTAGTCAGTGTTGTGTAATATACAGAATGTGATGTGTCCCAACTTCATTGCCACTTGCTAACTGCTGCGGTTGTTCTTGCTCATCCTGATAGCAGATTGCATTGCTTTCAAATGAGGAAGACTTTGTTCACAATATTTTTTTTTTTTAAAACATGTAAAATTTCACCATTAAAAGAGTTTGCCTAACCAACCAACAAAAAGCTCACAAAACCAAAAATCTGTAACAGTGTAAATAAAAAGCTAATGTCCGTCATGTGATTATTTACAAACCAATGGGACTAGAACCTTCCTCTTGGCCTTAATTGAAAATGTATGACCTGATATGTTCTGCAAATTAAAAACAAATGTAGGTAATAAATGTATTTTAGAAACCAAGGTCTGTGTTTCACAGGTCTTGTTTAAACATCAAAGGGGATGGCTCAAGTAACAGACAGCTCCGGGATAATGACAGAGAGGTTTAGGCCTAAGCCAAACATGCTTCTAGTAAAGGAAGGGGCAAACAACAGGCTGCATGTATGTGCCCCATGGCATAGGCTCGAACAGTCCATGGGCTACTCATACAAATCTGTAATATTCTGGCCCTGGTGAGGTGTTCTTCACAAGATGGTACAGTTGGCTGGTGTAAGTGTCAAGTTGCCATGCAGTGTTAACTTAAAACAAATTTACAACAAATTACCAAATAAGTAATGACAGTCTGTAGCTCTGTAGTGTGTGATTTTTAAAGGATTTAACTTTGCACATTGCTGAAGATTTGGTTAGCGGGGCACCCCTGAAGGCAGAACTTCAAGTGTGACTCTGGGTCACATCAATATAAAGAGCACTGTTCACACATGTGAAAGAAGAAGGTTAGGTGGATATGGTAACGGATCAGACAAAATGGATTATTGTTGTACCTTAGCCCATGTGTTAGGTGAAATGAGGAGTGAAGTGCACTTATTTGTGATATCCTGACTGTCTTCAGGCAATCGCCCAGTCAGAAGAGGAGGACAGTTACGGCGTTCCAGGTGAGCTCATTTTTGTTAATTTATTTTTATCTCCTTTCTTTAAACGTTACAATAATCTGAATCAGTGGCAACAGTTTTCAACTTTCAATGCTCAGACAAAAGTCTGGATTTAGTCAGATATGCAGCTTAGATTGCCATTCTTTGTCTGGAATTAAAATTTTGATTTTAGGACTTCAGGCACTGCAAGAAGGATTTTCCAGTTTTTTTGTTTTTCATTTCTTTTTGTATGTTGTTTTGCAGTTAAGTAGGGCTGGGTATTGGCACTGATGTCTCGATTCGAGATCGGTATTATCTTGATTGAATTAGTGTGCACTGATATATTTGAAGTGGTGGCTTTTTTTAGAAATTACTTAACCCTGCACAGAGAACATTAATATAATGGGAGAAATTTCAGTAACACTTTATATGAAGAGTGTCTACATAGTGACTTCATAACATTTGTATAATCAATATGGTATGACATTTAAGAAGAAACACATGATTAGTAATGAACAGTTAACATCAGTATTTGGAAGATGTGGAACAAAATAGCATTGCTCTTTAAATAAACAGAAACAGTTTTTCACAGCACTGCACTCATTCAAAATTCACCACAATTAAACTAACATATGTATCGCCACAGCAGAGTCCACAAGTTATGGTGGGGGGCCTCCTTGTTTTTAAAACAATTCAATATCATCTACTTTATAAAACATCCTGTGCATAATAAAATAATCAAATCTGGCTTCTTCAATAATAGATGTTATTCAATAACCTATTCGTGTGTTATGAATCTCATGCAGACACCTCTCAGCTAAACTGTTAGCCAAATGTTTTCCCCTTTTGGACATTTAAAATTTTGAATTAGGCTAAATTAAAGATATAGCGGGAAAACTTTCTGTAATTCTACAAGTTATGGATATCTTCATTTGCTCACTTGTAGCAATTACACTAATCAGTCTCAAAAATGTGTCCTCACAATTCTCAGAGAGAAAAATTAAGAATTTTAAAATGAGGATCTCGAGCTGATGCTTTTTGATGGTGGCACTGAATGAATGGAACATAAAAGAAAAAGAACTGGTCAGCTGTTGCAAGTTAGGGCTGCTCTTTCCACTGGCACAAGAAACATGACAATGCTTTGCTTAAGATCTTCATAAAGCATCCATACAATAACTTAATTCGATTGCTTTCTGGTTGGTATAGCGTACCACAGTTCTAAAACCAGTATCACTTATTGAAAATCTTCATTTTCAACAAGAGTGAAGGGTCTCCTATCTTTACAGATAAAAACTGCAATAGATTCTGAATTAAACAGAAGTTTGGTGCTACCCACCATCGCCAGTGTTGATTGTTTAGGCTTTCCTCATTTAGGTGGCAACTGAGATTACATTTATGGGTGACATTGAGATAAATGATTTGTCAAATTTATTGTGTTATAACATTAATGTTGGAGTTGCACCTCTTATGTATGGTTTTGCTTTTATCCAGTTATTCTTTACCAACGCACTGCTGACGCGTCTGAATCTGTAGCAAGTCCACAAATGTCAAAGACACCGATTTCAGTTAAAGAGGATACATCATTTTATGCAGGGTAGTAAAGAGCTTTTTCCGTAGAAAGCCACAACAGGCGTATTAAAATGGCAAAAATTAAGATAATGAAATCTACATAAAGTAATTGAGCAAGATAGAGATTCACGAGATCGCTAAGAATCAATATTGAATTGTTTATTATTCTTCTTCTTATTATACAATTATTTTTACTTAGGCCTACTGTTAATGTTGCAGACGTTTTGCAACTGAAAGTATTTGAACTCCAGTGTAGTAGTAAAGTTTTTAAAATAACTTTACAAGCGTTTTCCTGTACATTACTTAGCATTAGTTTACAAAGCTGTGCAAGCCTACTGTGTCCATGGTGTAGTGTTTTTTTTTTTTTTTCCTTTCCACAACTTAAAAATGAGGAAAAGCAAGTATAGAAGAATACTAACGGACAGGAATCTGAAAAGAGTTTGTAAAGCCTGATTCACCCTACAGCTCAGTCTCAAGAGGAATCTGAGCTACTGTATGTTTGAACCTGGCCAGTATCGTATCATACTGTAACCAGCCAAAAAGAAAAACAAATATTAACAGAATGAAAGGAGAAAATAAGGTATTAAAATTAAAGATACAAAACATAAATATCTATAAAATAAACAAATATTCAAATAAGCCAATCAAGCAATGCACGATATAAACTGTACTCCCCACCTCCCATTCACATGTAAAATGAGTAAATCACAAAGACCACAAATGATGTGCAAGAAAGATGGTCCTTTTTTTTTTTAAAGCTGTAAATGAAAGAAGCACAGCTGGCATAAATCTGTCTTTAACTGAAACAGGTATAACTGATTAAAAAATGAAAGGCAGATGGCACAGTCAATCAGAGAAAAGTAACTGGAATGATCTCATTGTGGGTGTCCTGAAGATGCAGCCGGCGGCTGAATGGAGCTCTGACCGATAGTTTAGGTGGCCATCTGACTGACTGCTTGAGACTAAACATGAAGCAATGCCATGATGAGCAGGGGTGAACTCCTGGGCTGTGGATAACTGATGTGTGGATGTTGGCACGGTTGGAAACTGGTTCAAAATGTTGTTGTGCTAGTGAATGAAGAGAACAGGGAAAGGCAGCACTGTGTTACATCCAAATGACCAGAGAGTGAAAATGCTGTAAGTACTGTCATCCAATGACAATTACATATACAGTACAAGCAAAAGGGCAGCTACAAACACACACTGGACATAAATGCACATTTATATTTATGTAGCACTGCTTCAAATTAATTGTTGCAGCATCCACCAATTCCTTCGATATTGACAGTTTTTGAGAAACAAGCAGTTTCATTTTCATGGCTAGAACAGTGTCAATACGAAATTACTGTGCGTTAAAGTTGCTCTTATTGGTGTTTGGTGTTGCTTTTAATAGTTGTAATAAGTATTCTAAATAAAACATTTCTTGGAACAACTTTTTCAAAGTATTTGTCATTAGCACTTCTGCTAAATTGCCTGGGATGTATTTACTATATATGTATATGGACCACTCTACGAGTTATTACTGTCAATTCAGCCTGTAACCAAAAAACGTTTGGCCACATCTATTTTAGTATGGAAGGCATAAAGGAGGAGTGTGGCAGAATGAGTAAACAATATGCAAAAACCTTTTACACACGTTTATAGAAATCCTAAACTGAACAGCTTCATACACTGAGAAAAGTGCCCAGAAGGCCAAACCATTTGTGTGTAAAGCAGGAACTGTGACGTTGAGTCTATCAATGAAATTAGCAGAAGTGTTCTGATCACAGACCACAGGAAGCACAATAAAGGATACATGCCCACCCATCTGCCCACTAGGTAATTCATCGTTTTGTTTCTAAAGTAGTTGAAGATAGGCCACAAATACAATGAACAAAAGACATAGAAGAAAATCTGAAAATAAAATATATGCATAAATGAACAAGGCTGCTTGATTAAACCTTTCTATTAAAGGATGAAATGTCTAAATTGGAATTAATTTTTATACACCTTTGGTCAGAGGGGAAAAAGGGAGAGAAACAAAGGCTTAAATTTTTTTTTTTTTTTATTCATTTTGGTCTTCCACCTTTACTGAATATTTTGATTACTACATTTTCAGAAATGCTCCCCTAAGTGTATACTGGTCTTGTGTGGCAGTGTTGGGGGACGATATTCGTGTTTGGCTTTTCGAAAACCGTGCTGTATAATTATTATATAGTCAGGCACCGTCTTCAGTGTTCTGCCAATCATTCCCTTTACTTTGGTGACCGTCGTTTCCTACCTTCACCACATCAGCCAGCAGCTACAGTGCCTTTAAAAACTCTTAATATTCTGCTGTAGTTCTTTAAACCTGGACTCCTAACTTTTGTCCAAGGCCTTGGGATTCTTATGCTTATTTGTAAGAGCAGTTGCACCTATTCATCTTTTCTCATTCTTTTGGAATTTTGATTTACTTTGGGTGTGTTTACTAAATAAAACATTACATTATGGTGGAAATGGTTTAATGCTCTTGGTTGCCCAGTAGGAAAGATTTACGTGTTTTTGTCATTTCCACTACCCTGCATTAGATAAGCGTGTTAGGAAAAGAATTGACAAAAACTTAGGAAATGACTTGAGCCTGTATTTATCAAGCATCTCAGGGTACAGAAATGGTCCTCACTGGCTCAAAACCTTCAGTCTTACTTTTAAGAGTACTAAGAACAGCATATTACCAATTTTCTTAATTTAGGAAACTACTCAGCTTAACTTCACAGCGATTTAGGAGCTCATGAGCTGTCCGAATATGGCGTTCACACAGAGATCGGCGCACACATCCCAGGAAAGGCTGTATGCTTTGGAAATTCTGGACAAACTCTTAAAGATATCTGTTTGACAGAGATGGAATAATATTTGTAACATTAATGTATTAGTGATATGATCGACCTATCTATGCAGAGAGGCCATGTGCCATAAGCCTAAATGAAAGTATTGGTAAAGTGCAGCTTTGCAGTAGTGATGATGTGCGTATGTCACAACCTACCACTTCTCAAATTTTTGCACTTTGAATGCCCTTGTGAGGTAAGGCACAGATTCAAACATTTTCACACCACACAGTAATGTTCAGCCATTTTGGTACACAAAAAGATCATTGCCTCAAGTGTGGATATCGATCCATATTGACATTTCACAACTTTTGACAGCTCCAACCATGTGTGTCGCAAAATGGTAAGATCATTCACCCTGGGACATGGCCTCCTGATCCTAGGTGGGACTGACAGTAGGGCGCTTTGTAACTTCTCATGTCCTACTCTGAGCTAGGACAAATTCTTATCCCAGTCAGACTTTTAAGGCAATTCCAAGGAGTAATTCTTAGATGCTTGATTTATATGGATCCTGAAAAATTATCTACAGCCAAAATTATCTAAAGGTTATTGTAAAGTTTTTCAATATTTAATATTCAGTAATGCGACTATAAACTACAAAACCAATAATACTTATAATAATATGGTGGTCTGTCTGCTCTAAAATTTGAAGCAAGGATGTGTATTTTATTTTAATTTACCTTCTATACTTTAACTATTCCATTTTCTGTAATCACTTAACCATTTCAGGCTCCAGATCCTGTCCAAGTATAATGGAGCACTCAGGCCCACTCATGCACTTGCTTACACTCGGCCAACTGCGTCAGAGCGAGCCGCTGTCTGAACCAGGACTCTGGCATTGGGAGGCAGCAGTGCCTTCTATTGTGTACTCCAACACCCTGAAATGATTTTTATTTTCAGAAGTAAGCTGGCTCTGTCATTTTAAACCTGTCAATAACCTTACATTTATATCTGAATTCGCTCAGTTTGGTTTTGAAGATGTCATGTCAGTTCAAGTCAGGGCAGGTTGGGGCGCATGCACTGGTACAGCGTGTTACCGCACCCACCACACGACAAAACAGCTTGGGATCCTACTACTTTTTTGAGATGACTCGCTTTGAAAATCTTTTACACCCAAGTAGGAAAGCATGGCAGGCCAATACAGTAAGCAAGTAATGGGAATCTGGTGCACCAAGAAAAAAGCAAAACCATGGCTTTCGGAGGACACTGCAGACCCCGGGTTTGTGTAGCCACGGCAAATGCAAAGCCGGTCCTGGAGTGCCAGACTGGCTACAGGTTTTTATTCCAATTAGAAATAATCCTTGCCAATAACAGGTCTTATTTAAATTTAGGGTTTGTTAGTGGTTCCATTCTGCTATGTCAGGTCATTCTTACAGCCAAGGATATCATCAGCCTGAAGTGGTTAATCAATTCTCACTTCTTCACTTTATCTTTAATTTAGTTTCCTTTGAAATATTTTAATAAAACAGATATTTCACAATCAACTGTGTAAATAGCAGCAGGTTACATGGCGAACTGCTGGCTCCTTTGTTGTTTACTAATAAGTAATTAAAAAGAGTGAATGTGGCCATTTTAAGACAACAAGAAACAAGGAAGGGTGGGATATCTTAACAAGCAAGACCACAAACAAAACAGAAAAGGCAATAAGTAGACTTGAACATCAGGTACAAAATGCAATGTTGATGTTCAACACACATATGGAATGTCACTGTAACCATTTTCCAAGGAAAACACATTATCACAGTTTGGTTTAAACTTGTCTTTTACCAATAAATTTCAAATCTGCCTTTTATAACATTTAATTTCTTATTTTTATATAGTGATGTTTTGCTATAATACTTTTCTTCCATATAAAGCCATAATAAAATTCCTGCAACTTGCAAAATTAGAAAATAAACATACAAGGAAGAAAAGAATTAGGACGCGAGAGTCAGTAAACTTTGTGCCTTAAGAACCAAGTTCTCCAAACTATTTCATAATATTTCAGTAATGATTTACTGCTCTGATGCTAATCTTTCTGATCATAAAATAGGTCACTACGATAGCAATTGATGAGAAGAATTAATAATTAATTGCAGAATTATAGTATTTGAGGGTTCCTCTTTCTCTTGCGGGATTTGGCTCAAAAACTAATCAGCACATCGTCATCTCATAACAGGCTTAAGTTTTGAATTTGGTATTTGGGCCATCCTCAAGAAACTGTGACACACAGACACACACACCACCCATTAGTGAGATATCAGGCCATAAAACATTGAGATCTGGCGAAAATCGGAGAATGACATTTTTGACGAATCTAAAGCTTTTGCTCCTCCCGCATAGATGGCAGTGGGCATATGGTGGGTGGGCTTTGCACAGCAAAATGCAACAAGCCATAGAAATCTCTGTAAAGCATACAGACATTTAGTAAGTGCTGTAAACAAACATACAAGATACAAAAAGGAGGATGCAAAGGAGAACGTGAAAGGCAGAGGCTATGAAGTTATACAGTAATTAAAACAAATGACCAAAAAAGTGAAAAATATTAACTTGTAAGTAAACAATTCTGTAAGAACCAAGACTAAAAATGTAACCAGAAGCAAAGCATGACTTGAAAATGCAACAATATGGTTTCTGCAAAAATGGCAAACGCTCAGAATGGAAAGCCACGGATTTAAGACTGTTTTGCAGGAATACAACTTTAGTAAGCAAAAGCAAAGAAAGAAGTGGCAAATGTTGGGAAAAATGAAAGAAAAGGATTATTTGATGGGTACAAAAAGGGGACCGGCCACGTCCTGTGCAGATGTGTTCCTTCATCTACTTTGTACAGCCTTTGACCAAACTGCATTGAGTAGACTTGAAGTTTGATTTAATTCGGCCATAACTGTGCAATTTGTCAATTGGGAATTGTCTCTCCAAACGCCTAAGCAGTGACAGTATCAGATATTCACTCCATTGGGATTTTCCTTTTGCCTACTATGTGCTACCTCTATGGCAGACCTTGTGAGACATGTCCTTCACATTAAAAAAAAAAAATCTTTCCATTTATATAGCACTTTTTCTCACTACTCAAAGCGCTCAGCAATTGCAAGTTAAGGGCCTTGATCAAGGGCCCAACAGAGCAGAGTCCCTTTTGGCATTTACGGGATTCAAACAGGTAACCTTCCGATTGCCAGTGCTGATCGCTAGCCTCAGAGCCACCACTCTGCCTACAGTTCATCTGTCCTTTATTGTTCAAAGAACGTAAGTTGAAGTGACTGCCACGGGCACCACCAAGGATTTCCAGCTCTCTACTGCATCTGTAGAATAGGGCGCGCTTTGAACTGTACCTTTTAGAGCTTTCAATGCTTCCATTCCTGCTCTACTTTGAATGGCCGACAGACCAGCAATTTGAGATTCTGTTGCCCTCTACGTGGTGTAGACTGGATGATCTAAAAGTGGACAGCCTTGGAGTACCTCGGTCAAACCTGACTGAGTGCACCAGTACACCTGGGATTTGTTTTTACACGCAAGGAGGAAAAAGAAGAAATTAATAGAAGAAAAATGTACACCACTGCTAAAGATCTCAACTCAGTCATGGGTCCCTACAGCTTGTGCACTCCAGTCTTTACATGGAGCTACTGACTGCTCTCCTTCTTCACAAATCCAGCTGCTCAACTTAGAGGTAATGTGGGCTTTCATGGTCATCCACAATCTCACCTGATCAGGGCAAAATGGCAAATACCGTGAGTGCATACTTCGTTAAACCTCATCATATGGGAAGAATGCTAGTTATTGGGGAACAGAACCGAACTGTTTAAAAATGTATTAACCTAGAATTTGACACAACCAATACACTTTAACTTGCATCATTTTTACCAGGTATGAGGACTAAAAACAACAGGTGACGAGCTGTAAACATTTTATGTGTACAAGAAATCCACAGCTTCCTTAACAGTTTATTTTCGAATACGTATTCACTTGGTTATGTGAGTGGCAGCAGCGGTAAGATTTGAATTTAGGAGACTGAATTAGATAGCAGCCGTCCCTGCCTACTGTTTTAAAGGAGATTTCAGCCGGATTTGTAACTGTGTCAGAGCCTCTGCTGAGATGTCCCTTTCTGGCACTTGTTATCTCTGAGATGGCAGCAGCAGGATAGGAACTCAGGACCCCTCTATTACGCAGCAGTCCGCTGAGCGCACCATGACAGAGAATACTGTGCTCTAATCTGGCTGGCCGAGTTTGTGCCCTGCTATTGCCATCTCAGACAGGAGGCGCAGCCGAGCAAATTACCGGGCAGTTTTACTTTACCACTCGATAAAGCGATAGAGAGAAATTACAGGATTACAGCAGGAGACAAAAAAAAGGCTCAACTGTATACATAGCAAGAATTATAATAGTCCTAGGTAAGCTAAGAAGGTACAGTTAGGTCCATAAATATTTGGACAGAGACAACTTTTTTCTAATTTTGGTTCTGTACTTTACCACAATGAATTTTAAATGAAACAACTCAGATGTAGTTGAAGTGCAGACTTTCAGCTTTAATTTAGTGGGTTGAACAAAACGATTGCATAAAAGTGTGAGGCAACTAAAGCATTTTTCTTAACACAATCCCATTCATTTCAGGGGCTCAAAAGTAATTGGACAATTGACTCAAAGGCTATTTCATGGGCAGGTGTGTTCAAGTCCGTCGTTATGTCTTATCAATTAAGCAGATAAAAGGCCTGGAGTTGATCTGAGGTGTGGTGCTTGCATGTGGAAGATTTTGCTGTGAACAGACAACATGCGGTCAAAGGAGCTCTCCATGCAGGTGAAAGAAGCCATCCTTAAGCTGCGAAAACAGAAAAAACATCCGAGAAATTGCTACAATATTACGAGTGGCAAAATCTCCAGTTTGGTACATCCTGAGAAAGAAAGCAAGCACTGGTGAACTCAGCAACGCAAAAAGACCTGGACGTCCACAGAAGACAACAATGGTGGATGATGGCAGAATCATTTCCATGGTCAAGAGAAACCCCTTCACAACAGCCAACCAAGTGAACAACACTCTCCAGGGGTCGTGATCGATATCCAAGTCTACCATAAAGAGAAGACTGCATGAAAGTAAATACAGAGGGTGAACTGCAAGGTGCAAGCCACTCATAAGCCTCAAGAATAGAAAGGCTAGATTGGACTTTGCTAAAGAACATCTAAAAAAGCCAGCACAGTTCTGGAAAAACATTCTTTGGACAGATGAAACCAAGATCAACCTCCACCAGAATGATGGCAAGAAAAAAGTATGGAGAAGGCGTGGAACAGCTCATTATCCAAAGCATACCACATCATCTGTAAAACACGGTGGAGTCAGGCAGTGTGATGGCTTGGGCGTGCATGGCTGCCAGTGGCACTGGGACACTAGTGTTTATTGATGATGTGACAGAGGACAGAAGCAGCCGAATGAATTCTGAGGTGTTCAGAGACATACTGTCTGCTCAAATCCAGCTAAATGACGTCAAATTGATTGGGCGCGGGTATTTCATGATACAGATGGACAATGACCCAAAACATACAGCCAAAGCAACCCAGGAGTTTATTAAAGCAAAGAAGTGGAAAATTCTTGAATGGCCAAGTCAGTCACCTGATCTTAACCCAATTGAGCAGGCATTTCACTTGTTGAAGACTAAACTTCTGACAGAAAGGCCAACAAACAAACAGCAACTGAAAGCCGTTGCAGTAAAGGCCTGGCAGAGCATTAAAAAGGAGGAAACCCAGCATCTGGTGATGTCCGTGAGTTCAAGACTTCAGGCTGTCATTGCCAGCAAAGGGTTTTCAACCAAGTATTAGAAATGAACATTTTATTTCCAGTTATTTAATTTGTCCAATTACTTTTGAGCCCCTGAAATGAAGGGATTGTGTTAAAAAATACTTTAGTTGTCTCACATTTTTATGCAATTGTTTTGTTCAACCCACTGAATTAAAGTTGAAAGTCTGCACTTCAACTGCATTGGAGTTGTTTCATTTAAAATTCATTGTGGTAAAGTACAGAACCAAAAAGAGAAAAAAGTTGTCTCTGTCCAAATATTTATAGACCTAACTGTACATCTACCCATAAAACAAGAATGATCTAATTAAATTAATAAAGTGTAGGTATTTACAAAGTGATTAGTAGTTACAATTTCACATTGTCCATTAGGATGTCTTCTGGAGCAGGTCAGTACCATTCAGCATGGCTTGGCGGAGGAGGTCACTCATTATACACCCTAATGGCGGGGGTCAGACACGCCTCATGTAGCGCTTCTTGGAGACACGGAGTTGCCTCAGTCTGTTACTGAAGGAGCTCCTCGTAATGGGGGCTGAGAGTCATCGTCTAAAGCAGTAAGCAGCTTACTGAGTGACCTCTGTTTTATCACTGATTTCTTCCAGAGATCCCAGCCTGACTCCCAAGATGGGACTAGCCTTTAGAGTCCATTCATGTCCTTTGGCATTGCCTGCACTACTGTCATCTACTGCCCAGAAGGCACAGGCCACCACAGACTAGCAGAAGACACATCAGAGAGGTCTGCATTCACCAAACGACTTCAGCCTCCTCTGACCCTGCTTGTATACAGATGGCTCTGCACTTGAAGATGTCGTTCAGATGCTCCCTGAGGCACTTATCTCCACCATCAATGAGAACTCCTGAAGTCTACCATTATCTACCTTTGACTTACTGATGTTCAGCTGCAGTCTGCACCATTCAAGCACCCTGAATTCATTCTCCTGGTCACTGCTGATAGTTAACCAGGACTTTATCATCACACCACTACTTCAGAGCTGAATGTTTTGTCGATACCACTTACTGCACTCACCTTGAAACCTTGGACTAATTTAAAGTGACATTCTAAAATGAGCTTTTTTAAGCTTTTACAGTATCTTATCAATTTATCAATAAACTAAACATCACTGAGAATGTCACATTAGCTTCACTGTGTTATACTACAAAGAAAATGAAGCTCCTTCCAGTATCACTTAGGCACTTGCCGATTGTCCATTTTATCCTCAATCATATCCTTCCACAATGTACAGAATTACTTTATATTTTGCATACTTGTATATTAACATATTCTTTAAAAGGTAATATTTTCATACCTAAGCCTCATTTCATGTGGTAATATTAATGAGAGTTAACAAATGCTAGCTACATTTGGGGTGCAACCTCAAGGCTGAAATTGCGTCATGTTCGCTGGTGGCTTGCGTGTTTTCTGAAGTTGTGTGGCCTCATTAAAAGTGGCTCCCAGCTGCCTCCTTGTTTTCATACTGCCTAGTAAATACAACTTGTTTAAGTGAGATGTCCAGCTAACTGGGACAATGTCAAATAGCAGATGTTGGCTCGGGTCACAGCTGCGTAACCCCTTAGTGGCACAAAGCAGCTGGTGTTTGGCGTCTGTTTCCTCAGCTGTGCCTGGACATGGACACTTTTTAAAGAGGCAGATGAGACTCCACGATACAGTTGGTGGGACTTTTAAGTTCAGTTATCAGACTTTTAAACAGTGCCACACACACACCCGTGCAGAGCAGAGTCGATCTGCTCATAGCCCTTACCTAACGTATGCCAGGTTGCATTTAATAATAATAGTAATTCTTTCATTTACTTGAAGCATCTTCATTTATTTTATTGCATTTATTAAACTAGCTTCATTTACCTTTTGGGACTCTTAAGTTTGATTTTGCTTAAAATATTCAAATTACCTTTAGAAAAATACTTCCAGTGCATCACAGACTAAAAAGGCCATCTGCTGTCTACTAGGCCGAGGGAATCTAAACTAGACCTCGCTTGCATTGCCGTTTCATGGACATCTCCAGGTCTTCTGTCTCCTACCTTTGTTTTCTACCACGATCTCCGACACGCCTGTGCACGGAGCTCAAAATGTTTAGGACGTGAAGAATCAGGTTGTAGATCCGACTACTTCTGCCCTGAGGTGTAATCCAACATATTAAATCAGGCAGTCTGTTGGGCTCTGCTAACCACACTCCCTCCACATTAAAGACGTGCAAAGCAAAGACAAAACTTTGTGTAGTTGTAAAGCCGCATACCACCCTGGCAATGAGAGCCAAGAAAGCAGCACTGGATGTAAAATTAAACAGACAGCAAAAAAAAAAAACCAAAAGAAGTGAAATGACTGACAGGCCAGCCATTGCTTAACACAATCCAATGGTTCAAGCTGCCTAGAAGGGGAAATCAGGCCATTACCAGATGCTCGGAAAAAGAAAAAGCGTCTCAAAAAAAGCCTGAGAAAGCATTATGAGATTATCAATCAGAAGAGACATAAATGCACTGCTGCAGGTTTTGCACACATGAAGAAAATAAATATTGTACATCTTCAGGCTAACCAGCTACAGGAAACCATTGCCAAATAGAAACTGAGCACAGGAAACCAACTGGTCCAAAACAAGAAACCATTTAACCAAAGCAGAATACCAGGCACGGGCAGGAAGCCAACGACTCCACCAAAAATGAGGCAGGCAGTCTACATGACGTAGTGCTAAAGGCTTTGGACTGTGGCTTCAAATCCTGCTGCTGAAACTGTGCAACCCTGAGCGAATTACTTCACCTGCCTGCGCGCCAATTAGAAAACCAAAAGAAACGGCTCACCTTAGATAAAGGTGTCATCCAAATAAGTAATCTTCTTTTCTCCTCCTTTTGTCTGCTCCCATCTTCCTGTCCTCTACATCTTGTTCTGTTACACCATCACCTGTCCTGTCCATGTCCTCTCTTACCACATCCATAAACCTCCTCTTAGGTCTTCCTCTTTTCCTCTTCCCCGGCAGCTCTATCCTTAGCATCCTTCTCCCAGTATACCCAGCACCTCTCCTCTGCACATGTCCAAACCAATGCAATCTTGCCCCTCTGACTTTGTCTCCCAACTGTCCAACTTGAGCTGACCCTCTAATGTCCTCATTTCTATTCCTGTCCATCCTCGTCACACCCAATGCAAATCTTAGCATCTTTAACTCTGCCACCTCCATTGTGGTCAGTGCCACTGTCTCCAACCCATATAACATAGCTGGTCTCACTACCGTCCTGTAGACCTTCCCTTTCACTCTTAAGCTGAGCCCAATACTAACTGGACTCTGTAAGTAAATGAAGGCACAAAAGAACAAGGAGCAAAGTATAAATCACTCCACTTGAAGAAACAGTACTGCACCAATGCCTTAGTTTTAAAAGAAACCGTAGTCAGAAACCCACTGAAAATGGATGGATAATGGCTCCACTAGAAAGACTTCTCAACCAAAGTATAAGCGTCATCCACATAAATACAGAGGATCCTTAAGTTTAGTACATAACGTTGTTAAATTAGTAGTGGCCGGAATTATTTGGAAACCTGTTTTACATTCAGAAGAAGCCGATTCCCGTGAAGAGAGGAGTAGGGATGCTGTAATGTTTCACTATCATGCAGCATGCTTATTCAATTCAGTTCAATTCATACACAAACATACAAAAAATAAAAAGATAAAACACAGTGCATAAACCCTGCCAATCGCTACTGCTTGTTCCGCTCCCTGGTGCCTCACAGTTCTCTCCTACAGAGTATTTACAAATTATTAAATAACTGACAATTCCTGCTGTGCTGGACTGGCACCCCGGCCAGTCCCACAAAATCAGAGTCTACACTTTGAAACTGCTGCATGTTTAGGTTACAAAATTTTATACAAGATGGATGGCCAGTTTGATTCCAGAGAATACACAATAAACAGTTTGGTCCCACTCCACCATAACATGGAGGAGCTCCAGATCCAGTCCAAGATGAAATATATGTGCTTCTCTCCTGGCTGCTGCCCCAGTGCATCGGCCATTGGCTTGGAGGTCTCCTTGAAGCACTCACCAGCAAGAATGCCTCTGAGCGGCTTCTCCTCACTTCTGCTTCAGGCAGGCAATTAGCATGAACTTTCAAGTAGTGCCAAAGTCCTGTCCTTTAGTAACCTGTAAACAAATACTCTTTCAACCTGGAACTACTTTTGTTGATGGTCCATCCTCTTCAACCTTCTACTGCTCCTTACAAAACTGTGGCAACATTTCATCATTCCCACTAATATCTTGAGTCACGTTTGTCCTCTCCTTCAGGTTGCACTGGTGGTGTTAGGCTGTGGGTAGAATCTGCTTTATCCTCTTCATCAAAGGTGATGAATGCCATCTAACCCAAACAAGTGCAAATCTCATTCTTCTGGATGGAGCAGATAAACTGGGGCACCTCCACCCACTTTAAAAAGCCATCAACTACAAACATCAGGTTGGTGTTGCTGATGCTGTCAGATCTAAACGCATGGTCTACCCAGGTCCAGTTATGAAGGTGGACTGCAATCACCGGAATCATTACCAGCAGGGCCTTGAGTCATTGCCAGCTGGCACAACTGTCCATTGTGAACTCTAGGTCATCATGGAATTTGCCACTTTCAATCCTAGCTGGAACAGATCAGTACATAACACGCTAAACTAAAGGACCTCAGAGTGTATGTGGCCAGACCGACCTAAACCACTGCCACACAGGACAGCACTGGAGTGTCAACAGGAAAGGTGGACCATGTTTGAAGTTCCAGGGATCTATGAAAAAAGTGACCAGATCAACACTGACACTGCGCTTTTGGTATGACACCTTAATGGAAAACAACCAGTGGTGTAGCGTGGACCAGATTATCTCATAAGATATCCTTAGTTGGTTAAAGATTCAAATCAGAGTAGCACAGTCACACATACATACACACACACACAGCTTGTAGAATGATCCGACATCACTAGAAATGAGGGACCCTGGCCTGGGATTGTTCCTGCCTTACACCCAATGCTTGCTGGAATAGGCTCCAGCTCCCCCACAGCCCTGCTCTGGTTAAGTGGGTTGGACGCGGGCAAAAGGAAGGAGCACCGACTTTACTGACACTAAGAATTTCACACATTGCTACTCAGATGAGTCCTTGATGCAGTTTGTGCTGGGAAATGGACTCCTGTCCTTTATACAAATGGTGATGCCCAAGAGGATGTTCTTTTATTATTAATAATATCTGACAGATTATTGGAAATATCTCCTGCGTAAACACACTCATAAAAAGGCTTAGGCCACCTACAAAAAACTCCTAGGTATCCGGGCAGTAGAAGTTTATTCGCTCACGAAGCCCCCATATATCAGTGCAATAAATGTAAGTAAACATTGACAAAGTAAAAGGTCACAAATTTGTTGTTTCTTTCTAAACGAACCTATTGCTATCTTGAGATACGGATGGAGACATTTTGGGTTCAGTTCTCAAACCTGTCCTGGAGACACTCCAGCCATTCCATACATTTGTTACACAGCTGATTCATAGTAATGTGATGAGCCAAATCAAGAGGGCTAGTGGTGCAAGTTAACAAATAAATGTGTGCATTGGACAGCAACCCGTAGTCAAAAATCTAAAGAATGACGACAA